>NC_138205.1:14204203-14718337 GCF_964194415.1 Vipera berus
GAGAAAGACTGCTCTAGTAATTTAAATAAGATTTCTGTTCTGCCTGACTTAAGCAGTCCATCTTTTAAATAAGGGCAGCATTTCTTTCATTGCCCTTAGCTTAGCCATTCATTTTGAATGCACAAATATGCTGGCTAAGGAACTCCGGGAGTTGAAGTCCACATATCTTAGTTGCTAAGGTTAAGAAACACTGCTCGAGTTTTGGAAAGCTGGTAGCCCTATGGCTGAAAGCAGTGCTTTTTTTGTAAAAGAAAAAGGTGCCGGAACTCACACACGTCATACAACCCGCCTTGCCTACCCTACAAGGTTCCATCCAAAAAAGGTGCCGGAACTCCGTTCTGAGCGTTCTATGAGAAAAAAAGCCCTGGCTGAAAGTAAAGGTGTCCAAACCTGGCAACTTTAAAAGACTTGCGGACTTCTTTTAATGCTCCGAATTTTTCTGGCTGAAGAATTCTGGGAGTTGAAGTCCACAGGTCTTAAAGTTGCCAAGGTTAGACACCCCTGGACCAGAGTTTTCAAAATTCCAGCCAGCAGTTTTGGGAATTCTGGAGGGGCCCAGACTAGGCAACTAGTCTACCAACTATTAAATGCTGCCATTATTACCTCCCCAAAAATCTAGGGCAGTTTGGTATTTCCTGCATGATAATTTTAAGCACTTATAAATTCTAAGTGCCATTCTGACTCTATGTAGACTGAGGAAAAATTAGCAGCAACTAATCACATCACAGCAACCCAGAAACATTCTACATTGAAGTATTTGGGTCGAATGGTCTTTTCAAATACTATGTTCTATTTTTATTCAGATTTCCCATTTTGGATTATAATTCATACTGTGGCCTCTGATGTGCTTCACATCTGCAAATACGTACAATTTCCCAGCAAAGGTTAAGGCACCAGATTTGAAACTGGGAGATGATGAGTTATAGTACTGCCTTAGGCATGAAAGCTGACTGGGTGATTTGGGGCCATTCCCCCTCTCTCAGTCCAACCCACCTCACAGGGTTGTTGTGTGGAAAATAGGAGGAAGGAGTATTAAGTATGCTTGCCACTTTTGAATTATCTATAATGAATAATAAAAGTGGGATAAAAGAAATCTAATTTTTTTACCTCAGTTCTTTAAGTAGCTGACTCCTATTGAGAAAATCAGATTATTTTTAATTGTTCTTGAAAGTTTATGTATTTATTTAATAAATTTATATGCTCTCCTCATCTCATGCACATGGCTCTGGGTGGCTGACAATTAAAACAGAATAAATACACTACCAAAATGATAAACAGAACTAACATAAAATAGCAGACGAGGACCCTCAAGTGTATCCCACAATCAATATATGCAAGAAATTGATTCGCTCACACTATGAGGACCCCAGGCTTGATGGCAAGACCAGGTTTTAAATGTCTTGTGAAAGTAGGATCAGGGCAAATCTGATGGGGAGGCGGGGAGCAATTATATTCCAAAGAGGGGCCCCACATCACAAAAGAATCTTTTCTACGATAAACAGTCTGGCAAACTCTGGTCTCATCTAATCTCCTAATGACCGATTCCAGTACCCAAAGAATAACAGGATAAACAGAGTTGGAAGGGGACTTGGAGGTCTTCTAGTCCAACCCCCCTACTCAAGCAAGAGATTCTATACCAGGGGTAGGCAACCTTGGCTCTTTTAGGACTCGTGGACTTCAAATCCCAGAATTCCTGAACCAGCTATGCTGAGGGGAAAGGGAGAGGTTTCCAAGCATGGCTCAGCATGGCAACCTCTCCCTTCCCCTCAGCATAGCTGGCTCAGGAATTCTGGGAGTTGAAGTCCACGAGTCCTAAAAGAGCCAAGGTTGCCTACCCCTGTTCTATACCATTCTGGATAAATGGTTGTCCAGTCTCTTCTTAAAAACGTCCAGTATTGGAGCACCCAAAACCTCTGGAGGCAAGCCGTTCCACTGATTAATTGTTCCATCTGTGAGGGAATTCTAGGCTGGAGGTGTGGCTTTTGCATTTGTCCTTACCCAGAAATCCCTGGCCTCTCACATTTTTATGGATACATCTCCTATATCCCTTGCATTCTCCCCTGACCCACAGCCTTCCAGCTCTCCACCCCACAGCCAGGTCCTTCCTTTCCATACCCCTCTCTTTGCCAGCCAGTACAGCCTCTCATCCTCAGATTATCCTTGGACAGAAGTGGACGAGGGCGTCAGAAGGAGAACACTTTGGAAATCCTAATTAGAAAAGGGGGACTATTTAGCTGTTTTTCCAGCCGCTTTCTGGGATGGCATAAAAAAGGGGGGGAAATGGGATGAAGAAAGGTCTCTCTCATTCCTGCTCCTTTTGGTCTGATGTCACGGGGCAGAAATGCGTCTAGGGAAAAACCACAGAGGGAGAGGCAGGAATGCAATGGGCTGGAAGGGAGGGTAAGACATGGAAAGGGGCGGGAGAGGAGGGAAAGAGATGGGGGGGGCAGGGAAGCCATCAGTCAACTTCTTCGGAGCCTGGATCCGTCACCCCAATGTCCCAGTCAGAGGATCCCATTGGAAAATCCACACCAGATCAGCAAGTTCGTTCTCATTTTATTTCCTACTGTAATCCTGCCCAGCTTCCTCTAGCCATCACTGCATCTCCACAACAGTCCTGCAAGGAAGGCTAGGCTGGGCTAGGAGCTAACCACCAATCCAAATCACTGGATGGCTTTCTGAGGCCATTTTGGAAGAATTTTGCAAAAGGTTAGGGCCCAGTTCAGGACCCCGAGTCTGCTTCCTGCTCTGTAGAAGAGGTGTTTTTGCAAATCCTTATGGAATCCATCTTAGAGAATGCAGAAGCTAATATAAGATATATACATATATTTTTACAGAGGTTGGAATGAAGCTTAGAGAAGAAGTATCTGCCTTTACCCACGAGCATGCATTGCGGGATGGGGCAAGCGAGCTCCATCTGACCTTGACACCGGACTGTGAAAGTCCTCCTCCCAGCCCTATTAAATGATGGTTTGATCTCCTGCACATAAGAAGATTCCCTGGGGCGTTTGTATCACCAGCGTTTCTCAGTCTCAGCCACTTGAAGATCTGTGGACCTCAACTCCCACCACCGCATAGTGGCACAGTGATTAGACTGCACTATTGTAGGCTCATTCCCTGCTTGCTGCCAGGAGTTCGAGTCTCACCGGCTCAAGGTTGACTCAACCTTCCATCCTTCCAAGGTCTGTAAAATGAGGACCCAGATTGTTGGTGTGGGGGGCATATGGTGACTCTGTAAACCGCTTAGAGAGGGCTGCAAAGCACTATGAAGCGGTATATAAGTCTAAGCGCTATTGTCATTGCTATTCCCAGCCAGCAAATTCTGGGCTTTGAAATCCATACATTTTCAAGTGGCCAAGTTTGCCAAATGCTAATTCAGGCCAACAGGCAGAAAGTCTGCATCTCGTTCCAGATGAAAACCATTTGAGGATGCCAACGACCAAAACCAATGGAAAACTGCGAGCTTAGGTCAGGAACGGAGGGGGCAGTGGGGGAAAAGAAAAACCAAACAGATGCTAAGAATCCTCTTTGAGGGTTTGGCAACTGCTGCCTTGGAATAGGCCTCCACAGCCTTACGTTGCACAACCTCCACTAAGAAGCTGGAAGTGATGGGCTTTGTAGTCTCTGCACAGGGTCAGACTGGGTAAAATTTAGGTCTGAGCTCCAGTGGCAGCTTCCAAGGAAATTGGAAGACAATGCAAGTGGTATTTTACAGCATCAAAATACCTTTTGAAGTGATGGATCCAGGACTTAATTTTTTCCCCCTGTTTTCTGCCAAGGCAAAGGTAGGTGTGTGTGTGTGTGTGTGTGTGTGTGTGTGTGTGTGTGTGTGTGTGTGTGTGTAAATTCTCTTGTAGGATGCACAAGGCAGGGGACGAGAATGAAGGCTGTAAAGCAAGCTGGTCTAGCAGGCTGGTTCAGCAATTCCGCAAAGCCACAGGAATACGCTGAGAAATAGCATTCCTTCCTTCTTCAGAAGGGAAGGGCTGAGGAAAGGCACCGTATCCTCTCCTCCCCCCATTCTGCCCCCCCCCCGCCAGCTATAAGGATGAGGTAGAGGCTGGGAGAGGCCCCGGAGAAAGGCAAAAGACCACAAGAGGCCACGGGTGTGGGAACCCGCAATCCGGCAAGTTTGCAAAGCAGGAACAGCCCCATTCACACGTGATGGTTCCCTCGAGGATGTCAGGCGAATCCTTCGACATATTAAAAACCTGGACTCTAGGGTGAAAGGCAAACCCGGGTTCGCAAACGCGCCTCCAACGCAGCAGTCCCATCCCGGCTTGCAGACACAGTCCCACGTTCTCGTTCAGCAGCTAGACAGTTCCCACCCCCGCCGCCCTTCTCTGGCAAGGGCAAAAGGGAGGTGACCCTCATGCAACGCGTGAAGAAGTCTCAGAGGAAAGGGGGATCCTGCCAGGGGGGGTTAGAGAAGGGCGTGGGATTAAGTTTTGGGAAAGGGGGGGGGAAGTTGAGTGCCAAAATAAAAACCGCGGCCGTCGTTGCGCGAAAGAAAAAAAGAAGCGAGGCAGAGAGAGAAAAAGAAAAAGTGGAATTTGCGCGGGGGGGGGGGAGAGAGAGAGAAGCCGTGCAGCGACGGGGCATCAGCCTCTCCCTCCCCCCCACCCCCTCCCGCCCCGTTTGTAAAATAAAAGAAGGAAGAAAAGAGCGGAAAGAAAGTCGAGGGAACAGCAATAAACGAAGGCGGGAATGTTAAGGAGGGAGGGAGGGAGGGAGAGAGAGAGAGAGAGAGAGAGAGAAAGAAAGAAAGAAAGAAAGAAAGAAAGAAAGAAAGAAAGAAAGAAAGAAAGAAAGAAAGAAAGAAAGAAAGAAAGAAAGAAAGAAAGAAAGAAAGAAAGAAAGAAAGAAAGAAAGAAAGAAAGAAAGAAAGAAAGAAAGAAAGAAAGAAAGAAAGAAAGAAAGAAAGAAACGAGAGCGCCGTCCAGGAAGAAAAGAGAGGAAGGAAAAATGACGAGCGGGCATGCAAATAAGAAGGGAAGATCGGCTGGGAACTCGGTGGAAAAGAAAAAAAGGAAAGGGAAAAAAAAGGAAAAAGCAAGCCGAGTGGCGAAGGGGGAAAGGCGGGGAAGGGGCGAGAGAAAGAGGTGGAGACCCAAAGGACGCGGCGGCGGGGGAGACAGGGGCTCCCGCCGGGCGCTTCTTACCCAGATCGTCCATCACGGGCCGGCGAGGCTGGGTCCGGACTCCGGGCCGGCAGTTGCAGGCTGGGCGGCCCCCGCCCCAGTGACGCGCCTTCCCGGAGCGAGGCTCCGCGCTGTTGCCGCGCCCGCCAAGCCGACTTGGCTGACTTGCCGCCGCCGCCGCTGCAGTTGCGGGTGACCATTTATGGCAAAGGGGATTCGCGCTTGGGCAGGAAGGATGGACGCGCGCCCCCCCCCCTCCACTCCACTCCGCCTCGACACGGACACAAACACACACACACACACACACACACACACACACACACACACACACACACGCGTCGCGCGTCGTGGCCTCGCGTCCACTCCGGGGAAGATGGTTAAATAGGGGCAAGGGAACGTCAGCCCATCCAAGCGCCCCCTCCCGCCTCCCCAAACAGGACGCCCCGCTCCTAGGGACTTTTGGGGGGGTGATGGGGGGGAAGAGGGGTTGATCCGAACTAGACTTGGGTTGTCTCTGTGTGTGTGTGTCTGTGTGTATAATCTTGTGTTAAGGTAAGCTGATTGGTGTATCTTTAAAATGACAATAAAGTTATTCTATTCTATTCTTATTCCTGTTCTATTCTTATTCCTATTCTATTCTAATTCCTGTTCTATTCTATTCTATTCTTATTCCTATTCTATTCTAATTCCTGTTCTATTCTATTCTATTCTTATTCCTATTCTATTCTTATTCCTGTTCTATTCTATTCTTATTCCTGTTCTATTCTTATTCCTATTCTATTCTATTCTTATTCCTGTTCTGTTCTATTCTTATTCCTATTCTATTCTTATTCCTATTCTATTCTTATTCCTGTTCTATTCTATTCTATTCTTATTCCTATTCTATTCTAATTCCTGTTCTATTCTATTCTTATTCCTATTCTATTCTTATTCCTGTTCTATTCTATTCTTATTCCTGTTCTATTCTTATTCCTATTCTATTCTATTCTTATTCCTGTTCTGTTCTATTCTTATTCCTATTCTATTCTTATTCCTATTCTATTCTATTCTTATTCCTATTCTATTCTTATTCCTGTTCTATTCTATTCTATTCTTATTCCTATTCTATTCTAATTCCTGTTCTATTCTATTCTTATTCCTATTCTATTCTTATTCCTGTTCTATTCTATTCTTATTCCTGTTCTATTCTTATTCCTATTCTATTCTATTCTTATTCTATTCTATTCTTATTCCTATTCTATTCTTATTCCTGTTCTATTCTATTCTTATTCCTATTGTATTCTTATTCCTATTGTATTCTTATTCCTATTGTATTCTTATTCCTATTGTATTCTTATTCCTGTTCTATTCTATTCTTATTCCTATTCTATTCTATTCTTATTCCTGTTCTATTCTTATTCCTATTCTATTCTATTCTTATTCCTATTCTATTCTTATTCCTGTTCTATTCTATTCTATTCTTATTCCTATTCTATTCTAATTCCTGTTCTATTCTATTCTTATTCCTATTCTATTCTTATTCCTGTTCTATTCTATTCTTATTCCTGTTCTATTCTTATTCCTATTCTATTCTATTCTTATTCCTGTTCTGTTCTATTCTTATTCCTATTCTATTCTATTCTTATTCCTATTCTATTCTTATTCCTGTTCTATTCTATTCTATTCTTATTCCTATTCTATTCTTATTCCTATTCTATTCTTATTCCTATTCTATTCTAATTCCTGTTCTATTCTATTCTTATTCCTATTCTATTCTAATTCCTGTTCTATTCTATTCTTATTCCTATTCTATTCTTATTCCTATTCTATTCTATTCTATTCTTATTCCTATTCTATTCTTATTCCTGTTCTATTCTATTCTTATTCCTGTTCTATTGTATTCTTATTCCTATTGTATTCTTATTCCTATTGTATTCTTATTCCTATTGTATTCTTATTCCTATTGTATTCTTATTCCTGTTCTATTCTATTCTTATTCCTATTCTATTCTATTCTTATTCCTGTTCTATTCTATTCTTATTCCTCTTCTACTCTTATTCCTGTTCTATTCTATTCTTATTCCTATTCTATTCTATTCTAAATTATATTCGTTGCGGGTACTGTATCTAGTGAAGAGGTGAATTCCCATGTGCCGGCCAGGCTTGAGAAGCGAGAACCACCGGGAATTCCTTTTTTCGACTTCCTTTTGCAAAAACCTAGCTGCCTTGTGCGAGTGGAAGAAAGCGATCCTCAATGGTTAGAGAAACTAGCACCGTGTGGGTGTTTTAAACAGAATCATAGGCAGATTTGTGCCAGTGCAGAATTATGGGGTAGGAGGAGGAGGAGGAGGATTAAAACTTTGCTGGATCTTTCCTGGACGTTATTCCAATTGAACAACGCTCAATATGAAATAAATATTCCCAGCTCTGGGGGGGGAGCACCCTAAGTCAAGCTCCAGGTGTTCCAACATTTGCACAGGCCTCTTTCTTTCCTTCTCACAGTTTTTGAGGTTCACCTTGCAGACAGCCAGAGGGAGGTTGGGCACCCATAAGGCAGGTCCCTTTCGGCAATTCTGTGATATCACATCACAGTCAGGTATTCTGAATGCCGAATAATAGGGAAAGAAGTCTGCAGTTCTGGACTTAAGGGGTGTTTTGTGAAAGGCAATATACTCATGGCTGGGGTGAAACTGAGAATTGCAGGGAGAATTTAGTCATTGAACACTGAAATGATTTGACTCAGAGGATTTGTTGTTGGTGGGTTTTTTTTGGGGGGGGGAAGGCAAGATAGAAAGAGGGGGTGGGAATCTGAACAAAAGTTGGAGAATGAGAGAGAAAAAGTCATCAGACGTGAATGTTAATGCAGCCCCGAGGAGGGATGATTTCAGCCTGAAATCTGAACACCTATTTTAAAAAAGATCTGGATTTTAACTATTTTGACTCTTCCCCAAAACTCTTTTCCGAGAGCCGGTTCTAGTCCACCAAGCCAGCTGGGCCTCACCTTGGGCCAGCCACTTCCTCTCAGCCCTAGGAAGAAGGCAATGGCAAACCACTCCTGAAACACTCTGCCGACAAAACTGCTGGGACTTATCGAGGCACCCTCAGAGAATCGGACACCATTGACCAGTAACACAAAGAAAGTTTCAATAAAAGGAAAAGCGAGAAAAGGCAAGTGTACAAAAACATTGTGAGATCTAGTTTGGCATAGTTAGCTGTGAGAGCTCTGAGGTAGGAGGGGCCTATTCCAAGCCTTCTAAACCAAAGATATACAGCTTTTTCCTCCTAAGGATATGTTTGTGTGTGCTTGTGTGCTCAGAGTTTGCAGAGCTGTAGACACTAACCTCTAGTTATTAAGACCAAGAAGGGGTTTTGCAAAAACCTTTCTGTTGCCCCTCTGGCATGTACCAGATGTGATGGGACTCAAGTCTTCTGACATCTGGAAGAAGGCTAGATAGAAAAGTTAAGGTACTTTCTGCCATTCGGGTACAAGTCATGATGAATATAGAGTACTGACTGTAGAACAGGGGTACCCAACCCCCGGTCCGTGGACCAGTACCGGGATGTCGCATGCCAGAAACTGGGCCGCAGAAACAAGCAAAATCCCATCCGCAGGATGCAGGCAGCACACAAAACCATGCACCCTCCGGTCTGTGAAAAAAACACTCTCCAAGGAACCGGTTCCTGGTGCCCAAAAGGTTGGGGACCTCTGCTGTCGAATGTACATGTAGCAATAGTCCTTGACTTACAACCAATCGTCTTGCAACTGTTCAAAGTTACAACAGCACTGAAAAAAGTGACTTATAACTGGTTCTCACACTTAAAGCGTTGCACCACCTTCAGGGTCACATAATCCAAAATTTGAGCACTTGGCAACCAGTTATGTATTTACAGGGATGCGGTGGCTCAGTGGGTTAGGACGCTGAGCTTGTCGATCAGAAGGTCGGCAGTTTGGCGGGTCGAATCCTGAGTGCCGCGTAGCAGAGTGAGCGCCTGTTACTCGTCCCAGCTTCTGCCAACCTAGCAGTTCGAAAGCACGTAAAAATGCAAGTAGAAAAATAGGGACCACTACAGTGGGAAGGTAACATCGTTTCGTGCGCCTTTGGCGTCTAGTCATGCCGGCCACATGACCACGGAGACGTCCTCGGACAAGCGTGGCTCTTCAGCTTTGAAACGGAGATGAGCCCTTAAGAGTTGGAAACGACTAGCACGCATGTGCGGGGGAACCTTTACCTTTACCTATGTATTTACGATGGTTGCCGTGTCCTGGGGGGGGGTGGGGGGGGTGTAACCTGATCACCATTTCTGACTTTCCAGCCAGTTTCTCACAAGCAAAGTCAATGGGAGAAACCATATTCGCTTAGTGACAACTTAGCAACAGAATATCCGGTCCCAGTTGTGTTCCTAAAAGCAAGCGAAGATTTAATCTGAATAGATTTCCCAAATCTTATTATCCTGCATTTTTTTTTGCAGCACCCGTTAAGTGAATCACAGGATCATTCAAACGAATCCGCTTTCCCTGATTGATTTTGCTTGTGGGAAGCTGGCTGGGAAGGCTGTGGCTGGCGATCATGTGACCCTGGGCGCCCTACAAAAATGCAAGGACCGGTTGTCACATTTTTCAGTGCCGTTGTACCTTCGGTCAGTAAATAAATGGTCATAAGTTGAGGACTACCTATCGGTATATCATGGTAACAACTTCCCGAATGTCCTTACCACACTGGTTTTGGAACCTCAGCAACTTTTAAGATGCGTGGACTTTTTTCACTCCTAGAATTTCCTAACAGGTATGTCGGCTGGGGAATTCTGGGATTGAAGTCTACACATCTGAAAACTTGCTGACGCTGTTCTAGGGGGTAAGAATTAATCCAGAGGGAAAATGTCAGAAGGCGTTCGGCGAGCTAACATAAAAAAAACAACACTCCGGCTACAGCAAGGGCTTACGTAAGACATAAGAGCCGAGAGTACACTCAGTGTGGACTGCAGTTACCCAAGCAAAGATGTGCACCTTATCCCAATTTTGGGCAAAAGAGGTGCGCTCAGAAACAAAGTAGTTATATGCCAGAACATCAGACCTGGCTTGCTTCAGCACCCAAGCTGACAGCACTGTGATAAATCAGCTGCCAGCGCTGGGGCTGACTCCCATGGCTTTCCATAACAAGCAGCCAGACGGATAATCAACAGGACCAGTTTCTCACTTACTTTGAAGCTGGAGGAGAAGGGGGGAACAGGTAGCTAACGTAAGAATATATGCTCTCGTTATCTCAGTGGGGAGGAAAAGCTGCACATCTTGGCTCTTGCCGGATGTGCCCACGAACAGCAAAGAAAAAAAGAGTGGAACAGTCAAATGACAGCCCACCCTCAAAATGGGGGGGTGTCAAAATGTGGATCCCTTTCCCGCCCCATTCCCCACGAATGCGGCCTATAGAAGCCAGGCTCTTAGGAAATGGGTTTCTCGCCAGCGGACTGCAGACCATCTGGATGCAGTTAGAAACAGGCGTTTCCTGTTCTCAGCATGGGAAGGCGGAGGGGAGGGGAGGGGAGCAGGGCCGGGAGGCCTCAATGCGGAGAGACGTAACTGGCATTAAGAGGGCAGGCAAATCCCGCCAACTCTCAGCTCACTCAGCCGATGGGAGAAGTGGGGTGCCCCAGGGGACTTCAGGCCGAAAGTCCCAAAGCGGTCAGCATTCAGCCCACCCACCCACCCACCCACCCTGTCAAAAGGAGGTTTATGAAAGAGGGACAAACCCCTTGCTGGATTTGCACAGCGCGACCTCTCGACCCGTTTTTTTTCCATTTCGATCCTGCAGGCTATCCACGGGGGTGCAAGTGTCCCCCAGGGTGAAAGTGTGAAGAGCTGCCCTGTTAAGGAAATAAGGGCGAGCCACACAGCCCTTCTGAGCATTTCATGGCTTCTCTGTATTTCTCTATGTACAACAATTCACACACATTATCGTTCCAACTTCACAACGAGGACTGGTCTCCTCTTCAACCCAGCTTCTCTGGGTAACTGTTTCCTGGGCCTCCTCGCGAGGAGACAAAACCTCCACCTCTGCAGGTTCCTTCAGGTGCCTGGGGGCATCCAATGGGCTCCTGCTGACTCAAGTTTCCTTCTGTTACAGTCACACCCTTTCACTGTGTCCTTCCTATGCAGGGTGGAGAAGAAACATCTCCGGATCTGGGTTCATTTCTGAATTAACTAGCACCAGTACAGAGTTGCCGCACAGGCTACATACATATTCAAAGCTGACCCTTTTTACAGCTGGCCGGGACCAAAAGGAGACTCCTCCTACTTTTGAGTTTCGGCCAATCAAAAAAAGCAGAGTCTCTTTCTGACAGGAAGGATTCTTGAAGTTCCCGAATAGACATTCTACGGCTTCTACCCGTGTCGGTTTGTCTAGGACGGTGTTTCTCGAACCTCTGTGGATTCCCCAGCCAGAATTCAGAATTCTGGGAGTTGAAGTCCAGACCTCTTAAAGTCACAGAGATTAAGAAACACTGGTGTAGCAGCTGGCAGGGCAAACCCTAGTTCTGTTATCAGGCATCTCTCTTTCCCGCTCACCCCCCCCCACCGCCAGCCTCACCACCCCCCCACACACACACCGCAACTGATCAAACAGTGCTTGGTCCCAGTGCTAGGTTGAAGCCCTGACCATTATAGGACCATCCACTGACCCAGACTCCCCTTTTCTGAGCATTTTGCCGTTTATTCTCTTTGAACTCCAACCATCCTCTCCCTCGCCCCATCCACAACGTCAGTGTTTCAGTTGTGTATAAGAACCGGGGGAGAGGAGAGAAGGCACCCATCCGTCAGCTCAGCTGGCCCTCCGAGCCGCTGCCCCACGGAGACTCCAACACCACTCCGAGCAGCTTGGCGGCTAAACCGCTGGGATCTGCAGCCGATCGGAGCAGCTCTGCCAGGGCAGCAGCTCGGCGGGTGGGGGTTGAGCCTTCCCGGATGAAAACGGACGCCACACAATTCTGAAGGAGACGAGGCCGTTTCTGCTGCTCAGCCAGCCGGTACACATCCCCAAGAGTCCCAGGGCAGAGAGAGTCTTGGCACAATTTCTCATCCACCAAGGCTTGGAGGTCAGGGAGGAGATACTGTTCGGCCACCACCAAGATTCCTTCGGCTAAAGCCAGGGGGAACGGCTTTCCCAAGATCCGGCAAGGCTTGCCACGACAGCCGTGGAGGAAATGGGCGACAGCCAGGAAAGGCTCTGGCAACACGTCGCAAAGCGTCACGGTGGTGTGGGACGACTCGGCGAAGCCTCCGCTCAGCATGGCCCGGAAGACCTCAGAGGCCTCGCTGACCGCCTGTCGCACGGCTGGCACCCTGCAGCCAGAGTCCAGCTGAAAGAATAGGTCAGCCCCACCGCCCTCCTCCACCACGCGAGAATAAGGACAAAGCGGTGGGGAATCCAGGCGAGGCCGCTTCGCGGCAGGAGACGAGACAGAAGCAGGAGACGGAGCTTGGGAGCTCACAAGGAGGGAAAGAACGTCTGAGGTACAGAAGACCAAATAGGGGTCAGGCTCCCGCACCAGGACCCCCAGCAAGATCCGCAGGCCAGAGAGGCCCAGAAGCAGCTTCCGGCAAGCAGAATCATTCCTGCAGCAGAGAGAAGACACAACAATGAGCATTGCCGCTTGTTGCAAATCAACCTCATTTCCCTCTCTCCCCCACCTCCCCAGCCCCAAACTCCTGGCAATATTTCTCCCCGAATTTGGGGCAACCTCAGGTGTTATGCATAGGGACACAGTGGCTCAGTGGGTGAGCTTGTCGATCAGAAGGTCGGCAGTTTGGCGGGTTGAATCCCGAGTGCCGCATAACAGAGTGAGCGCCTGTTACTTGTCCCAGCTTCTGCCAACCTAGCAGTTCGAAAGCAAGTAGAAAAATAGGGACCACTACGGTGGGAAGGTAACAGCGTTCCATGCGCCTCTGGCATCTAGTGATGCCGGCCACATGACCACGGAGACGTCCTCGGACAAGCGCTGGCTCTTTGGCTTTGAAACGGAGATGAGCACCGACCCCTAGAGTCGGAAATGACTAGCACGCATGTGCGGGGGAACTTTTACCTTTACAGGTGTTATGCACCCTTCTCCCCTCATCTTCCAGATCTGTGGGATCGTACCACCAACGTTAACCGGTTGCCTCCCGCATCACAGTCTCCCGCCGTTTAGCCATCTCATCCAGTTGAAGATAAGCAGCCTGGACATCGCTTGGAGGTTCCAGAGCCACTAACAACACCCCACCACCACCACCCAATCTTTAAACCTCTGGTTTAAATAGCAGATCTGAGACAACCGCATGCAATGGCTGCGTTTGCATGTTATTTGTGTTCCCCTCCCCCCCGTTACACTGAACTACACCCTAAGCACAACAGATTGCGTTCACACAATACTGGGATGCAAACAAGACCACCCAGGTTAAGATCTCTCTGCTGGGCCTTGAAGCGAGCCCAGGGAACGAAGACAGAGCCTTGGGTCTCGCGCCAAAAAGGTTGCTGCTGTTTCGACAGCCAGCCGAGGAATAAAATGTTTTGCCCGCCACGTCCATCTTCGACAGTGTGCAGAAAGGGACGCCCGACTCACCGGCAGATGAGGGGCAGCGCCAGGGCGGAGGCTGCCTGGTCCAATTCGCAGCCCGACAGCAGCATGTGAGTGAGAACCCCCATGCCAAAGGGGGACTCTGCCTGCACGCAGAGGTTCATCAGCAGCGCCTCTCCTGTGGAGTGGGGGAAAAGGTAGCGGGTTAGAGGTAGCGTCGCCATCTAAAATGGTAAAGTGTGCCGGGAAGAATGGCGGCGAACCATCGCTTGGGCAAATCGGTATGTTCCTCCCGCCTTTACAGGCAATTTTCCCCATTTCTCTTCCTGCTCGAAGAGGCCTACTTTTACAGATATGCACAGGCAACCTCCTGACTTGACAAGCAACGAGGCTAACTCCCAGAATTCCCCAGCAAAGCCACCGCCTGGCTTAAAGTTGCCCAGTTTGGAGACAGTCTCTTATCAGCGGCTGCCCCGTATCCAAGACCCAGCGAGGTGGGACATGAGGGCAGATAACAGAGTAGGACAGCAATGGCAAACCTTTTAGAGACCGAGGGCCCAAACTGCAACCCAAAACCCACTTATGTATCGTTGGGTGCCGGGTGCCCATTGGGTGCCGGGTGCCCATTGGGTGGGTGTGGCCAAATGGGTGGGCGTGGCTACGGTGGTAACAGCAGACTGGGCGGGACTAAAAAGTTCAATCAATCAATTCCAACTTTGCGAGATCTTTTTTTTTTCCAGCGAGAAGTTGAAATTGATTTATTTATTAATTTTTGATATATTTTTTTTGGCACACGACAGCGGAGGCCTAAAGCGAAAAGGTTTCATAAAACCCAGCTGAGGGGTTAGGACTGGGGTGACAGCTTGTGTGCCCACAGAGAGAGCTCTGCGTGCCACCTGTGGCATGCGTGCCATAGGTTCGCCACCACGGGATTAGGAGATTCCCCCAACGTGAGACTCGCCGACGTCAGGAGACCTCGACTTACAGCCATTCCTTTAATGACCATTCAAAGCTACAATGGCACTGGAAAAAGTGACCTAGGACCAGTTCTCACACTTATGACCGTTGCAGCATTCCCCAGGCGCGTGATCAAACTCCAGGTGCCTGGCAACCAGCATCCATTTACGATGCTCTCAGGATTGTCCCTGGTAACTTTTCTAGGCAGTTTCTGACAAGCAAAGTCAAATGGGGGGGGAGGGAGCCAGATTCGCTTAACGACCACGTTTCACTTAACAAATTCAGGGATTCACTTAACAGCCACAGCAAAAAGCTAGTAAAATGGACACAACTCACTTAGTAACTGTCACGCTTAGCAATCGGACCAATGTTGAGTATTCTGGACAGCCTTGGCAACCTAGGGATGTAGTCTGACACGTCCAACTCCTATACAGGTAGTCCTCAACTTACAACCATTCGTTTAATGACGGTTCAAAGTTGTAACAGCACTGGGAGAAATGACTTAGGGACTTCTGACCCTTATGACCCCTGCAGCATCCCCACGGTCACGTGATCAAAATTGGGGCGCTTGGCAACCGGTTCATACTTATGACGGCTGCAGTGTCCCAGGGTCACTGTGATCCTCTTTTTGTGACCTTCCGACAAACAAAGTCAATGGGGAAGCCAGATTTGCTTAATGGCCGTGTTACTAACTTAACAACTGCAGCGGTTCGCTTAACAGCTGTGGCAAGAAAGTTTGCAAAATGGGGCAAAAAACCCATTTAACAACTGCCAAGCTTAGCAACGGAAATTTTGGGCTTAGTTCTGGTTGTTAAGCCGAGGACTTCCTGTAAACCCAAGGAAGCATGTTGGCTAGGATGAAGGGAGTCATACATCGGCCACAGGTGGGAGAAGATTGTCCTAAACTATGAGGATAACGCAACACACACACACACACACACACACACACACAAACACACACACACACCAAGTTCCTTGAATCTCCTGGGATCATCTGAACCGCTGGTCTCCCCCTCTTCTGCTTCACCGGTGATGGCGGTGGCGGCTTGCTCAGGGGATACACCCAGGATCAACCAAGCCCTGATGAGTGAGGGCCCATGGAAGCGCACGAAGGGCTCCAGGCAAGCTGGGTTGCAGGTGAGACGGTGCAGCAGCCGAAGGCAGCGAGAGGAAGGGGAAGGACTCCCGGTGATGTAACGCAACAGTCCGTGCAGCGTGTCCGGCGTCACCAAACTGCGACTAGGATCCTCAGCTTGAGAAAAACGGGAGAGGAGGAGCAGGGCTGGCGCTTCGGGAGCATGGAGGTCTGGGTCGCCCACGTGGGAAGAGAAAGAGAGCGGCAAGGTCAAGGAGAGCCAGGGAGACGAAGCTCCCGAGGCCGGGCGCAAGCCCTGGAGTGGTGGTGTGCTTTGCTCCGAGGAGCGCAGCTTGGCACGCCGTTTCCAGTAAGAGGTAGGCGTCTTGTACTCCTCCGGAGAAGTTGGGAGAGTCTGAATGTTCGGCTTCGGAGGGACCGGGACCGCTTCCTCTGTGACCGGGGATTTGGCAAGAGGCCCGGGTGACAGCTGGCTTTGGTCACCCTTGCTGGGAATCACGATCAATGGAACGGAGGTGGAGTTACTGGGCCCAGGGCTGTTCTGGCCGGCTACCAAAGCAAGCCAAGAGGATTGTTCGGCTCCACCGTCGATGTTTCCGGCATGTCGCCTTTCCTCCGAGGTGGATGAACAAGGCAACTCTGAGCCATCATCCGCAGAGAGATCGCCGTCTAAATTTGCCAGCTCTGACACCATCACCGGCTCCTTTTGCGGCTTGTTGGCCCCATCTTTATTCTCCTCGTTTCCCTCTGAATGTGGGTTTCCCTCTAAGACAGCTTCTGGGCGGACATTTCCCGATTCAGCCGACAAAGGTAACGCTGCAGGACTGAGGCTGTGATCCGGAAGGATTCCTCCACCTTTCGTTGCCGAGCTTAAAGTCTCCGAAAGGCCGGGCTGCCCCCCAAGAGGCAAATCCAAGAAAGGGGAATGTAAAAAATCAGGAGATTCGGCTCTGGAATGGGTTTTCATCCCAGATGTGCTGTGGCAAGGTCCCAGAGATTCATCTTGCAGTTCTTGGCCGGGACTGAGATCTCCTTGGGTCTCCAGGTCGGAAAGGGTGGCGTCAGGAGACCACTGAGGAGAAAGGTCTCCTGGGCTGGAAATATAACCTTCCGAGACAAGCCAGGATCTGCGTTGGGGACAAAGAAGAAAGAGAGAGAGACAAAAGAATAAGCTTTGACGCATATACATGGGGGAAGATCTGGAGAGGAGGGATCTCAAGAACAGAACGGGAGCACGTTCGGCTAGAAATACTGGGAACAAAAACTCCACACGGACTGCGCAGCTTGACGTCTTCCCTGCTGCAAAGTTTTCAGCGATCTGAATTAGTTAAGTCAGACGATGCTCCGTCTCAGAAAGGGCCCGCAACTTGGCCCTTGGTGGAGCAGTGGGCTAATGCCTCCTTACGTAACACCAGCTGCCTGCAATTAGTGCAGGTTCGCATCCCACCAGGCTCAAGGTTGACTCAGCCTTCCATCCTTCCGAGGTAGGTAAAATGAGGACCCAGATTGTTGGGGGCAATTAAGCTGACTTTGTAATAATGCCGCTTGGGGTGTGTGTGAAAGCCCTAATAAGCAGGCATATACATAGAATGAAGGCTACTGCTAAGCTTGTAAGCCACCCTGAAAGCCCTATTAGGGCTTTCACACACACACCCAAGCGGCATTATTACAAAGTCAGCTTAATTGCCCCCAACAATCTGGGTCCTCATTTTACCTACCTCGAAAGGATGGAAGGCTGAGTCAACCTTGAGCCTGGTGGGATGCGAACCTGCACTAATTGCAGGCAGCTGGTGTTACTTAAGGAGGCATTAGCCTGCCTCTGGAGCTGCGGACGGCCCCTGACCTTCGATCCTTCCGTCGTGACCTGAAGACTTGGTTATTCCAACAAGCGGGTCTGGACTGACTATGTTTTTTAAATTTGGCTTTTATTGAGTTAAATTGTCATGTATCTATTACATTTATTGTTTAATTCTTTTTTAAATTTTGTATTCCATGTTTCTTAAATTTTTTGTTGTGAGCCGCCCTGAGTCCTTAGGGAGAAGGGCGTCATATAAATTCAATAAATCTAATCTAATCTAATCTAATCTAATCTTCAGAGCGATGCTGTCACAGGAAGCCATACCTGGTGGGAAAGCAATGCAAGATGCGCCAAGCCATGCAGGGCGCAAAGCCCCCTCGTTTATAGTAGCTGCGCCCTTACGCTGAATTTTCCATCTTATTATAAATGCGGCGTTTTTCAAGCTTGGCAACTTTTAAGACACGAGGACTTCAGCCTCCCAGAATTCCCCAGCCAGCCATTTGGAACCAGACATTCCGATGCTTGTTATGCGAGTCATGCACAGTTTTACAAAAAAATTTTATTATTTTAATTTTTTTGCCACAGTCGCCAAGCAAATCATGGCAATTGTTAAAGGAATCACATGTGTTGTTAAGCAAGTCCAGCTTCCCCCCCACCCCACCCCGGCGGGGAAGGTTGCAGATATCAAGTCACAATATTGATTGCAGGATGCTGCAACCATTGTAAATACACAAAGGATGCCAGGTGTCCAAAATCTGATCATGGGACCCCAGGGGCATTGTGACAGTCACAATCGCGAGGACCAGTTGTTGCAAGTCACTTTATTTCAGTGCCATTACAACTCGGAAGGATGGCCAAATGTATTTGTATAATAAGCCAAGGGCTACCCCCTTCAAACTGAACTCGACTCCTGGACAACTCAAGGGCTTCTGTGGTTTTTTTTGTGTGTGTGTGTGAAAATTTCCAATTAATTATAGGCCTGGCTATTTTCTGCAGGTCTACCATCCAATTATCAAGCAGGCCTGATTCTGCTTAACTTCACCTGGTCAGCTAGGCATTTTCATCTGCTGAAGAGTTTTTAGGGCATAAATCAAATAAAGGTAAAGGTTCCCCCGCACACGCGTGCTAGTCGTTTCCGACTCTAGGGGCCGGTGCTCATCTCCGTTTCAAAGCTGAAGAGCCAGCGCTTGTCCGAGGACGTCTCCGTGGTCATGTGGCCGGCACAACTAGACGCCAAAGGCGCACGGAACGCTGTTACCTTCCCACCGGAGCGGTCCCTATTTTTCTACTTGCATTTTTACGTGCTTTCGAACTGCTAGGTTGGCAGAAGCTGGGACGAGTAACAGGTGCTCACTCTGTTACGCGGCACTCGGGATTCGACCCGTCAAACTGCCGACCTTCTGATCGACAAGCTCAGCGTCCTAACCCACTGAGCCACCGCGTCCCTCTATAAATCAAATAGGAGGCCCCCAAATTCGGAGAAATTCAACTTCCCATTAAAAGAGAAACGAACAGCTGAATCTTTAAACCACACGGACTTTATAGGAGGAAGGCAGAAGGGGCTGTGCAAAGCTGGCACCAATCAGAGGAGGTCAGCTGCTCCACTGTCCACCTAACTCCCCACTGTGATGTTTTTGTCTTTTTCAATTTGCCAGGTCTTTCCTAGAATTCCCAATCTAGGAAATCCCAGAATCAGACACGCAAGGTAAACAACTGTCTTCCACTTGCATATATATGCAAAGGATCGGTGCAGAGTTTTCCTTTTTTTATCGTTTACTCATGTTCACACCATCCATTTCCCAACTGGGCTTTAGAATGTAAAAACACCTTTTATTTGGCAGCCTTTCAAACTTACCCCATCTTTCTCTGACGTATAAACCCACCTTTCCCACTGCAATACCCACTAACAGCATTGGAATGCAGGTAGCCCTCGACTTGCAACAGTTCATTTATTTATTTTTATTTTTATTTATTTTAATCCCATTTATATCCCGCCCTTCTCCGAAGACTCAGGGCGGCTTACAATTTAAGCACAAACCAATGTGCTTAGCAGTAGCCTTCATTCTATGTATATGCCTGCTTTATTAGGACTTTCGGGGGCCCCCAAGTGGCATTATTACAAAGTCAGCTTATTGCCCCCAACAATCTGGGTCCTCATTTTACCTACCTCGGAAGGATGGAAGGCTGAGTCAACCTTGAGCCTGGTGGGATGCGAACCTGCACTAATTGCGGGCAGCTGGTGTTACTTAAGGAGGCATTAGCCCACTGCTCCACCAAGGCTCCTTTAGTTACAATGGCATTGAAAAAAGTGACCATTGCAGCAGTATGACTATTGGTCATGTGATCAAAATTCAAGTGCTGGACAGCTGACTCATATTTATGACATTTCCAGTCTCCCCAGGGGGCCGTGTGATCACCCTTTGTGATCTTCTGACCAGCAAAGTCAACGGGGAAGCCAGATTCACTTAACAATGGTGTTAAGTGAAGTAACTCAACAACTGCAGTAATTCCATTTAATGACTGTGGCCAGAAAGGTCGTAAAAATGGGGCAAAATTCACTTCAGAAATATCTCACTTAACGTTCCCCACTATCCTTCGCATTCCCCACCATCCGGTCAGAGCTGAAGAAGCTTCTGGGATGAGAAGCGAAACGTCTCCCAAAGAAAGACAAGAAATTCTAGTTGCCTGGTGAAAAAGGCACCTTTGGGGCAACCGTGACCTGGATGACTGAGAATCCTCATAGACATCTCACTTTATAACAGAAATGTTGAGCTCTACTGCGGTCGTTAAGTCGAGGACTACCTGTACAATGCTTCTTATTGGAAGCCAAGCCCAACATGGCCAATGACCATGAGTCAGCGGACCCGACCCATCTGAATAAGTTGTAGTCCAACCCATCTGAAACTGTTGAATAGTCCCTGCACCCACCCAGATGACCCGCAGGCAAAACCAAATTTACCTCAGTCTCTGAAAACTGGAACTCTCTGCTCCGGGCAAGGCCTGTTCTCCTCGCCGCCCCTCAGCAGGGAAGTCAAACGATGCCGCATCTTTCTCGTATTCATGTTCTTCCTCCTCCTCCTCCTCCGCTTGTTCCCGGCCGGCCCACTGGCCCTGGGCTGCCAGCCTGCCAACCAGCAAGGGCACCAGTCCTCCGGCCTGTAGCATCTCCAGGGCTTCCTCGTCGTAGAAAAAGGCCACAAAAGCCATCACCACCCGAGCGTGCGAATAGCTGTGACATTGGTCCCGCAACAGGGAGAGCAGTAACTCTAATCCTCCGGTCTTCCGCACCCGGCTCCGATTAACGGCCTCCCGGCACAGGAGGCACAAAGCTTTGACCAGTGGATGGAGGGAGGCTCCGGGTGCCCCGGCTCCCCTCCGCCGTTGGATCTCCCCCACTAGCAACTCCACCCCACCAGCGTTGCCTATAGCTGGTCTCAGCATGCCCTGAAGACAGAGGTTGGCGAGGACCGCAAGGGCCGACTCCTGCACCACCCGTTTTTCGTGGCCGGCTAAGGTTACGAGGGGCACCACCCCACCTCCCAAGCTCAGCTGCTCCGCACAGTCACGACTGCAGCCCTTTGTCAGCTCCACAAGGGCGCGCACCACGGCTGCAATCAAGGGCCCATCCTCCACGGAGGAAACCAAGCGCTCGGCTATGGGGCGGACTGCCCCCTGTTGGGCCAGCGAAAGACGATGAGCAGGAGTATTGGCCAGGTAGCGGATGGCCCTGATCACGCTCTGCAAACATTCACTGTCCTGGGAGGTGGTGAGCACCTGGATTAGCTGGGGCACGGCTCCTGTGAGGCAAATATTCAGGAAGTGAGAATATGGCAAGAAAAGGAAATCCGGTCACAAGATCCTACATCGGCTAAACGGTGAGTCAGCCAGATACATTTCCAGATGCCTCAATTAGCATACATCTCGGTTTATTTTTAGGGACTCAACGTTTTATTGACCCCTATAATCAAGCAGCGTTCAAAGGCACCATATTAACCCCAAGAGCTCCTTGCTCCCGTCTACCTGTCAGGCCAATTATTATTATTAATTGCACTAACTACGGATACGAAGTTTATTCTCCACTTTAAAATAAAGCAGCAAAAAAAAAAGAAAGTCTTCCGTGACGAGATCTACTTGGGATCTGTCAGGACTCCACCATTTTAGCCTTCTGGGAGGCTCTGAAGAGCTGACGTCTCCCCAAGTGCTGGCCTTGAGCGAAGAGGCCAGCGAACACACGGGGGAAAATATCGTCCATGGGGTGCCTGTGAGACGCTTTCGATTTTAGTATTCTAGTTTTATGTTTTATTGCTGCTGAGCAGCCCAGGATTACAGTACCGCAAGATGGGCAGTTACGTAAGCCTTTTAAATAAATAAATAATTTCTGCTCTGGTTTCCATTGACATCATTCCCATCCCCCGACCTGGGATATGGAGAATAATATGAAGGTTTGCAGTGGAACTTTGACAAGAGTAATTTGGAATTTGATGCCCAATTGTGGAAAGCCACTCAAATTCCTTCCAAGTTACCAATGAAGTGACACCACCACCACCTCCCCATCCTGCAGATTCTTATATTAGAAGAACGAAGAGCTCTGGATTCATCACAGTTAAGCAGAGATGCTTAACATATCCCCGCTTTTAATTTACAACCTGTCCGTAGAGCGTCACATCTGACCAACCTATTATTGCAAAGGTTTTACTATATTAAATGAATTCCCCTATGGAATTGTACGATGCCCTTCAGAGTTTGCACCAAATATTATTAAGAGAATATATGAAATGTATTTTTTTTTACTATTTCAAGCCCTCAGAATAGCCAAGCATATTATATATGCTAAAGGTATACAACAGAATTGATAATTATCTGCATATTTGTAAGGGGGAGTTGAGAATGGCGGGACATAAATTTGTCTCAGGGTGCTGATGCTGCTAGCACAGAATCTTTATCCACCAGGCCATATTGACTCCAAGCAATTAATAGCTCTTAACCTCTGTGTGTGTGTGTTCGTGTGTGTTCATGACGGGGAGAGGGAGGAGGAAAAAGTCCAACTAACATTGTTGGAAAATAAACTTGAGCTGCCCTTGGATGATGAAAAAGTAAGAAAGACAGCTGTACCTCCGCACTGACCAACCACAATCAGGACCAGCAACTCTGTTACTAAGTGGCACGGTCATTAAGTATGACATTATGTGACCACATCAACTTACATCAATTTCAGCTGCAGTCACTAAGGAAATCATACCTGCAGTGATTAAACACAATTTAACAACTTCCTGATGGCTTCCCCATTGACCTTGCTTGTTGGAAGCCAGCTGTGAAGGTTGCAAAGGGTGATCACATGACTGTGAGATGTGGCAACCGTTGTAAATGTTCACCAGTTGTCAAAACACCCAAATTGCAATCATGTGACCTCAAGGAAGTGGCGATGGCCACAGCTTTGAGGACTGGCCACAAGAGTCTCCTTTTTCAACATTGTCATAACTTCAAACTCACTGAATGAGTGGCTGGTAAAAGAGGACGTGTGTGTGTGTGTGTGTGTGTGTGTGTGTGTGTGTGTGTGTGTAAATACATACACATACTACACATCTCAGTTCTACACTTACATAGATCCTACCCTTTTGCCCACCCAACCCCTGTTCAACCTGCTTCATGGATGGCCTGGCAATTTTCTAAGTCTACAGCCAAGTTGCCGAGTGCCCGTGCTGTCCGATTCAGGATACTTTCCACAGCAAGTGACTTCAGGATAATAACTAGAAAGAGAAAACGGGGAAAGGTAGCAATTTGATAATCCAGTTGTAAAACCACAACATCTTTTAAGAGAAGTAGCTGTCTTGGCTAGTTGCACTGGGGGGGGGGGAGAAGGGAAGAGTTTTGTGGCACTTCAAACTACATTTAGCTTTTTTATCACTTTCTGCTAAGAGGTAGGCATTTCCAGGATAGACAACAGTTTGGTGTAGTGGCCAGATTAGAAACTGAGAGATTGTGAGGGAATCTTAGGTAAAGAAATCAGCTGGGCAACTTTTGGCCACTCCCTCGTTTCACAGGGTTGTTAATCATGGGGAACATAGGACAAAATAGCATTATGTATGCTGGCTTAAGCTGTAAAAAAAAATAAAAGCAGGCTATGCGTCTAATTTAGAGATAAATACAAGCTTCCTACATTTTACATATTACAAAATTACACCATGTGATGAGAGAGATTTCTGGAAAAGTTGCAAGTCCCTTGCATGCTGGGCATACATGTACTTATGAGATCTTTTCAGTGCTAGGGCATGCACTGGTACAAGCTCCAATTCACAAAACATCTATTAGCCAATTCTTCCATGCATTTAGTTATCTAAACACAAAGTACTTAGCATAGCCCCATAACTTGGCATCAAAGAGGGTCTGATAAAATCAAAAGGTAAATATTAATAGTACCTAAACTTGTTTTTGCTGGCTTGAAACCATGAATAGCTTTCCATTTTCCCCCGTCCATCCATTTTAAAGGACGAAGCTGTGATATTCACAGTATTAACAGGCAGATGGCGTGCCAAGTAAAGCAACCGCAGACCCAAGTTACACATCTAGGCATAATTTAGCTGTGTGGTGTTTTTTATTGTTGTTTTAAGGACCGGGACAATCATTGTAGCCCAGGACACCATCACAAATCTAACATGAGATGTTCCCAGTTTTAGAAATGTTCTACAGTCCGGGCCCATGCACAAGGCTCAGACTGGCATGGTTTAAAATCCTTAAGATTGCAAGTTGTTAGCATATTCTAGCTTATGTTTGTAATACTATACCCTGTATTCAGCTCTGGGAAGTCGGGGAGGCGGGAGGGTTGGGTAGGGGTGGGTTGGGGAGAGGGGAGGGAGAGGAGGGGTTTTTTCTTTTTTTTGTTTCTTTTTTCTATTTTAAAAATGTATTGTAAAACTTTTCAATAAAAAAAAAGATTGCAAGATACAACGTTTAAGAAATGAGTTACTTCTAGCTGACATTGGGAAAGCCTGAGGTTTCACCTTGACCACTTCCAACAGCCGGAAGCCCTTGTTAAGGTTATCATCCTTTTGCACTCACACCATCAGATTTAAGGGGGCATAAAACTGATTCCCCCCTCCTCTGCCCCCAGTGGGTGCCCTGATTTGAGAAGCCCCACCCATAAGAGGGGGGGGTTTGGCTTGATGGGAACAGCGGTCTCCCCCTCCCCACCAAGGCTGCATCTTCACTCCTTAGCACAGGGGTCTTCAAACGGCATCAAACGCCCTTCGCCCAGTGCGCTCCCACAGGGAGGGTCTGCTCAGGGTTCCGCCGGTGAGAGATTGCCGGCGGGTGACACCCAGGGATAGGGCCTTCTCAGTGGGAGCGCCTGCCCTCTGGAACCAGCTGCCAGTAGAGCTGAGGACTGCTCCCGACCTCCGATCATTCCGCCGGGGCCTGAAGACCTGGCTCTTTGAGCTCTCGGGCCCAGGCTGAGGAGTAAATTTTAACTGGGGTTTTAATGTACAGGGTGAATTTAATGCTTTTTAAATTGGTTTTAACTTTTGTATGTTTTGATTTTTAATTCCCTGTAAACCGCCCTGAGTCCTCAGGGAAAGGGCGGTATACAAATGCAAATATTAAATTAAATTAAACTTGGCCCTTTTATGACTTGGGGACTTCAACTCCCAGAATTCCTCAGCCAGCGTGGCTGGCTGAGGAATTCTGGGAGTTGAAGTCCAGAAGTCATAAAAGGGCCAAGTTTGAACTTAGCAAGACAAGATGGCCCTTCCCGGAGCCCCTGCCGATGCCGCCGACTTCAACTCCCATTATCCCGTTGCAGCTCCCCCATCGGCCTAGCTGGCTGGGAATCATGGGAGTTGAAGTCCAAGACGTGATCAGGCATCAGGCTGGGACGGGAGGGGTGGGAACAGCCCCGCCCACTCCAGAAATACCTGGGAGGGGTGTGTGTGTGTGAAGAGGGGCTCTTCCTTAGCCGTACCCCCATTCTGCCCCCCCATACACTTTTTGCACTCACCTAGCGGCGGGATCCCCCCAAGTTCGCGCACCTGGGTGCGGCTGCCCCCTTCGGTGCAGCAGTTGCCCAGGATGCTGAGGGCCAGGTCCAAAGTGCGGCGCGGTCGCGGGGAGCCGGAGAGGATCCCCAAAAGTGGCGCCAGCCCCCCGTGGGTCCGGAAACGGGCGATGCCTCCCGTCTCCTTGATGTGCTGGGTCCGGAGGGCCAACAAGGCCTTGCCCAGCCCGGGCTCGGTCCCCCTCTGCAGCTGGGCCAGGCAATAATCTAGGGAGCCAGTGGGGGTGCAGGCTCCACCCCCCGAACCCCTTGAAGCAGGAGCCGCCATCTTGGGGAGAATCCCCTTCCTAAGGGCCGAGGGGGGTAAACATCAAAGGACGGGGGGGCGGTGCACGCCGGGAGTTGTAGTCCTCCGCCCCCCCAAGAAAAAAGGGGAGAGGCTACCGGTCCCGGGATAGATCACACAGTGCCAAGCGCGGCTGAAGGAGTGATGCATGACGGTAGCTGTAGTTCCTACCTCGTCCTTTGTGATAAATAGTGTTAAGAGGAAGGACCGCAACTTCCATAGGGCTATGCGCCAGCAAATGGCAAGCCTCAACGTGTACAGCAAAGGCAAAACTGGGGGTGGAACGGAGAACTGCATTTTGGGAGTAGTAGTTTTACTGGTAGGCTAAATGGGAATAAATAAACCGTACACGTATGGATTTTCGTGTTCTGGAGAAAGATGCAAAAGTGCGTCTCAGTTTTTGGGAACCTGTTGCA
The DNA here is from genome assembly GCF_964194415.1 of Vipera berus. Lineage (NCBI taxonomy): Eukaryota > Metazoa > Chordata > Lepidosauria > Squamata > Viperidae > Vipera > Vipera berus. The sequence continues at coordinate 14,230,470 of NC_138205.1, forward strand.
AGACTCAAAAAAACCCACGAACATTAAGATTTATTAATTGTATGAATAAAATTTAATTTTTAATATTATTTTATAATACACATTTTATTTTATATTAATATTTTAATGCTGTTTTGGAACATAATACATTTCGGTACTAGGTGCTGTGTTTAAATTGCAGTTTAAATTATGCAGCATGCACAGTGATGTCGAGAACACTGTAAGCAAAATTTTAAAAGGAATGCTAAAAAAAAGAAGACGGCCCTCCCTTCAAAAATTTAAAGCTCAGGTCAGCCAAAATTCTTCCCCTCTTCCATCCCAGACTTGTATTGGATGACCAGGGAACTGATTGATGTTGGAACTAACAAATTTGCGTGGCCTGAGACTGGGGAGAAAAAATTGAATAAAATTAAGACAGGTTACCCAAGGAGGTCCATCCATCAGATATAAGAGTAAGGAGGCACTTCAGAAAATCACCAAAAAGCGACCAAGTGTTTTGTTAGTACAACAGACTTACAAGTTGACTTACAACCGTTTGTTTAGTGACCATTTGGAGTTACAACGCCACTAAAAATAACGACATAACCGTTTTTATACTTACAACCATTGCAGGACCCCCACGGTCAAGCGATCAAAATTCATACACTTGGCAACTGCCTCGTATTAATGATAGTTGCAGTGTCTCGGGGTGGTGTGATCACCTTTTGCGACCTTCTAATAAGCAAACTCAACAGGGAAGCCAGATTCACTTAACAACCGTGATACTAACCTAACAACTGCAGTGATTCACTTAACAATGTGGCAAGAAAGGTCGTAACATGGGGCAAAACTCACTTAACCAATGTCTCACTTAGCAACAAAAATTTTGGGCTCAATTGTAAGTCGAGGACTACTTCTATTGTTAATTTTTTCCCAGGAAGCGTGAGAAGTTGAATATATTTTTTCGCTCTCAATTCCCAATATTTACATTAGGTATTATGACCTTTGATAGGAGAGGAAGGTGAGTTTTGCTTCATTTCCTCAAATTTCAGGTCTCAGAGCAAAGCAGGGCAGAGGGAAGCCTAAAGAGACAGAGACAGAAACAGTAAAGAAGGAAAAAGCTTTGTGATGTGTTCCCACCTTCTTCACATGGAGGAGCCCAACCCAGCCCAGCACTTTGTCAGGACAAAGATTCTTCTCTAGGGAACTCCAGCAGACTAACTTCTCTGAACTTCTATAGCCCTGTTGGATTATACAAATTGGGTATGTCTAGTCTAATGAAGTCAGGGACGTGGTGGCTCAGTGGGTTAGGATGCTGAGCTTGTCGATCAGAAGGTCGGCAGTTTGGCGGGTCGAATCCCGAGCGCCGCGTAACAGAGTGAGCGCCTGTTACTCGTCCCAGCTTCTGCCAACCTAGCAATTGGAAAGCACGTAAAAATGCAAGTAGAAAAATAGGGACCACTATGGTGGGAAGGTAACAGCGTTCCGTGCGCCTTTGGCGTCTAGTCATGCCGGCCACATGACCACGGAGACATCCTCGGACAAGCGCTGGCTCTTCGGCTTTGAAACGGAGATGAGCACCGGCCCCAAGAGCCGGAAACGACTAGCACGCACGTGCGGGGGAACCTTTACCTTTACCTTAGTCTAATGAAGAGAAGGACGAGGGGGGACATGATAGCAATGTTCCAATATCTCAGCTGGAAATTTTGAGAATTCACAATGAACAAGCAATAATTCTCCCTCAGCCTGTTCTGCCCCACCTAGATCCTCATAGCCACAAAACACAAAACAGTAGCAATGTACACTTGGGTGTCATCAGCCTATTGATGAGATATGAAGCCAAAACCTTCAGATGTTCTCTCTTAGGAGCTTCACATAGATGTTACAGAGGACCAAACTTTACACTGCATTACACTCAGCCGACCTCTTATTTCTACCCAGCTCCAAACACTGATTGGACTTGTCCACTGAGGGAGAAGCAGAACCATTCGACTCAGTGCCCCTATCTTCCAACTCCTGTAGACAGTCTAGAAGGACATCATGGTTGATGATCGTGAAGACTGCTAAAGTAGATCTAGGAGAGTTGCAACTCTCTATCCCGGGGTAGGCAACCTTGGCTCTTTTATGGCTCGTGGACTTCAACTCCCAGAATTGCCAATGATCATATGTGTTCCCACCTTCTTTACTTGGAGGAGCCCAACCCAGCCCAGCACTTTGTCAGGACAAAGATTCTTCTCTAGGGAACTCCAACAGACCAACTTCTCTGAACTTCCATAGCCCTGTTGGATTATAGGAATTGGGTATGTCTAGTTTAATGAAGAGAAGGACGAGGGGTGACATGATAGCAATGTTCAAATATGTCAGGGGTTGCCACAGAGGAGAGGGAGTCAAGCTATTCTCCAAAGCGCCCAAAGGTAGGACAAGAAGCAATGGATGGAAATTAATCAAGGAGAGAAGCAACCTAGAACTAAGGAGAAACTTCCTGACAGTTAGAACAATTAATCAGTGGAACAACCTGCCTCCAGAAGCTGTGAATGCTCCAACACTGGAAGTTTTTAAGAAGAGACTGGACAGCTGTTTGCCTGAAATGGTATTGGGTTTCCTGCCTGAGCAGGGGGTTGAACTAGATGACCTCCAACGTCCCTTCCAACTCTGTTATTCTGTTGTGTAATTCCTACTCATATCCTGCCTCAAAAGACTGCTGAGTCAAAGTAAGGATACTGGTACATCAGGATAGTAAGAATCTCCTTGGTGGAGGCCTGTCCGTTGCTGGGATCAGCTTCCTTGCTAGAGAACTGACCTCATCTGGACATCTAGAGGCATTTTTGCTTTCTGTGTGGAAAGGATGTGGAGGACATTCAATCAACAGAAGGTTGATTGCAGTGTAAACTCACTCTGCAGCACAGGGAGGGAGCAGGGGAAGAGTGTCCCCAAGAGAGAACAACCACATATTTCCTAAAAATACATTTATCAGGTCATTTCTATCAACTGGACAATCAAAACAAGCGTTGGCTAAACACTAAAGAAGAATTTATTTATTTATTTATTTAATTAAATTTTTATACCGCCCTATTCCCGAAGGACTCAGGGCGGTTTACAGGGCAACATAAAATATGATATAAAATAGTATAAATTAAAATAGATTAAATTACATAAGCCCAACAATTAAAACAATATTAAAAGCTAAAACCCCTTCAGTCCAGGCCTGATAGATCAAAAAAACAAGTTTTCAGATCCCGGCGAAATGTACGCAGATTGGGGGCGGTCCGAAGTTCCACCGGTAAATCATTCCAAAGGGCAGGCGCGCCCACAGAGAATGCCTTCCCCCTGGGGATCACTCGCCGGCACTCCTTAACCGTCGGCACCCTGAGAAGGCCCTCCCTGTGGGAGTGCACAGGACGATGGGAAGTTGATGCCGGCAGCAGGTGTTCCCTTAGATAATCCGGACCCAAGCCATTCAGAGCTTTATAGGTCATTACAAGCACCTTGAATCTCACCCGGAGGGCAACCGGAAGCCAATGCAGCTCACGGAGAAGAGGTGTTACACGGGAGTATCGGGAAACTCCCATAACAACTCGCGCGGCTGCATTCTGCACCAGTTGAAGCCTCCGCGTGGTCCTCAAGGGCAGCCCCATGTAGAGAGCGTTGGAGTAGTCTAGCCGGGAGGTCACGAGCGCATGGGTGACTATGCGTAGGGCATCTCGGTCCAGATAGGGCCGCAACTGGCGCACCAGACGAAGCTGGGCAAAAGCCCCCCTGGTCACGGCTCCTATATGGTCTTCGAAATTGAGCCGTGAATCCGTGAATGGAGCTTAGGGGAACTGTTTTTCAAACTTCCTCCACCATTGTGTTGAGTTCAGACACACAGAGGAATGTAGCTTGAAGGACATGTTCACGTACACACCTCTTATCAAGCCACTTGCTTCCTCCCATGCTTGAATTGTCCATCATCTTTGAATTAAACCTACAGATGTGCTACAGGTCCAAAACTTTCACTCATCCCCATTCCCAACATCTGGAACCATAATGGATTGATAAGTAATCCTACGCACACTAGATTTTGTATATGCCAACTCATTCTGGATTTTACCTCTCTGGGTGACTCTTGATAAATCCCAGAATTGGATGATGCGGTAGGGCATGTTGGAACGTGCATGTTCTCACTTCCTGGATGCCCACCCCGCCCTGGATTTTGTACGTATTCCCAACAGATAAAAAGAGGATAATTGTTCTTGCTTCAGATGTGATAATGTCTCAAGCCAAATGGGTCAAAGAGAAGGAAAGTGCATTTTATTAAAAGTACTTCTGCAAAAACCTACCCCGACAGACCCTGATAAGCAATGGTATTCTGGTATAGATGCTGTGGCGCACACATAGGTAGTCCTCAACTTACAACCGTTCACTTAGTGATCCTTTGAAGTTACAGTACACTGAAAAAAGTGACTTATGATGAGTCCTCGCACTTATGAGCATCCCCCAAGATCACATGATCAAAATCTGGGCACTTGGCAACTGGTACCTATTTACCACAGTTACAGTGGTACCACCATTTTGTTGTGGGACCGCCATTTTGTGACCTTCCCAGCTGGCTTCTGAGAAGCAGAATCAATGGGGGGCAACCAGATTCACTTAATGACTGCACTGATTCACTTAAACACTATGGCAAAAAGGCTGTAAAAATGGGTGTGACTCACTTAACAACTGCCTTGCTTAGCAGTAAAAATTCTGGTCCTAATTATTCCTGTATGTTGAGGACTATCTGCATTTATTTGTTTGCTCCTTTTTTTTTGGTCTGCCGGATAACAGATTTGTGTAAAAACGTACATTGTACGAACAGTTTTGTGTAACGATAAAGAAAAATTAAGCCCCAGATAAAATAGAAAGGCTACACTTACAACCCAAGACCCTTTTAAAGAATCCTAATTTTTATCATTTCCTGGAGCCTATCAAGGCAGTTGCAGATTGTATGTCAGGAGGCAAGGAGCTCCATAATGTTGGGGCTACCCAACATTTGAACACCTGCTCCTCCCTAGCCTCACCGAATGGGGGGCTTCTAATAGACACCCCTGAGGGCTTTGCGTTGGGTCAGTTAATAATGAATGGAGGAGGTAGCCCTGGAGATATTCTGGAATCAAGCCACATGGGGTTCGAAGTTGAAAAGTTCCAAGTTCAAAAGCAGCACTTCAAACTGGACATGGAAGCTAATAGAAAGCCAGTGCAAGACCAGACGATTGGTTTAACATGCTCATGCTGGCACATCAATGAATGGGCCACGGCACTGTACTCATTGAGGCTCCTCTGTAGTCTTCAAAGGCAGTCCCAAGTACAGCATATTACAGCATTCCAGCCAAGTGGTGATGAAGGCACAAGTCAGCATTGCAAAATCATCTTCTCCTAAGTAAGGCTGCAATTGTCCAGCATTATTCATGAGTCCAGGAAAATTCCCACTGCCACCTCATCTAAGATTTCTGCTTATCTGAAGGATCATTCACAGGAAAGATATATTTCAGTTTGGAGGAGATGGATAAATTATATTCAAATAAATATGGGACTAAAAAGTACCATTTAGCTTATGAGTAGATTTTAGTGGGATATTGTTATTGGTACGTTGTTTGTAGTTATGTTAAAAGAGAGTTAAAGCGCATTATGAATTTGGTTAATCGTATATTATGCATAATTTTTATTTAGAATATGATTATTGTAACTATAATCCTGTATTTAGCTCTGGGAAGTGGGGGGGAAGTGGGTGGGTTTGGGGTGGGAGGGATTTGGGGATATATTGTAAAATTTTGTTTTTGTAAAACTCTTTAATAAAAAAAAAGAAAAAAAAGAAATACAGCTGGAGATTTTGAGAATTCACAATGAACCCGCAATAATTCTCCCTCAGCCTGTTCTGCCCCACCTAGATCCTCGTAGCCACAAAACACAAAACAGTAGCAATGTACACTCGGGTGTCATCAGCCTATTGATGAGATCTGAAGCCAAAACCTTCAGATGACGTCTCATAGGAGCTTCACATAGATGTTACAGAGGACCAAACTTTACACTGCATTACACTCAGCCGACCTCTTATTTCCACCCAGCTCCAAACACTGATTGGACTTGTCTACTGAGGGAGAAGCAGAACCATTCGACTCAGTGCTCCTATCTTCCAACTCCTGTAGGCAGTCTAGAAGGACATCATGGTTGATGATTGTGAAGACTGCTGAAGTAGATCTAGGAGAGTTGCGACTCTCTATCCCGGGGTAGGCAACCTTGGCTCTTCTATGACTCGTGGACTTCAACTCCCAGAATTCCTGAGCCAGCCATGATGGTTGGCTCAGGAATTCTGGGAGTTGAAGTCCACGAGTCATAAAAGAGCCAAGATTGCCTACCCCTGCTCTATCCAGTCCATGATACAAGTCATCAATTAATGTTGTCTCAGTATTGTGCCCGGGTCTGAATCCCAACTAGAAAAGATCCAGGTAATTCCCTTCTTCTAAGGGACTCTGTAGATGAACTCTGACCAGGCTGATACATATCAAACATAGGTGGACTCAGGGGGGACCTTCTGAAGGGGAAGTCCACCCTGGCCCTCTTGTTGGTTATTGACATCAACTCATCATGCGGTGAGGTATTGATTACCTCCTAGATCCAATTGGTCACCATTCTGGACCACCTAAAAAGTCAGGGAGGGGCCAACGATCAAGGTCATGAGTAACCAACCATGAGGGCACCCTACCTACTCCGTAAGCCAGAAACCTATCCCAGATAACAAAGCCTGATGTTGCTGAGTCATCAGAAAGGACTGCACCCATGCAGAATCCATTATTTATTTATTTAGTTATTTATTTAAAAGATTTATATAGCCTTCCATCTTATACGACATAATCCTGGGTGTCTGGCAACCAATAGAAACATAAAAAACAAACGCAGAAATCCCTCAGTGCCCTCAACTGCCCCACATCCATACAATACCTTTGTAGGCTCTGGTCTGACACTACCCCAGTTTTGGAGAAATTTTGGAAAAAAGAAAGGGGAAGGGAAGGGGAAGGGAAGGGGAAGAGGAAGGAAAGGGGAAAGGAAGGGGAAGGGAAGGGAAGGGAAGGGAAGGGAAGGGAAGGGAAGGAAAGGAAAGGAAAGGAAAGGAAAGGAAAGGAAAGGAAAGGAAAGGAAAGGAAAGGAAAGGAAAGGAAAGGAAAGGAAAGGAAAGGAAAGGGAAAGGAAAGGAAAGGAAAGGAAAGGAAAGGAAAGGAAAGGAAAGGAAAGGAAAGGAAAGGAAAGGAAAGGAAAGGAAAGGAAAGGAAAGGAAAGGAAAGGAAAGGAAAGGAAAGGAAAGGAAAGGAAAGGAAAGGAAAGGAAAGGGAAGGGAAGGGAAAGGAAAGGAAAGAAGGAAAGGAAAGGAAAGGAAAGGAAAGGAAAGGAAAGGAAAGGAAAGGAAAGGAAGGGAAGGGAAAGGAAAGGAAAGGAAGGGAAGGGAAGGGAAGGAAAGGAAAGGAAAGGAAAGGAAAGGGAAGGGAAGGAAAGGAAAGGAAAGGGAAGGAAAGGAAAGGAAAGGAAAGGAAAGGAAAGGAAAGGAAAGGAAGGGAAAGGAAAGGAAAGGAAAGGAAAGGAAAGGAAAGGAAAGGAAAGGAAAGGAAAGGAAAGGAAAGGAAAGGAAAGGAAAGGAAAGGAAAGGAAAGGAAAGGAAAGGAAAGGAAAGGAAAGGAAAGGAAAGGAAGGGAAGGGAAGGGAAGGGAAGGGAAGGAAGGAAAGGAAAGGAAAGGAAAGGAAAGGAAAGGAAGGGAAGGAAGGGAAGGGAAGGAAAGGAAAGGAAAGGAAAGGAAAGGAAAGGAAAGGGAAGGGAAGGGAAAGGAAAGGAAAGAAGGAAAGGAAAGGAAAGGAAAGGAAAGGAAAGGAAAGGAAAGGAAAGGAAAGGAAAGGAAAGGAAAGGAAAGGAAAGGAAAGGAAAGGAAAGGAAAGGAAAGGAAAGGACCCAAGTTATAAACTCATCATAAAAGGTAAAGGTAAAGGTTCCCCCGCACATGCGTGCCAGTCGTTTCCAACTCTAGGGGCCGATGCTCATCTCCGTTTCAAAGCCGAAGAGCCAGCGCTTGTCTGAGGACGTCTCCGTGGTCACGTGGCTGGCATGACTAGACGCCAAAGGCGCACAGAACGCTGTTACCTTCCCACCGTAGTGGTCCCTATTTTTCTACTTGCATTTTTTACGTGCTTTCGAACTGCTAGGTTGGCAGAAGCTGGGACGAGTAACAGGAGCTCACTCTGTTACACGGCACTCGGGATTCGACCCGCCAAACTGCCGACCTTCTGATCGACAAGCTCAGCGTCCTAACCCACTGAGCCACCGTGTCCCTTATAAACTCATCATAATGCACATCATTTCTTTGCTTTATTAGCCTTAGCATAGAAAGTAGGACACTTCTTAATTGACAGGTGTTTCCTGGACAGCTCCTAGATCCCTTGTCTGCATTTGGCAGCCAATAGTTCTGTAAGTTGGTCTGGACACCCTTCTTATCATGTCCTTCATGCAAATCGGAGGTTACAAGTCTTTGTTTCCTCATCAGGTGAAACTGGCGACTGGCAAGTTGAAGGATGACGAAAGAAATGCCCTCCTCAAGTTGCATTCCATTAAGTAATATGTTCGGCTGATTCTTCTCTCCCTCTCTCCGCCTCAGGCTCTTCGGCTGACTCAACACCGTAAAACCAAAAACAAAATTACGATAAGGGGGGAAAACCTTGGTTCCCAATTTCCTGATAGGACTTCTTCCTGAATTTTGAAAGATGGCTCCTTCCTACCTACTTTGTGGGCACTCCGTTTCCACCTCTTACACCACGTCCCTGAATCACCTCGACTTGGATCAGTTTCTTAGAGCTGAACCCCTAGACCAGGGGTAGGCAACCTTGGCTCTTTTATGACTCGTGGACTTCAACTCCCAGAATTCCTGAGCCAGCATGGCTCGGCATGGAAACCTCTCCCTTCCCCTCAGCATGGCTGGCTCAGGAATTCTGGGAGTTGAAGTCCACGAGTCATAATAGAGCCAAGGTTGCCTACCCCTGTACTTCCTAATCCCACATTAAAGGTAGTCCTGGACTTAGAACCATTCATTTTGAGACTGTTCAAAGTTACCATGGCCCTGGAAAAAGTGACTTATGACCGTTTTTCACACTTACAACCATTGTAGCCTCCTCAGGATCATGTGATCAAAATTTAGGTGCTTGGCAACTGGCATGTACCTACGACAGTTGCAGTGTCTTGGGGGGGGTCACATAATCAACATTTGGAACCTTCCCAGCTGGTTTCCGACAAACAAAGTCAATGGGGGGGGAGCCAGATTTGCTTAACAGCTCCATGATTCACTTAACAACTGCAATGATTAGCTTAACAACCATGGCCAAAAAGATTGTAAAATAGAGGGAAACTCACCATGCCCTACCTAGCAATGAAAATTTGGGGCTCCATTGTGGTTGTAAGTGGAGGATTATCTGTACTGCCCTGACTAAAATTTGGCCATTTCATTCTACCAATGCATTTTTCCTCCTCTGAGAGATACAGGTAGTCCCTGATTTACAACCATTTGTTTCATGACCGTTCGAAGTTATAACAGCACTGGAAAAAGTGATTTACAACCAGTCCTTGCACAACCGGCATGTACTTATGATGGTTGTGGCGTCCTGGGGTCTTGTTCTGTACCAGCCTGCTACCGGCCCTGCAGAAAAGGCAACCCCTTTATAAACGGCAAGAGGCTGGAATGACGTCTGCCAAATTTATTACTACAAAAAACAAACAAGACACGAACCAAGATACAGGAGCTTTGAAACACTATCTGAGCGGTTGCTTTCAGCAAACCAGCCCTCCCCACACATTCCCTTTATAAAGAGTTCAGGGCGTGGCCTCTCTCTGCCTCGTTCCGAGAAGCCCCACAGCCTTCCTCTGTTTACTCCTACTTGACTGCCTCCTGCGTCGGGCGTCCTTGAACAGGGCCAGCTGTGGGTCATTTCATCCACACTGTCAGGCTCACACAGCTGGGTCTCCATGGTGACCAAGTGGGAGGGGCCTGCCTGAGGGCTATCATCAGCAAGATCTTCAACCCCCTCAGCAAGGTCTTCAACACCCCCCTCCTCCTCTGAGTCGTCCGACCCAACTGCCGAACCCACAGGCTGACCCTGAATCACAACAGGTCTTGAGACCGGCAATTTGCAACCTTCTTAATGAGCTTCAGAGAAGGAAAGTCAATGGGGGAAGACACATTGTCTTAACGACTGCATGATTCACTTAACAACTGTGGCCAAAAAAAAAGATTGTAAAATTGCAAGTCATTTAACAAACTGGCTTGCTTAGAAACAGAAATTCTGGTTCCGATTGCGGTTGTAAGTTGAGAACCACCTATACTTCTTTTGCTGGATCTTGTCTCCAGGTCAACGTGAGAATGCAGCCAAACAGCAGATAGCCAACTTGAGCTGATCTCAAAAACATAAGCCAAGTGAGATCCTGTTAATACAAGGGAAAAATCGAAGACATAGCTACATATTGGGCAAGACCTGGCTCAAAAACAGCAACTGTGTGAGGGACCTTGGAGTCCTAGTGGACAATCACTTGACTATGAGCCAACAGTGTGCAGCAGCAACCAAAAAAGCTAATATAATCCTGGGTTGTATAAATAGAGGCATAGAATCAAGATTACACAAGATATTAGTACCGCTTTATAAAACCATAGTGCAGGGGTAGGCAACCTTGGGTCTTTTATGAGCTCTACTGGTTCAGGAATTCTGGGAGTTGAAGTCCACGAGTCATAAAAGACCCAAGGTTGCCTACCCCTGCCCTAGTGACACTACACTTCGAATACTGCAACCGATTTTGATCACCATATTACAAAAAAAAAGATGTTGAGAGTTTGGAAAAAAAAATCAGAAAAGAGCAACTAAGATGATCCAAGGCTGGAGACTAAAACATATGAAGAACGGCTGCAGGACTTGGGCTTGGCTAGTAGTCTAAAAAAAGAAGAAATAGGGGAGACATGATAGCAGTATTCCAGTATTTGAAGGGCTGCCACAAAAAAGAGGGGGCCAGGTTGTTCATCAAAGCACCAGAGGGCAGGACAAGAAACAATGGTTGGAAATTGATCAAAGAGAGAAGCAACCTGGAATTTATTTATTTATTTATTTATTTTATTATATTTGTATACCGCCCTTCTCCCGAAGGACTCAGGGCGGTGAACAGGGCGATACATGTTAAAAACAAGAATACAAAAGTTAAACAAGATTAAACAAGATGCCCAAAAACTATATAACAATAAGTTAAGTTAAAATACATAAAAAACAATAAAACCCTCACCCATCAGGCCAGGCCGGCTTGTTCGAACAGGTAAGTCTTTAGATCGCGCCGGAAGGAGCGAAGGTTGGGCGCCATCCGGAGCTCAACCGGAAGATGGTTCCATAAATCCGGCGCGCCCACAGAGAACGCCCTCCCCCTGGGGGCCACCAGTCGACATTCTTTGACCGGTGGCACCCTGAGGAGGCCCTCTTTGTGGGAGCGTATTGGGCGGAGGGAAGTTCATGCCGGCTGCAGGTGCTCCTTAAGGAGAAACTTCCTGACAGTGAGGACAATTAACCCGTGGAATAGCTTGCCTCCAGAAATCGTGGGCGCTCCATCACTGGAGATTTTTTAAAAAGAGGCCATACGGTCACTTGTCTGAGATGGTACTATAGCTTCTCCTGCTTGAGCAGGGGGCTGGACTAGAAGACCTCCAAGGTCCCTTCCAGCTCTATTCTATTCTGTCTCAGCCTAGAACCATAAGGTGAAGGAAAAACACCAAACCATTTCTGTGTTGCAAGAAAACGTGGATATTCCCATTGTGAGGAGACAAGCTACACTTCTGGTATCTTTGCCTGTCCTGAAGCAATGGAGGAAGAGTCACCATTTGATCATGGACATCGGGGAAGGGGAGGAAAAAGCATACGATGTAGGTCAAAGCTTGTCTGTCTACCTGCCCTGTCACAACCGGTTCTCCTGAAATTGACTGTGTTTATAGTGAGGACAAAGCCATGTCCAGAAACATAACAGAGTGAACCTGCTCAGTAATGATGTATGCCGATTGGTGTACATTCAAAGTGACAATAAAGTTATCATCATCAACCACCAAAAGTGACTTAGATCAAAGGCATATTTCTATTTAGCGGAAAGGGAAGAGCCGGCAGAGGCAGGATTCCTTCCTCAGAAGGAGTCTATTGGGAAAGAATAGAGAGAAAAGTCCGTAGAAGTACATTCTCCAACATGGAGCTCTAGGGCCCTTGGTGCTCTCTGAGTTTGGTTGTTTTCTTGTGGATGTTTCATTACCAAACTAGGTAAGATCATCAGTCCTGCCTGTAATATTGACGATGTTACTTTGTTGGGTCATGAAACGTCTGCAAGAAAACAACCAAGCTCAGAGAGCATCAAGGACCCCTCAGTTCAACCCCGAGCTACAAATGTTCTATTCTACTGAAACTGTTTATCTATTATGACCCCTGCTTTGGGTGGGGAATGGCAAACCATGATCATAAAGTGGGGAAGGTTAAAATTAAAATTGTAAGTCTGTAGGACGGGAAATCCTGACCGTATCATTAGACAAGGGAACTTAGGAAAAAGCGACTGGAGGATAATCATATTAACTATATTTAATTTGAATTAAGCTTAAAGATAAGTACACGTAGTCCTTGACTTACAGCCGTTCATTTAGCGACTGTTCAAAATTACAGCAACATTGAAAAAAGTAACTTACCGCTGGCCCTCACACTTGTAACCATTGCAGTGTCTTGTAGTCCAAAATTCGGACACTTAGCAACTGACATATTGTTATGACAATTATAGCGCCCTGGGGTCATGTGATCTCCGCTTGCAGCCGTCCCAGTCAATGGGTGCAGGGGAAGTTGGATTCACTTAACAACGGTATGCTTCACTTAACATCTGGATGATTCACTTAACAGCTATGGCAAAAGGGTTTTAAAATCAGATGTAACTTACTTAACAACCCCCTTGCTTAACAACGGTAATTCCGAATCCCAGTTGTGGGCTGTAATTACAGTTGACTGGTTGTAATACGAAATATACGTACAGTGGTTGCTCAGACAGAAACTCCCACCTCTTTTCCTTGATTTCCTGACAGCTCAAACCTCATTCTTGAAGTCTCCAAAAGCTGAAAATAATCCAGTCTGTGAACCCAAATGGATCAGGGAATAATTCCCGGGATTTTTATTCCATCCGGGGAGAAAGTGAGGGGGATTGTAGGGTTATTAGTTATTGTATGCATCTTTATTCCTTTATTTTCCTTACAAGCCAGAATTGCAGATAACATCGAACAAAGCCGTGAAAAGATTTTGTTTTGTTTTTTTACTGATCCAAATACTTTAGGAAACCCCCAAACATCACTGTGCACGATCTAATATTTTTTTGTTTTAAATCATTCTGGGGAACTGGCAACCCAGCATGACTTGACACTATTTTGGGGTTGTTTCTGAAAAGGAAGTAAGGATTTTTAAATATATAACACAGGAAGAATGGTAAATGGACTCCTAGAACCACTGAACAATAGCTGATGAAGAGTTAGCTGGAAAGCCAATGTTGGTTATTTTTGAGACTTCTGTGCTCTTAAGAGTAGCCTTCCCCTCAGCAGGACACAGAAAAGTGTGACCACACACTCTAGGTGGTTTTGCACCACATTTCTCTTCGCCAGTTCAGAGGGAAATACCCAGGCAGCCTTCTAACAAAATAAAGAAAGTTAGAGATCGTAGTTGCTAGTGGAAGTAACCACGTTAGATTAAAACAGGGGAGCGGATAGATTTTGAATTAAAGAAAAATAGTCCACCCCTTTCTACAGTATTGGTAGCAAGCCCCTATATATCTCTGAAAGGAAAACAGCCTAGAGGTTACATCCAGACCTGGATCCCAAGAAGACCAGGAAAGGGAAGATGAACAGATTATTTCCTTGCTTAGAAAGGCGGCTTCAGCTAAGATGATTTCCTAAGAATTGTGTAACTCTTACTTGCTCACTCATCCCTCCCTTGCATACACATACTAGCTAGGAGTCTGTAGCCTTTTTGACCTGGTTCTCTTTCCTTTCCTTCGCTGTAATTCACCCTCCTTTGCTGGTAATTCCACCCGCCCCAGTAACAAGCTGGGTGGTGACCTTATTGCATGCCCACACACACGCACACACTCACACGCACACACACACACACACATACATACAGAAACAGAGGCACACATATAAAAAGAAGCTAGGATGCTTCTATCATCATCTCTGTCCACCTTGTCCATCAGGACAGAAAGAGACATCCACCAGACAGGTGAGCCTTCCAATGGCGGGGTTTTAAATGAGAAAAGATGGACTAGGAACCTGGATGAGTTGAGCGACTGAGGCTGTGAGAATTATTGCTTTATTTTGTGATAGATCACGGATGACCCCGTTTCCAGTGGGGAAGATTTTGGATTTCTGGCTATTTTTTTAGTAGTGCTCAAGGCATTTTGCACACAGGAATGCTCCAACACTGGAGGTTTTTAAGAAGAGTTTGGACAACCATTTGTCTGGAATGGCATAGGGTTTCCTGCCTGAACATGGGGTTGGACTAGAAGACCTCCAAGGTCCCTTCTGACTCTGTTATTCTATGTTTTACTAGGGATCAGTCCAAGGACCCATAGCCTCTATTTTAGAATGAAATAGAGATATAAGAGCCAGTTTGGTGTAGTGGTTAAGGTGCTGACCTACAAACTAGGAGACTGGGAATTCTAGTCCTGCCTTAGACATGAAAACCAACTAGGTGACTTTGAGCCAGTCACTCTCTCTCTCTCTCTCTCAGTCCAACCCACCTCACAGGGTTGTTGTTATGGGGAAAATAGGAGGAGGAAGGAATATTAGAAATGTTTGCTGCCTTGACTTTATTTATTTATGTCCCACGTCTATTCTTCTTACAAATAACACAAGTAGTAAATAAATAGGATAAAAGTTAAAGAAATAAACATATCAAACCCTCCTTGATGTGTAGAAATAAAGCATGAAAGTAAGTATATAATAAATAAACAAATAAATTGTATCAAATTCTCTTTGGTGTACAGAAATAACAAAGTAACAGAACAGAATAACAGAGTTGGAAGGGACCTTGGAGGTCATCTAGTCCAACCCCCTGCACGAGCAGGAGATGCTATATCATTTCAGATAAATGGCCATCCAATCTCTTTTTAAAAACCTCCAGGGATGGAGCATCCACCACTTCTGAAGGCAAGCCGTTCCACTGATTAATGGTTCTCACCCTTAGGAAATTTCTCCTAAATTCTAGGTTGTTTCTCTCCTTGAGTAGTTTCCATCCATTGGTTCTTGTCTTGCCTTCTGGCGCTTTGGAAAATAGTTTTCCTCATCTTTGTGGCAGCCCCTCAAATACTGGAACACTGCTATCAAATAAGGCATGAAAGCAATCTCGTTTTTCCTGTGGCTTATTCTGAACATAAAAATGTTGAGAGCACAAGGATGCCAAACAGAGAAGCTTTGTTTAGCAAATTGGATCCTTGTGAATTTGTCTCATATGTTTGTCATCACATCTTGTGGTAAGGAGGTCGGTAAGTTAATTAGGCCTCAGCACTGTTATCATTCATCCTATCGTAACATTTAGCCTTGCCTTTTTTTATATAAGTGCTCACTCCTAAAGGTTTTCTGATGTTTACAGAAATTTTTCCTCTGTTGCAACAGCTTCTTATCAATGGTCTCATCATCACAGGTTCTTTGTTGTTACATAAGTGTTTGCTTTGTGCTGTGGAAGTCGGTTGTGGCTTCTGGTGCCCATGCAAATGTGTATGAGAAATCATGCGTCTAATCATAGATTATTCTTTCAAAATTTGGCAACCAAACTGCTACGCCCAAAATACCCTCCGTTTACCTGGCCATTCTGGTGTCAGAACTGAACGTTGGGCTATGACAACTGATTGTGTGTACATCTTATATTGTTTGTGTACATCCTTTTTGTTTATAGCTGCATCAGCAGCCCATGAAGCCTCTTTCATATTTTAAAGGAAAACCAACAATTGCAAAAAAAACAAACCAACGGCAATCAGTTGCTGTTAATCCTGTTTTCAAAAGATTCTAGCACTCAGCATTGCTAGGGGGAGTAATTTGAAATCATTTTATTTTTAAAGGTTTAAAACAACTGCGGGAAAGAACTCAGCAGATTGTTCAGCCACTAAGTTTACCAAGTATATATTCACAAACCTGATATAATGTCTAATATATACGATGATTGTTATTATTAATCATACTCTAAGACTGAGACTTGATTTTTCTTTTGCACAAAGTTTCAGATCATTCTTACGTTCTCATAAATGATTTCTAATATATAAAATTCTGCTCCATTGCCACAACCGTGACAGCTCCGTGTTGATGGTCTCATGGAAATAATTATACTACTAGTACTGCTGCTACCATTTGTTTATACTACTATTATTATTACTACTGTAGAAGCGCTACTATAGTACATATCAGAATTTCTCAACCTTGGCTACTTGAAGATGTGTGGGCTTCAATTCTGGGGGGCTGGGGAATTCTGGGATTTGAAATCCACACGTCTTCAACCTGATGGGATAAGAAACACTGGTTCATATGCCTCTAGTATTAATTATAAAAATATAATAGCATTTACACTTATATGCTGCCCCCCCCTCGGGGCTTTACAGCACTCTCTGGGCAGTTTACCATGTTTACAATATTGCCCTCAACCATCTGTGTCCTCATTTTACTGACCTTGGAAGGATAGAAGGCCTAAGTCAATCTTGAGCCTGTAAGTATCAAACTCCAAGTTGTGGGTGGAGTTAACCTGCCATTTTGCATTCTAACCATTGCGCCACCAGGGCTCCTGTTAACTATTGTTTGCCTTATGGATTAACCAATCAGCCTACATTTTTTCCTCATAGCTGGACAAAATCCCATCCCATGGATTCTCTCAAGATACTCACAACCCTCACGGTGGTCTTTTGGCTTCCAGGCGGATGCTACGCCAGTTCTGATGGTAATGCCACCCTAAAGTGCCTTGTTGGGGGGGGCAGGCAATGAAAGGCCAGAAACCCCCTTCCAGGGTGCAATGAAAAGCCAGAAACCCCTTCCAGGGTACAACTAAACCCACTTTGGATGGATTTGGCTCACCAGCTTCTGAAAGCTAACAAGATTGAGCCTGGTTTGGACTCAGATGGGAAACGTAGGCTGGGGATGAACTGGGGGAAAACTGGGAAAAGCTAGCGACTAATCAAGGTTAGTTTTGGTAATGAGGGTGGGGGTTTGTCAAGAAAAATGCATGGAAGTTAGAAGGATTATAGCTGGACTCAAGACATCCTGGCAGGTGCAAAGAATCAGGAGCATGCATTAAGTTGCAGTTCAGAAGATTTCACGCTCAAGCCTGTTCACAAGAATCTGGTCCACTAAAATTCAGCCCTAGGTTGGCACCAGAACGGAATTCAAGAGGGGTTGGACTTAAGCTTGATTTTGAATTGTCCGCAACTGCGCATAGGTGTCAACACCTACCTAGGCTGTGAAAGGGTTGACAGACAAGCTGCACACGTACATCTCCCAAATGTCAGCTGCTGTGGAAATGCACGGCCTGCATGCTGATAGGTAGAACTGACTTCCTGTTGAGAGGAAGGTGGAAGGCAGGCAAATTCCACCGACGTTAAAATTCGCAGGAGTACAGGTAGTCCTCAACTTAACAATAGTTCATTTACTGAACAAAAGTGACTAAGGACCGTTTCCCAGACTTAGGACTTTGCAGCATTCCCATGGCCACATGATCAAAATTCAGACGCTTGGCAACTGATTCATATTTATGACGGTTGCTGTCCCAAGGTTTTCCGATCTTCTGACAAGCAAAGTCAAAGGGGAAGGCAGATTCACTTAACAACCGTGTTACAGCTTCAGTGATTCACTTAACAACTGAGGCGAGGAATCAGTCAAAACTCACTTAACAAATGTCTCACTTAACAACAGAAATTTCGGACTCAGTTGTGGTCATAAAGTCAGGGGCTACCTGCATAAATGCAACAGTTATGCAGCCATCTCTGAATGACAGATGACTACGTCCCCTTATGTGCCCTGATGCAGAAGTCTAACCAAAGCTTTAGAACAGTGGTGGCGAACCTATGGCACACGTGCCGGAGGTGGCACTCAGAGCCCTCTCTGTTGGCACACGCGCCACCGCCACCAGCAGCAAGTCCATCAGGCCACCCGGAGCAGAAGCCCCACCCAACACAAAGAAGGCGGAGTGGACCACTAGCAAGCTCTAGTAGAGGTGGTAGAGCAGAGGTCACCAACCATTGTCGATTGGTGGACTGGAAGAAAAGGGAGGGGGAAGCGTGCATGCGTGCATGCGTGCCCAGGGCCACAAGCACACACATGCTGCAAATGGGGCGGGGCTAGTTCCTGAGTGATACTCACTAGCCCTGCCCTGTTCTTGTGTGGTGCAGCACCTTGTATCTGTACCGTGGCATGGCGGCGGCCATTTTCGCGCCTTGCAGCACGGTGGCCCATTTTTGCACCCCTGGTTTTTGCATGCCAGAGGCGGCACTCAGAGATGCCTCCCTGCCCACCCCCCATGGCTCTACAATGCTGATGCGGCCCTGGCACTTTGCGATAAATAAGTGGGGTTGGGGTTGCGGTTTGGGCACTCAGTCTCTAAAAAGTTTGCCATCACTGCTTTAGAATGTTTTTGAGAACATAAGTGTTGTGAGTTCTTCACGCAGGAAAGGAGACAAGGCAAGTGAGTTCAGCAAAGCTCATGGTTTATTGCTTGCAGGATCTGAACTGAGAATTGGGCTGCAGCTTGCAGCAACTGATAGCCTGGCCCCTAGGCGACAGCCAATAGATTTAAAGTAACCCATTGCCGCCTAGGGGCAGCCAATAGCAGCACTGGAGACCTGGAGTCTGGGTTGCTGGAGAGCCGTTAGCTGCTCCAGCTTACCAGGTGGCGTTACAATTGAGCCCAATACATAACAATAAGGACCCTAGCCTAGGCTAATGCCTCATTTAACTCTGCCCTTCAGCTCTGCCTGCTCTTACCCTACACATCCTTCCTGTTAGCTACTCAGAGGTATCTGCAAGTGTGGTCCAAAACAAAGCAAAGCTTTGATTATGGTGGCCATTTTGACTTTTTTGCTATATTTAAAGACACCCTACTTCCAAAAATTATTTTGGGATTGAGGTAGAACCTGGCTCACTCTATTTCTTTCTTTTACAGGTTCCTGGTGTTACACGGAGCCACACTGTGGTAAGAAAAACAGAGACACTTTTCCTTTTGACCCCCAGATCACAAGTCATATTGAGTCTCAGCCAGGGATCGTCCAATGCATTTAAATTCCAAAACTCAGCTTTGCAAATGTATCTCATCCCTTGGCTTTACCCTGTAGTAAAAAGAAAGTGAAAATCCTGTTCATATAATTTGCTAATTGTGAGCAGGATGCCCAGCAAAGATAGTAGCTTTTAGGAAAACTAGATTCCAGCTTTTTAAAAAATGTATTTCTTTGGCACTTCAAGTCTAATGACTATCCCTTTTTGGGGGGGGGATTGTTGGGAAGGTCCTAAAACCTGGATATCCCTTGGTCATTGCAACGGCAAGAGACAGTCACCCATCAACATTATTCAGAGAGACGCTTCCCACAATCCCAGTCTGGGTCCTGTGGATCTTGTTGGTTATGACAACCACAAAAAACTGCTGGAAATCAGAAATACTGGGAAAACAGGTGAGTTAAAATATTGTTTTTTTCAGCAATTTTATTAAGATTAAAGGTAAAGGTTCCCCCGCACATGCGTGCTAGTCGTTTCCAACTCTAGGGGCCGGTGCTCATCTCCGTTTCAAAGCCGAAGAGCCAGCGCTTGTACGAGGACGTCTCCGTGGTCATGTGGCCGGCATGACTAGACGCCAAAGGCGCACGGAACGCTGTTACCTTCCCACCGTAGCGGTCCCTATTTTTCTACTTGCATTTTTACGTGCTTTCGAACTGCTAGGTGGGCAGAAGCTGGGACGAGTAACAGGCGCTCACTCTGTTACGCGGCACTCGGGATTCGACCCGCCAAAGTGCCGACCTTCTGATCGACAAGCTCAGCATCCTAACCCACTGAGCCACCGCGTCCCTTCTTTATTAAGATTATCCTGATATAAAATACAAATGAAAATAAAGAGGGTAGGAAAAGGGGAAAGGGGAAGAAAGGAGAAGTGTAGAGTCAAGGGGAAAAGAAAAAAGAAGCATTGATTTTCAATTGTTTTCAGGACAGTAAAATGCAAAATAGGATTACTATATAGTCTCAACTTTTATTTTACCCATATAACAAGCACTAGAGAGCCAGTTTGGTCCAATGGTTAAGACACCAGGCTAGAAACTCTGGGATTATGAGTTCGAATCCCACGTTAGGCATGAAAGCCAGCTGGGTCATCTTGGCCAAGCACTAAAAGATTGTGAGTTCTACTCCTGCCTTAGCCATGAAAGCCAGCTGTGTGATTTTGGCCCAACCCATCTTACAGGGTTGTTGTTATGGGGAAAATAGGAGAAGGAAGACATATTAGGTATGTTCTCTGCCTTAAGTCATTTGTATAAATAAAGGCAATAAAGGATGGAAGTCTCTGAAGTGTGAAAAAAAAATATCTAAATTGTTGCCAAGAAAACTGTGTGCAGGGGCCTGAATTTAATTTGAAGGGGTGTTGACTTTACTCAGTGGATTTACTCCTACAGCATTGTGCAAAGGAGCGTTGATTATGAAGGGATGCAACTACTAGCAATACAGCGATTATCTTTTGATGTTTGTTTTCGCACAGTTGTTGTAATTTGCAAGCATATTACTCAAGGCGGGGGAGGAACAGAGCATTTCTCCCATCAGGTTGAGTAATGATGCTCTTTGCCGAAGCATTAGAAATTCTCAAGAAAAGGCATATTTCCACAAATGAGACCTCTAACACCAAGTAGAAATAGACGTAAGACTCCAATCTTTGCTTTGAAAGTTAATCCCATTGAACCCAGTATTCCTGGATAAGAAAATGAATGTAAAATGCACGGTCATTTTACTTTCAAATAGGTAAGGATCATAATCCCTCAAACACATTTAAATCATTCTCTGTGTGCAAAATTACATAGCCCCTTTCTGTGACTCAGTGGTCCCTGATGTACTTAGATGCCTATAAGTTCTATAATTCTTGGCTTGGAATTTTGAGAGTTGTGGTTGCAGCCTCTGGTAAATGTAGGATGGGGAAAACAGGCAAATCAGATCAGATGAAAGCCTCAGAAGTTGTACAGTTCTTACAGGTAATCCTTGACTTATGACTGTTCATTTAATGACGGGCTGTAGTTACGATGGCCTTAGGAAAAAATGACTTACAACTTGTCCTTGAAGTGACAACTGTTGCATTATCCCCACGGATCATGTCATCACAATTTGAGCATTGGCAACTGGCTCACAATTATAACAGTTGTTGTATCTGGTGGTCACACGATTGTGATTTGCGATCTTCCTAGCTACTCTTCCAACAAGAAAAATCAGTTGGGGAAGCTGGATTCGCTTAACACCCCAGTGCTTTGCTTAACAACTGCAGCAAAAATGATTGTACGATCAGGGCCAGCCACGTGATGACTTGCTTAATAATGGCTTTGTTTAATGCCTGAAATTCCCATTTCAATCCCATGGACTGAAAAGTCCCATTTGTGGTCATAAATCAGGGACCAATTGTACTTTCAACCACACTGGCTGGCATAATTGATTCTCATCATAGCAGGAGTGGGCAACTTTATTTGACCGGTGGACTTCAACTCCCAGAATTCCTGAGCCAGCATGGCTGGCTCAGGAATTCTGGGAGTTGAAGTCCACCAGTCGTAAAGCTGCCATAGTTGGCCACCCCTAATTTAGCTCAAAGGAAAGCAAATTTGGACTCTTGAAATGCTTTGGACTAAAGTCCCACACTCAAAAGCCTCCAAAGGTTGAAGACCTGATCTAGAACGCTGGATTTTTCATTTCTCTTTCATCGGCAGTTGACGTATCCCTGGACGATGGTCTTCACCTCGCTGGTTTTGGCCTTCCTGCCCGATATACAGCCAAATCCTTTCACTTCCATTGGGGAGACGGTGCCTCACAACCCGGTTCGGAGCATCAGCTTGATGGCAAACAATACACAATGGAGGTGAGCTCAGATATTCCAGCCGATTTACACAATGTCCACTTTTTTTTGTGCCCCAAAAAGAGTCTTCCGGTCCTGCTTTATTATAGCATAAGCAATTGCTTTAGCTCTGCAGTGGCGAACCTATGGGACGCGTGCTACAGGTGGCATGCAGAGCCCTCTCTGTGGGCACGCGTGCCGTCGCCCCAGTCCTAGGCCTTCAGCTGGGTTTTACAAAACTTTTTTGCTTTAGGCCTCCACCGCCGTGGCAAAAAAAAAAGGTTCAATCAATCAATTTCAACTTCTCGCGTGAAAAAAAAAAGATCTCGCAAATTTGGAATTGATTGATTGAACTTGGTGGAGCAGTGGGCTAATGCCTCCTTAAGTAACACCAGCTGCCTGCAATTAGTGCAGGTTCGCATCCCACCAGGCTCAAGGTTGACTCAGCCTTCCATCCTTCCGAGGTAGGTAAAATGAGGACCCAGATTGTTGGGGGCAATAAGCTGACTTTGTAATAATGCTGCTTGGGGTGTGTGTGAAAGCCCTAATAAGCAGGCATATACATAGAATGAAGGCTACTGCTAAGCTTGTAAGCCGCCCTGAGTCTTCGGAGAAGGGCGGGATATAAATGGAATTAAAATAAAAAATAAAAAACTTTTTAGTCCCATCCAGTCTGCTGTTACCACCGCAGCCATGCCCACCCAATGGGCCACGCCCACCCAGCACCCGACGATACATAAGTGGATTTTGGGTTGCAGTTTGGGCACTCGGTCTCTAAAAGGATCGCCATCACTGTTTTAGCTGCTGCAGATTACAAGTAGTCCTCAACTTACAAGTTACAACCGTTTATTTAGTGATGGTTTGAAGTTACGGCACTGCAAAAAATGGACTCATGTCCGTTTTTCACACTTACGACCTTTGTAACATCCCCACGGTCCCGTGATCAAAATTTGGACACTTGACATGTATTTATGATGGTAGCGGTGTCCCAGGGTCATTTGATCCCCTTTTGTGACCTTACACCACTTCATTTAGTGGCCGTTCAAAGTTACAACAGCACTGAAAAAAGTGACTTATGACCGTTTTTCATACGACAGTGGCAGCATCCCCAGGGTCACACGATCAGAATTCAGGCACCTGGCAACTGACTCGTATTTATGACGGTTGCAGTGTCTTGGGGTCATGTGATCCCCTTTTGTGACCTTCTGACAAGCAAAGTCTACGGGGAAGCCAGATTCACTGAACAACCACGTTACCAACATAACAACTGCCGTGATTCACTTAATAATTTGGGCAAAAATGATTGTAAAATGGGGCAAAGCTCAACGTCTTGCTTAGCAACAGAGATGTTGGGCTCAGTTGTGGTCGTAAGTTGAGGATTATCTCTAAAAGGATCAATCCTCTGGAAATTTGTCCGAAGCTTGGGAAAGTCAATAGCTTTCAGGGCTGAGTTTGCTGTGCTGCGCTTTCTGAAATCCACTGTCCCTCTTCCAATTAGAGCTTTTCCACAGAATATAGGAATTTGCAATATTTTAGGGACTGAAGCCAGATCTGGAATACAGCCAAAGGCACATTTCCCAAATTAAATGGAGTTAGTTGAAAGATTCAGTTAAATGTATAGATTAAAATCACATTAATTGCACTGCATTGGTGCAGTTCAGTTCCATGGGTTTTATAGTTTCTATTGCATTCAAAATAGCAACTTTACTGGCAGCTTCTGGAACTGTGTTGGGGACTGTATCTTAGATTCCTGAGGGCCACATGGGGCCACAACTTTCACATCTCCAAAGTAAAGCAGTTAGAGCCAATCACAGCTTGGTTGCATATATAGCAATTTTTCACAATGTGCTGTCCCTCGTGTTGAATAGGCTTCAAGTGTCCGTGCTTAAGACGCCAAGTTAGAAAATGGGAGATTGTAAATTCTAGTCCTTCTTTAGCCATGGAAAGCCAGCCAGGTAACATTAGGCCAATCACACTGTCTCTCAGCCCAATCTGCCTCACAAATTGTTGTTATGGGGAAAACAGGAGGCAGGAGGGTTAATTGCCAAGAGTTGGTGGGATAAAAATGTAATAATAAATAAATCTTGAGGGGGAATTGTGGGCGTTATAATCCAGGACACCTAGAGCAGAGGTAGGCAACCTCGGCTCTTTTATGACTCATGGACTTCAACTCCCAAAATTCCTGAGCCTCAGGAATTCTGGGAGTTGAAGTCCATGAGTCATAAAAGAGCCGAGGTTGCCTACCCCTGACCTAGAGGGCAAATTGAGAGTCTGTCTGGTCTACTGGTTAAGGCACCAGGCTAGAAAGCAAAAGTCTGTGAGTTCAAGTCCCACCTTAGCCATGAAAGTCACCAGTGGTTTTCTCTCAGCCTAACTCATCTCATGGGGTTGTTGTTGTTGTTGTGGGGGGGGGAAGGTGTGTTGGATATGTTTGCCGCCTTGAATTATTTGTAAAAATCATAAAGGCGGGATACAAATAAAGAAAGTAAATAAAAATAAGCCTCTGGAGCTTGAACGGTATCTCTGACCCTGAGGTTCCAAGGAGAAACACAGATCTCACAAAACCTTTGTGTTCTCTCTTCAGTTGCACATCGTACATACCAAAAACAACATGAAGATGGAGGATGCTGTGAAGGATCCAAAGGGCATCGCAGTGCTGGCATTTTTCATCGAGGTGAGACCCCAATCCAAACCAGATACATTGACCAAATATGCCAATCTATAACAAGTCATGTGGTAAGATAAGGAAAATATTTACACAAATGTACAGAAAGGCTGAAATCACAGAGGAACATTTTTCCCCAACACAAAAATATACAGTTAGAAAATGCCCTGGCCAGGCCAAATGCCTACAGTTAGTCCTCGACTTATGACTGATTCAAAATTATTATTATTATTATTGTTATTGTTATTGTTATTGTTATTGTTATTGTTATTGTTATTGTTATTATTCCCATTTATATCCCGCCCTTCTCCGAAGACTCAGGGCGGCTTATAATCTAAGAAGCACAAATCAATGTGCTTAGCAATAGCCTTCATTCTATGTATATACCTGCTTATTAGGGCTTTCGCGCCCCCCCAGTGGCATTTTTACAAAGTCAGCTTATTGCCCCCAACAATCTGGGTCCTCATTTTACCTACCTCAGAAGGATGGAAGGCTGAGTCAACCTTGAGCCTGGTGGGACTCGAACCTGCACTAATTGCAGGCAGCTGGTGTTATGACGGACACCCGCCCCCCAAAAGCTGTTTACAACACTGATCTGAACTTCAGATCTCCACCACTATCCTATAGTCATGTGATCACATTCTGAGCATTCATCAACCAGCCTGCATTTATAGCCATCTGCAGTGCCCCTTGATCACATGACCATTATGTATAATCTTTTTGCCAAACAGCATTTACTACTTGTTTCCACAAAAACCACCCTATAGCAAACAAAGAGTTCATTTAATAATTGTTGCATTTAATGACTGCCACAAAACGATTTGTAAAATCAGGTCTGGTGATGTAGTAACCTGCTTTATACTACAATTTATGGCCAAAATTACTTGCTTAATTACAGTCATAACTCAAGAACTACCTGTAAAGAAATTCATCCTGTCAGAGAAATGGGTATGAAAATCTTTGTATTTTTCCCATGGATTAATTGAGCCGAAGTGAGGGAAATCAATAGTTTTGCAATTTTGAAGAAGAAACTAAAAGAAAATTTAAAAAAAAGACAAAAGCAATTAATCTGATTCTCAAGATATGCTTTGATTCCGTGATTCTTTTTTTTTTCCTCTCTGCTCCCAACCGCCACTTGTCCGTGGTGTAAATAAAAGAGATGAGGGAAATTTATTTCCCCTACAAACTATAGATCATTTTCCCAATTGGTGTGAAATATCATCTTAAGGAGCACTTTTAGCGTTGATGGGTGGCTGTTGTATACTGTCAACATTTCAGTTACAATAAGTTGCATTTAAAGCTCTTAGATTGGCATTGCAAAACTAAAGACCACTGCTAGGTGGCAGCAAACAGATACCAAAAACTAGCTTTGCCAATCCAGTATTTTTTTTACTGTAAATTTCATAATATAGCAGTATGCTATCAGCAATGCCAGTCAAGAATGCCTCCCTGTGTTTATGGTTTTGAATCTAAACCTGCTGAAGGACGGAAGACAGAGGTAGGCAAGCTTGGCTCTTTTGTGACTGGCTCAGGAATTCTGGGAGTTGAAGTCCACGAGACATAGAAGAGCAAGCTTGCCTACCCCTGGGTTAGGGGAAGAGAATATTCAATGTCTAAATTTGTTTCATCACCAAATTCTTGACTGTATGGAGGAGAAACACTGGCAGGGGCAGGGGAGGAGTGAAAAGAGGGGTCAGTCTAGAATTGTGGTGGCGAACTTATGGCACGGGTGCCAAAGGTGGCACGCAGAGCCCTCTCTGTGGGCACGTGCACCATCGCCTAGTCCTAGTCCTTCAGCTGGGTTTTATAAAACCTTTTTGCTTTAGGCCTCCACCACCGTGTACCAAAAAAAAAAGGTTCAATCAATCAATCAATCAATTTCAACTTCTCGCAGGGAAAAAAAAGTTCTCGCAAAGTTGGAATTGATTGATTGAACTTTTTAGTCCCACCCAGTCTGCTGTTACCACTGCAGCCACGCCCACCCAATGGGCCACACCCACCCAAAGGGCCACGCCCACCCAGCACCTGATGATACATAAGTGGGTTTTGGGTTGCAGTTTGGGCACTCGGTCTCTAAAAGGTTCACCATCACTGGTCTAGAATCTTTTATGTGGCTACAAATGAACTAAGTCTAACTGCCCTTCACTGTCATTAATCCTTATCTAACCTAAAAGGGACGCGGTGGCTCAGTGGGTTAGGACGCTGAGCTTTTGTCGATCAGAAGATCGGCAGTTTGGCGGGTCGAATCCCGAGTGCCGTGTAACAGAGTGAGCGCCTGTTATTCGTCCCAGCTTCTGCCAACCTAGCAGTTCGAAAGCATGTAAAAATGGAAGTAGAAAAATAGGGACCACTCCGGTGGGAAGGTAACAGCGCTCCGTGTGCCTTTGGCGTCTAGTCATGCCAGCCACATGACCACGGAGACGTCCTCGGACAAGCGCTGGCTCTTCGGCTTTGAAACGGAGATGAGCACTGGCCCCTAGAGTTGGAAACGACTAGCACGCATGTGCGGGGGAAGCTTTACCTTTTAACTCTAAGCTGGTGTCAAAAAGATTCTTGTGCATAGGCTTTTAGCAATAAAAAAATCAGTTAATTTCAACCTTCATGCCTGACCTGGTCTTTCATGCCTGACATGTCCCCTCCTATTCTTTCCTCCTTTTTTTCAGGGATCTGAGAAGGCTAAGAACAAAACTGCAGAGCCATGGGAATTGTTTGCCAAGAACCTCAAAAAAGTTTCCAAAAAAGGTAAGTTTGTCGGATTTTTGGAGAGATATTTGGATCTTCTTGTATCTCTTTAAGACTCCATAGTGGCTTCCATAATGAGCTGGAAAATGGATGCTTCCACTTTGCAACTGGCATCTTCCAATGGGCTGGTTGCTCCAACCATTTCCCCACCTTGTCCTGACATGCCGTTCTAATGACTTGCTAATCTTAAAAAAAAATCAAAGTAGATAAAATAAGCAAGCTAGATGACCCAACCTACATAAGCAGGGATTAATACAATCAAGCAGAATACAATACCCTAATCAAGGAGCTACCAAGGAGAAAAGGCACACCCCATCAACATTGATAGGGCAAGTATATAAACAGGGAACAAATTCAAATTCACTGATGACGTTACCAAGTTGGGTAATGAAAGGTCTGCAAACAAACAACCAAGCTCAGAGAGCATCAGGGACAAAATTTAAAGTCCCAGTCATAGAAGAATACTTTGTTTCTCTATCTGCTGATTTAGTACAGTTATCGATCCTGTCTTTCCTCTAAGGCAGGGGTCTCCAAATGCAGCAACTTTTAAGACGTGTAGACTTCAACTCCCGAGAATTCCTCAGCCAGTCATGCTAGCGGAGGAATTCTGGGAGTTGAAGTCCACAAGTCTTAAAAATGCCACATTTGGGCACCCCTGGTCTAGGGACATCAATGATGATACGTATTTCCTGCCCCCTCCATATTATCCTCATAGCAGCCTTGTGAGGATGGATGGGCTACAAACTATTAATGGATAGATAAAAATCTAAATCACGCTTCGAGATTGGGCTCCATCTAGTCCAGCATATTGTTCTCCCAGTGGTTAACCAACTGCAGAAGAAAACCCATTGGTCTCCCAGCAGATGGCCTTCAGAGGCTGTTCTCCTGTCCTGAAGGCTAATAGACATTGGTCTCCATCGCTTCCATGAACTTGACCGACCTTTTTTTAGAGCGCTTGAGGAATTGAGGCAGAAGGTGCCTCTGGAGAGCTTGCTCAGGAAGTTGGTGGCTAGAAAGAGACGTCAGCGTGAGTCAGCAGGGATGTGCAACATCTCCCAACACGTTTCAGGGCTAGTGGGATTTGATCCCACATCTCTTCAGTCCTAATGCGACGTTTCACAATTACTACTGCAGGGATCTGTACCTCTCTCAGGCTATAGATGCCAACACAGGTGTGATTCGATACATGGAACTCTTCCAATTCCCACATTTGTATCACCACCAGCACCGAATTCAGGCAACCTCAGCAAAACGGCAAGCTGACTTGAGGGGCTTGTGGCTTGTTTGTTTATTTTGTTTATTTATCTTCCAAATTTCAGGTTGATCACATGAAATTCAAAACTTTATTTTTTAAAAAAAATAAAGCGTTTTGCATTTTACTGGAATTTGGATAGTGTTAGGAACTATCTTCCACACAGAGACTGTGACAAGGTTCTCAGTTCTAATCAACCTTCCTTTTTTTTTTCTTTCACCGTTAGTGTGAAAACAGACTTGAAAATAATTCGGTCGGGCAAGTAAGGCATAACTAATTTTCCTCTGATTCCTGAACAGGGGAAAGCGTGCGTCTGGAGAGCTCTTATTCTCTGCTGGATTTGATGGGTTCCACTAACCTGACCCGTTATTACCGCTACCCTGGATCCCTCACCACCCCTGGCTGTGATGAGGCTGTGATATGGACCGTCTTTGCTGACCCAATTGTGGTACCTCATAAAGTGGTAAGACTACAGCTGCGACAGGGCATGAACAAGCAGATCCACATCTGAAGAGTTCAATTAGCCATTTTATTGCTCAAGCTTATAGCACAAGAATCTTCTCAGACGGTTTGCACCTAAGACTAGACGAGGTTTAATGGCATTCAAGAGTCAGACTTTGCACTGTTATGTCTGCATAGGGATTCCAGACTAATTCCCTGTTTGACGCCTTCCCCTGGCTCAACCAATCTCTCTCCAGCAGAAAAATCCATAAATTAATGAAAAAGTATGTGCAAGTATGCAACTTACAACCACAATTCAGCCCAAAATGTCCATTGCTAAGCAAGGCAGTTGTTAAGGACTTTTTGCCCCATTTTAACATCTTTCTTGGCATAGTTGTTAAATGAATTGGTGCAGTTGTTAAGTTAGTAACATGATTGTGAAGTGAATGTGGCTTCCCCATTGACTTTGTTGGTTAGAAGGTTGCAAAAGGTGATCACATGACCCCGGGGCACTGAAACCATAATCATAAATCATAAATACATGCCAGTTGCCAAGCCTCCACATTTTGATCACATGGCCAGAGGGGATGCTGCAACAGACATATGTCTGAAACACTGTGCCATTGTAACTTCACACAATCATTAAACAAATGGTTGTAAGTCAAGGACTACTTGTAAATAAAAAATGTGGATCTTTCATCATAGGCTTGTGGGCACCATTTTGACTTTTTTGACCTCCCCAAAGGACCACTCCCCCGCGCCATGTTTTTCCCCTTTGAACTTCTCTCAAAATGGGTATTTGAGTCTTTGCCCCCCTGACTCAGCCAAATACAAATCTGTCATGAAATTGGTCCTTCCTGGGGCTAATCCATTGCCTGTTGCTTTTTTTTTTGGCTTTAAGTCACTGCACACCTGACTTTTCTCTGACATAATTTTACAAATTTTACATGCCTTATATGGTGTCAGGATACAGTAAGAAACATATTTCGACACGGAGCAACTAAGGTTGACAAGTCCACATTGCTCATGGCCTGGAGATGAAGTAAAAGCAACATGGCTGTATGAGCAGTCAAAGGATGTTGACAAAGGATGCTGTGGTTGCATGCAAGACGGAAGCAATGTTTGTGGTTTTGACATTAAATTAGACTCTTTGCTCCACCAAAAAATTACAGGTAGTCCTTGACTTATGACCACAACAGAGCTCAAAATTTCCATTGCTAAATGAGGCAGTTGTTCAGTGAATTGTGCCCCATTTTACAACCCTTCTGGCCACAGTTGTTAAGCAAATCACTGCAAATGTTAAGCTAGTAACACAATTGTTAAACGAATCTAGCTTCCTCATTGACTTTGCTTGTCAGAAAGTCGCAAAAGGTGATCACGTGGCCCTGGGACACTGCAACCATCATAAATATGAGCCAGTCACCAGCTTCTGAATTTTGATTATCTGATCATGGGGATGCTGCAATGGCGATAAGTGTGAAAAACAATCATAAGGCAGTTTTTTCAGAGCCTTTTTAACTTCAAACAGCCACTAAATAAATGGCTGTAAGTCAAGGACTACCTCTATAGTAGGCAATTCCATTCAGTTCCGTTCACTATTAAAAATAATTGTTTTTGCCAGGTTTTAGGAAGACAGTCTCCAAAACATTCTTTCCTCTCCATCTGTCTGATAGTCTTTTCTGTTTTGCTACAAATTAATTTCCATTGTGCTCAGCCCTGCAGTTGAAGACCGAGCTTCTTTAAAAAAAACCAAGGATGCACATGAAGAGGATATTGTAATGCTTTGTTGGGATGCAAAGTTGTATATTGGCCTTTTGATTTGTCTTGATGCATTTTAGTGATCAGAAACCCTGCACCTTAACAGAATAACAGTTGGAAGGGACCTTGGACGTCTTTTAGTCCCAACCCCAGCTGAAGTCCCAACCCTATACCTGTGGTGACGAACCTATGGCACACGTGCCACAGATGGCACACAGAGCCCTATCTGTGGGCACGCGTGCCGTTGCCCCAGTCCTAGGCCTTCAGCTGGGTTTTATAAAACCTTTTTGCTTTAGGCCTCCTCTGCTGTGTGCAAAAAAAAAAGGTTCAATCAGTCAATCAATTTCAACTTCTCGCAGGAAAAATAAGATCTTGCAAAGTTGGAATTGATTGATTGAACTTTTTAGTTCCACCCATTCTGCTGTTACCACCGCAGCCACGCCCACCCAATGGACCATGCCTACCCAATGGGCCACACCCACCCAATGGGCCACGCTCACCCGGCACCCGATGACACATAAGTGGGTTTGGGGTTGGAGTTTGGGCACTCGGTCTCTAAAAGGTTTGCCATCACTGCCCTAGACCATTTCAAACAAATGTTTGTCCAATCTCTTCTTTAAACCCCTCAGTGTTGCAGCACCCACAACTTCCAGAGGCAAGTTGTTCCACTGGGTGATTGTTCTGTCAGGAAATTTCTCCTTAGTTCTAGATTGCTTCTCTCCTTGATAACTTTCCACCCATTCCTTCTTGTCCTGCCTTTGGGCGCTTTGGAGAGTAGGTTGAGCTGCTCTTCTGCAGCCCCCCAAATATTGGAACACTGCTATCATCTTTCTTGCTTATCATCTCCACTCCTCTTTCTTTCAATAGGTCAAGAAATTTGCTTCAGAGCTCTCGTCTACGGAGCCTTCAAAGGAACCCCAGTTACCACTAATCAACAACTTCCGGCCCCTGCAGAAGATTGGAGATCGGAAAGTGGAGGCATTTGATGCTTTGAAGTCTTCAGCTGCCTGTTTTGTTTCCCCTCCAACTGTATTCATCCTCTTCCTTTCTATCACCACATTTCTACAATTCTTCTCCGTATAAGGGAGAACGGCAGGAGCGAACCATGTGGGCTTGCAGTTCCCGAAAGGTCACAGCGCGACTACCACTTTTCTGCCCACCACAGGTTCCATTTTTGCCTCCTCTTAACCCTCAAGCAGCTTATTCAGGGGCAGAGGCCCAGAAAAATAAAGTCCAAATTCAGGAGGTGGCTAAGAATCCCATCAGTCAAGGAATTTCGGCTGGCAGGGTCCAGGAGAAGAGCCTTTTGTGCTGTGGTCCCCACCTTCTGGAATATTCTCCCCTTGGAAGTGAGATCTGCCCCCAGACTCTTGGCCTTCCAGAAGAATCTGAAAATTTGGCTCTGACGGGGCCACGACTGGGGCCTGCTATGTTGGGGGTGGCTGACTGAGTCACCCACCATCTTGTTTTTTTAGCTATTTAATTCTCCTAATTTTAATTGCTTTGTATTGTCTTTTTTTATTGTACTTTTTGTTCTAAGGTAAGTTGCCCAGAATCACTGTATCAGTGAGATGGCTGGCATATTAAACAAATAAACAGGTAAATAAATAAATAAAAAGAAAAATAGAAATACAGAAAAACTGGAAGGAAGCTAATGTTGCTTGACCCAATCACTGGGATAAGGTGATGTTTGCCACGTTAAAGCCAAAGCTGAAGTGAAGTGCTCCATGTAAAACCAGGTATTATGACATCGAAACCAGTAGATCCATCATTTTGCAAAAAGATGTTAGTTTTTCTAAGATCAGAGAGATAAAATACACGGTAGACAGATGATGAGGGAGAATAAGAGAGAGGGAGGGCGGAGGAGGTAAGAGATTCAGATATGGGTTTTCGGGTGGCTATCGTTTCAGTTTTTTTAAAACAGTGAAGATCAGTTTTAGCTCTAGCTGCATTAAAATACTCAGCTAAGAACATTCACAATTTTGGTGACTTTGGCTCCGTCCGTCCCACACGTCATGAGCACCGCAGAGAAACTGCCATCTTCTCCTTGTTGCAAATGCCACACCTTTGTCTTCTTCCACAGAGCCAAGCCTGGGCGTTACATTCAGCTGATGTTGAGGCAGTTCTGCAAGGGAGCTTAAGCTGCTTATCTCGTTGGCTAATGCCAGCTGGAAATGAATCAACTTTTTGTGATTGCTCCACAGGTTTCAATCATGTGACAGGTTTGGCAATGATGCTGGCCAGGAGTTTGCCTCAGGCCCGTCCCAATTGGAAGCTCTCCTGTTTCTTCATAATGACCAATCCTTGCTGGGATAGGAAGTCCAGACACTTTCATTTTTTGGAATGGGGAGGGGAAGAAGGGCTATGTTTGGGAATGGGTGACTTCTATGAACTTTCCCATGATCCTTGATTCCTGCTTGGACCGAACCTCCTCTCAACGAAGCAATGGTTAGCCATAAGCATTGGAAAGATCCGTTAGCCCAGTGTGCCTTGCCCAAATGGTATTTGAGATGGAAATATAAATTAATACAGATAGTCCAGTGTTCCAGTATCTGAGGGGCTGCCACAAGGCAGAGCGAGGTGGGGGGCAAGTTGTTCACCAAAGCACCAAAGGGAAGGATGAGAAACAATGGTTGGAAACTGATCAAAGAAAGAAGCAACCTGGAACTAAGGAGAAACTTCCTGACAGTGAGGACAATCAACCAGTGGAACAGCTTACCCCCAGAAATCGTGGACGCTCCATCACTGGAGATTTTGAAAAAGAGGCTAGACAGTCACCTGTCTGAGATGGTATAGGTTCTCCTGCTCAAACGGGGCTGGACTAGAAGACCTCCAAGGTCCCTTCCAGCTTCTATTCTATTCTATTCTATTCTATTCTATTCTATTCTATTCTATTCTATTCTATTCTATTCTATTCTATTCTATTCTATTCTATTCTATTCTTACCACAAAATTTCCATTGATAAGCAAAACACTTGCTAAATGAATTTTGCCCATTTTATGACCTTTTTTGCCGCAGTTATTAAAGTTAGTACACAGCCGTTAAGAGAACCTGGGTTCCCCGTTGACTTTGCTTGTCAGAAGGTCTCAAAAAGCGATCCCATGACCCCAGGACACTGCAAATAAATGCCAGTTGCCAAACATCCAGATTTTGATCACGTGGCTCCAAAGGTGCTGCCACAGTCTTTAAGTGTGAAAAATTGTCACAATAAGTCACTTTTTTACAGCGTCACTCTAGCTTCAAACGGTCACTATATGAATGGCCATAGATGGAGGACAATCTGTATTTCTTTGTTTAAGTGCACAAGGAGAGGCATCTCACCCAAAGAGAGGGAAAGAGAGCAAATTAGACAATTAGAGAATCATTTTATTCAATTTCAGACATACAGTGGTACCTTGCTACTCGTCCTTCATTGGTTCCGGGAGTACAAAAAACAATGAGTACCAAACAAATTTTTCCCATAAGGAATAAGGTAGTGAGTCACAAGGAAGCCGACATCAACAAGTTCTAGCTTGCGTGTTGAGTACCAAACAAACAATAAGTACAGGGACAAAAAATGCATTGAGTACTAAATTTGATCAGTTTGAGAGCTGCTGAGTACCGAGGTACGATTGTATTGGGTTGGAATGAGGTTTTTTTTTCCTTTGGTTGACATCATCTGACTCATTTATAACATAGCACGCGTGCTCAGACACTTTATATGTGCCATGTAACATTTCATTGCCTCCCATAAAACTTTGAGTATGAACTTGTTAATGCTCATCATATTCAGGAGGTGTGGCTGTTACGTTACGATGAATTTGCAAGTCACTGGAGTTCAGATTCACATCCGAACTAGATACATCAATCAAAGGAACTCCTAACAACTGAAAACATTACTCAGAGAGCCCCACCCCTCTTCCTGCTACCATCACACTCTTTTCACCTTTCTTTGGGTTAAAAAAGGAAATGAGCAGACTCCTTAGGAATTTCACCTGAGTGCAGATAGAAAGTTTGCCCGTCACCCTTTTATCAGGGAAATAGAAGAAAATAACAGAAAGTTAGATGAATCTGGTTTTTTTTTAAAAAAAAGAAAGATGTTCAGCCCTGGAGGAGATGGACATAGAGTTAGAACAATTAACCAGTGGAACAACCTGCCTCCAGAAGTGGTGAATGCTCCAACACTGGAAGTTTTTAAGAAGAGACTGGCCAGCCATTTGTCTGAAATGGTATAGGGTTTCCTGCCTGAGCAGGGGGTTGGACTAGATGACCTCCAAGGTCCCTTCCAACATCATCATCATCATCATCATCATCATCATCATCATCATCATCATCATCATTATATTATTATTATTATTATTATTATTATTATTATTATTATTATTATTATTATTATTATTATTATTATTATTATTATTATTATTATTGAAGATGTGACCAGAAGGAAGGATCTGTTCCTGCCGTAATGAAGAACTGAGATGTTTGCCAGCAAGGCAGGGTGGCTCAAGTGGCAGACCACATTGTACCAAGTTTGTGCTGGCAAAGGTAGCAAAACCTGCTTTTGGTCTGGAGCAAGAGAAGTTAGGCAGAAATTGCCTTCACCGGAGGCTGGAGTCGGATGCAGGATATATGCTTGCATGTCACCTCTAGACATGGTTAGTGGAGGACCTTATCACCCCATAACTAACTTCCCATCTTGATGGGAACTGGTTTCTTTTTGCCGTAAAGCTGAATTTGTGAACTGCAGAAAATATAACTAAAGCTGAAGCCAATGTAATTTTCTGCTACCAGTTGTTCCTCAGAGGTGTGTGGGGGAGGGGAAAAAACAACCCTTTTTATGTGGAAATTTTAAAGAATGTTACTCTCCTTGGGGATTCACAAAATGAAAACAGCTTTGTCAGGATCTTGTGACTAAAATGTGACCATGCCAAGCCAGATGGTGATTGTCACGTAGGGACAATTTTTACTGTTGTTTTGAAATAATTAAATGCAGGAGAAGGCAGTAATTCAGATCGGGACAGTGATGGGAACAAAGAAATGAGGTTTTCTCCCTCTGAATACCACAATCATAACCTATGGCCCTTCATGCCACAGGCTATTTTTTTTAAACAAAAGAAAACAAAACAATACAGCAACAAGCTTTTAACAAATATACAATTAGTCCTTCATTAATGACCATAGTTGGCACCAGAATTTCCATTGCTAAGCAAATTGGTCGTTAAGGGAGACATGCTTGATATTAGTACAATCTTTTTTGCTATGGTTGTTAAGCAAACCAATGCCAATTGTTAAGTGACTTTGCTTGTCAGACGCCAGCTGGGAAGGTTGCAAGTGGTGATCACGTGACCCCGGGACCTTGTGACCATCAAAAATTCATGCCAGTTACCAAGGGCCTGAATTTTGACCACTGACCCTGGGGATGCTACGACAGTCGTAAGTACGAGGAATGGTCATACGTCCCTTTTTTCAGTGCCACCCTAACTTAGAACCATTGCTAAATGAAGGGCTGTAAGCTGAGGACTTCTCGTAGTGTCCAATTGGGTCCTTAGAAGATGAACGTATTCAGCAATCAGCTCGTCAGGATGGGTCTGTGAATGTATGTAGCTTGTCTGGTTGTGTATAGCTTACGATGAACGTATTTGGGACAACAGCTCAGGGAAGATATCTCAAGACAGACACAGATTTCAATGGATAGTTAGAACCACAGAAAAAACAACTTATTTATTTTATTTATTTAATGGGACTTATATGCCGCCCTATCTCCCGAAGGACTCAGGGCGGCTAACAACAGTAAAATACAAGTAAAAATACAAATATTAAAAATTAAACTATATCTATAGCCCCAACTACAACCAATAAAACCTTAAAACCATATTAAAAACCCCTTATCATCAGTCCAGGTCAGCCTTTTGGAAAAGAAATGTCTTAAGGTCACGATGAAAAGACCGGAGGTCTGGGGTCATCCGGAGCTCCAGGGGAAGCTGATTCCACAGGGCAGGTGCCCCCACAGAGAAGGCCCTCCCCCTGGGGGTCGCCAGCCGACATTGTCTGGCCGACAGCACCCTGAGGAGGCCCTCTCTGTGTGAGCGCACAGGGCGATGGGAAGTCGTTCCTGGCAGCAGACGGTCCTGCAGGTATCCCGGGCCTAAGCCATGTAGGGTTTTATAGGTAAGAACCAGCACCTTAAATCTCACCCGGAGGGCAACCGGTAACCAATGCAGCTCACGCAGGAGGGGTGTAATATGGGAGTATCGGGATGCTCCCATCACAACCCGCGCGGCCGCATTCTGCACCAGCTGAAGTCTTCGGGTGGTCTTCAAGGGCAGCCCCATGTAGAGAGCATTACAGTAATCAACACGGGAGGTAACGAGCGCATGAGTGAGCGTACGTAAAGCATCTCGGTCCAGATAGGGGTGCAACTGGCGCACCAGGCGAACCTGGGAAAATGCCCCCCTGGCCACGACTCCTATATGATCTTCTAAACTGAGTCGTGCATCCAGGAGGATGCCTAAGTTGCGCACCCTATCAACGGTAGGTAATACCTCTCCCCCCATAACCATAGATGGAATATCCTGGACTACACGAGATGCCGATACGTAAAGCCACTTGGTCTTGGCCGGGTTGAGTTGGAGCCTGTTCTTCCCCATCCAGATTCGTATCGCTTCCAGGCAACTGGACATCATGTCGAGGGCATCACTGGGTTGGTTCAGGGTAGAGATGAAAAGCTGGGTATCATCAGCATATTGATGATACCTTACCCCCAAACCACGGATGATCTCACCCAGTGGCTTCATATAACTGCTACCAACCTGCCTTCCATTCGGGGCCTGTATACTGCACGAGCCAGAAAGAGGGCTGAGAAAATATCTACAGACCCCTCATATCCTGGACATAAACTGTTAAAAGTTCTCCCCTCAAGACGATGCTACAGGGCATTGCATGCCAGTACAACTAGACACAAAACAGGTTTTCCCCCATGCCATCACTCTGCTAAATAACTACACTGTCAAACTACCTAGTAAGTCTGTATTACTATTATTCTTCTCATCTTTCCTATTACCTATCTCCTTATCGTCTTATGACTATAACTTTGTTGCTTATGTCTTACGATTTATATTGTTTTATTTACTATCCTAGTATGCTTTACGTTGACTGCTTATGTAGTATACTGTGTGACTATCACTGAGTGTTGTACCTTATGATTTATGATGAATCTATTTTATGATTATTATGATCACGATTTATCACTTGTTGCTTGTATTACGCTGAGGGCTTATGGACCGGAGACAAATTCCTTGTGTGTCCAGTCACACTTGGCCAATAAAGAATTCTAATTCTATTCTATTCTAAAAAGATATGTCCTTTCAGTCGATCATATTTTCTTACTATAATTCAATCTTTTTTAATATCCCCTGAAGCTGTTGGGATGGCTATTGTCTTTAGAGATTGTATATTTATCTCATCTTTTTTTTCTAGCAAGATCAGCATTTTGTACCGTATCTGTTTCCATTCCAACCTCTGTGTCCTCATGATTAACTTTGTGAGGTAAGTTAGGTGTGGATAGTCAGCAACCTGTAATTATCTAATAAACCTTGTGACTGAGTGGTGATTTGAACCTGGTCTTGACCTGAACTTAGGTCAACCTGTTAATTGTGTCGCCATAAGGGTGGCTCGCTGGAATACTGTACAGGAAGTCCTCGTTTAGCAACCACAATCGAGATCAACATCGGAGCCAATAAGCTAAGCGGCCTTTAATTAAAACGGCAAATGTGCTTATGATCTTCTTTCTGCTTTTCTTTGCTTTACAGATCTGTGAAGGTCATAAATGAGGAGTCACAAAGTTACATTTTTTATCACCATCCTAACTGTGAAGTTGCTATATGAGACAGTCGCTATATGAGGACTATCTGTACTGTACATATCCCCTAATTTCTAGATTAGAAGGACCTGGAAGACACTCTCAGAAGAATCTTATAGCATCTTACCTTAGATTTGAATTAATGGCCTTTTTTGATTAGAAAACACTATATTTTAGATGCCTTTGAAGCCAGAGTAGGTAAAGTTCTACTACATCCTAAACCTCTTTTCAAAAATATTTATTGTTGTATAGTGGGTTCTGGAGAGCAGGAAGGACGCTGAGACGATGAGTACAACATAACAGCTCTTTATTTGGTGGAAGTGACTGTACTGAGGAATAGGGGCTAACTGCACTCTTATATATACCTGGCCAGTACCTGGCCAGGTACTCAACCAACCAATCGGATTGAACCTCTGTTTCCCGCCAAAAATGCTTCCCGCCAAAACAGTTACAGTTCAACGCCTCCTGGTGGTGACTCTTATACAAGCTTTAGGTGTTCCAATAAAGCCTAATACATAACATTTATGTTCAGTTCCTACTAAGTCTCATGGTAGAGTCTCGAGATGGAGATAGGCTGACATGGTGCGAGTTCGTATCTACCAAATATATAGAGTAATAAATGCACGTTTTCTTGAAAAACCACAACAAACATTTTGTGGATATTACTGCATTCATTTAATGTTGTGCAAAATTAGACTCACAACATTCAAGATGTGAAGACCAGGTCTTCTTCAGGGGGATCTGAAGTCCTCTTCAAAATATTATGCTAAAGCACCTTTTCATGCAATAACTCAGTGTTTTATGTTCCTGGTAGTAATAGACATTTCGACCGTTCAACGGTTGCACAGGGCGGAAATTGTTTTGCATACGCCTTTTCTCCTCAGCGGTGGTAAAATATAGTGAATTTGTCATTATTTTAATCTGGAAAAAATAGAGGGGGAAAAAACCAATGGCAGGAGAGGAGAAGAAGAAGAAGGGAGAAGACAGCAAAAAGTGAAAAGTTACTTCATCTACCTGGCTCTGGAATTCTGGGAGTTGAAGTCCACAAGTCATAAAAGAGCCAAGGTTCCCCACCCCTGGTACTCTGTGAAGCATTTTGCGCTGCACAACCCCATTACTTCCCTGCTTCAGATGTACAGAGAGTCCTCAACTTATAGCCTTTTGTTTACTGACTGAAGTTATAACAGCCCTGAAAAAAGGTTATAAATGTTTTTCACATTTACAACCGTGGCAGCATCCCCCAGGGTCACGTGATCAAAATTCAGACACTTGGCAACTGGCTCCCATTTATGACGGTTGCAGTCTCCCAGGGTCATGTGTGATCCCCTTTTGTGACCTTCTGACAAGCCAAGTCAACAGGGAAGCCAGATTCACTTAACAACCATGTTACTAACTCAACAACTGCAGTGAGTCAGTTAACAACTGCGGCAAAATTCACTTAGCAACTGTCTTACTTTTACTTTGCAATGGAAGTTTGAGGCTCTGTTGTGGTTGTAACTCAAGGACTACCTGTATTTCTTCTACCTCCTTCGGTTCCTCAGATCCTTCCTCACCTTGGATTGTGAGTTGTCACTTCCACTTGTGCTAGAGTGTCTAGCAGACACTCTAGCACAAGTGTCTGCTAGACCTGAAAATCTAATTATCTGAGATAGCTGGAGAAGCATTTTAGTATCTGAGGTAAAGGAGAACCAGATTCCCCCTTATTTTCATGTACATATTTAACTCGTGAGGAGTTAAATCTGATCTCCAAACTAGCAATAAGAGAGCTGTCATACTTTGCCATACTTAAGGGCAATGTGGATTAGTATTTAAAAGGGCAGACTGGCATATAGTATAAGCCTACAGATGGTCCTCAACTTATGATCACAATTGGGACTGCAATTCAGGTCATAAGTCACTGCAGTCATAATTCAAGGCACCTACGTGAACAGATCCATTTTTTTTGGTCCGTTTTTACAGGGCTGATTTAAACGAATCCTTAGGATCATTAAGCAAATCCATTCTCCCGAAACTGGCAAAAACATCCAAAAATAATGGACATGTGCCCGCGGGATGCTGCAGCCAGTCATAAGTGTGAGCAGTTGCCAAGCGTCTGACATGCAGTCACATGACCCTGAGGGTGGTTGTTTTGCAACCATTTTTACCACGCTCGGAAGTGCTTCACAAGCCATAAGCACCTTTCAGAGGCCCTCACAGCTTTGAACAGTCATAAAATAACCTGTTATAAGTTTAAGGCTTATAATGCTTTTAATGCTTCTCTTGCCCCCCCCCACCCCCATCATTATCTGCCTCATCAGTATCTGCCACTTCTTTGCCTTCTGACAGGGCCAGCTCTAAATGCAAAACTAGATCTACAGTATTTGCTTATAGCAACGCTGTCCTAATCTATAGCGGTTTTGCGACCAACTCAGGAATCTGAGCATTTGAGGATCAGCTGACTCTAATAAGGGCCAGTATATTTCCAGAGAATCCATTCCTGAAAGCTGAGATGAATCAGACCTTATCCACTCACCACGCGGTAAGAAACCCAAAGGGGTTCTAGAAACACAATCCAGATCACAACCTCTTCACAGTCTGGAGAAGTGAGAGAACCTCTGTAGCGGATATACGTGCTTAAATCTGCTGTCTTCAATAAGCCACCCATAGAGAATTCCCCATTCAGATCCCAAGTATTACCTGAAAAACCAGAAAAAAGAGACAAGTACAACGTCACCTCATTTTTATTTTAGGGAAGTGGGTGGGACTGGGGGGGGTGGGGGAGGGGAGATCCAGAGACTCACCTTTCTCTGGGATTTTTCGGAGAAGATTGCCTACAGTGGTCCATGGGGTGATATAATTAGACTTTTCGGATATCTGTAGCAAATTGAAAGAAAACAGTACAGTATATATTAGTTGGTGGGATGCAGGGAATAGTCGCTTAGCGTGCTAAATAGTCTCTAAATTAAATTACATCTTAAATTAGAGATGCCAGCTTGCAGAGAATAGCATGAATGTGCCTGGTGCAAAAGTGGGTTACAGTTGCATTTATGTCTATAGATAGTCTCTGACTTACAACTATTCATTTAGTGACCAATCAATCAGAATAGAGCTGAAAGGGACCTTGGAGGTCTTCTAGTCCAGGGCTTTTCAACCTTTTCACCCATTGTACCACTTTTAGGATATGGCAACATCCGAGTACCACCAGTCGCCTAGCAAGGTGCCAAAAACTTGATGACCAAAAAAAAAAAAAGGAAAAAAGTAATGAAGTACAGGTAGTCCTCAACTTACAACAGTTCGCTTGGTGAC
This sequence comes from Vipera berus, assembly GCF_964194415.1. Classification (NCBI taxonomy): domain Eukaryota; kingdom Metazoa; phylum Chordata; class Lepidosauria; order Squamata; family Viperidae; genus Vipera; species Vipera berus. The sequence continues at coordinate 14,272,528 of NC_138205.1, forward strand.
TGTTCAAAGTTACAATGGCACTGAAAAAAGTGCCCCCCCCCCAAGCCACAGCCGAGCAAGACACCTGCCTGCCCGCCTGGCAGCGCTCTTCCTCCTGTCCGAGGTTTTCATTGTTGTGGGCATTTCTGTTGAGGATTGGCAGCGGGGGTGGGGTGGGGGGTGTTTGGTTTTTATTCCCCTGTCTGCTGGGTGGTTGCAGCAGGTTTTGGTCACTTCACATGACCCTGGGACACTGTGACCGTCATAAATATGAGTCAGTTGCCAAGCATCTGAATGTAAATCACGAGAGATGCTGCAACATTCTAGCTGATCGGCGCTGCTTCTGGGCTCAGCAGAAGCGCCAGGATCAGCGCTGAGCTCCAGGTGGAGCCTGGAGCTGATCCTGGCGCTTCCGCTGAGCCCTGACAGCCCTGCAGCTCCAGCCATCTTTTGTTCAGGCTTGATGGCTGCATACCACCTGCCAGGTGCCAATGTACCACAGGTGGTACCCGTACCACTGGCTGAAAAGCCCTGTTCTAGTCCAACCCCCCATACACTGTACAATGGGACTGAAAAAAAGTGACATATGACCGATTCTCACATTTACAACTGTTGCAGAGTGCCTATGGTCATGTCATCAAAATTTGGTTGCTTAGCAACTGGCATGTATTTATGATGCTTGCACTGTCCCAGGGTCATGTGATTGCCATCTGCAATCTTCCCAGCTGCCTTCTGACAGGCAAAGTCAAAGGGGGAAGCCAGGCTTGTTTAATAACCACATGATTCATTTAACGACGGCAGTGATTTGCTCAGCAACTGTGGCCAAGATCATAAACTGAGGTATGACTCACTTAACCACTGCCTTGCTTAGCGATGGAAATTTTGGGCTCTGTTGTGGTCGTAAGTTGAGGACTACCCAGAGTGTGAAAATGAACTTGGGAAACAGAAGAGAGCGCCACAGATTGGGCAAGCATCATGTAAAAAAAATATCTCAGCCCTTGGGTGGAGAGAGGGCATAGGAAGCTTTTCGAAAAAGACCCTCTCTAGTTTTCAAGAGAGTAAAAAGGGGAGGAAGGCAGCCATGTTTTCAGCCTTGCAAGATTCTGTTAATGTAATCTTGCAATAAATATAGAGGTTGTACTCATTTTTATTTATTGTTTATTTTATTTAGAACATTTGTATTGCCGCCTACTTGCACACAGAGACTCAATGTGGCTTACATCAATTAAAAAAACACCCTAAAAAAAATAAAATGTTGTTAGCTGCGAAGTCGTGTCCAACCCATCGCAACCCCATGGACAACGTTCCTCCAGGCCTTCCTGTCCTCTACCACCTTCTGGAGTCCATTTAAGCTCACGCCTACTGTTTCAGTGACTCCATCCAGCCACCTCATTCTCTGTCATCTCCTTCTTCTCTTGCCCTCAATCTTTCCCAGCATTAGGCTCTTCTCCAGTGAGTCCTTACTTCTCATTAGGTGGCCAAAGTATTTGAGTTTCAGCTTCAGGATCCGGCCTTCTAAAGAGCAGACAGGGTTGATCTCCTCTAGGACTGACCAGTTTGATCGCCTTGCGGTCCAAGGGACTCGCAGGAGTCTTCCCCAGCTCCATAGTTCAAAGGCCTCCATTCTTTGGCGCTCAGCCTTTCTTATGGTCCAACTTTCACTGCCGTACATTGCAACTGGGAAGACCATAGCCTTGACTGTACGCACTTTTGTTGATAGGGTGATGTCTCTGCTTTTTAGTGTGCTGTCTAGATTTGCCATGGCTTTCCTCCTGAGGAGCAAGCGTCTTTTGATTTCTTGGCTACAGTCCCCATCTGCAGTGATCTTGGAGCCCAGGAAAATAAAATCTGTCACTACCTCCATTTCTTCCCCATCTGTTTCCCAGGAATTGAGAGGGACAGATGCCATGATCTTGGTTTTCTTAAAATAAAATAACAAGAGGAAAAATAAAATAATAAGGCCCTGCCCCCCACCCCAGCCACAACTCACATTAAACTAGCCATTTGTGCTTCTTCTCCGGACTACCTCAAAGGGTTGACAGACACATGTATTATAATTGTCAACATGTGTCCAAACTAACCAACACAATTCTTTCTATTAGTAGGGAACGTGACATGAGGACAACTAAAGCTGATGTCCTGGTCTATCCAGGGTTTATCTAACCCAAACCAGTTCTATGAAAGCTTTTAACTCATGATGGGCAGTGGACCTCAGTAACTAGGAGTCCATACAAATTAACCCAGAGAATAAATGGTAGGTGTGGTATATGGAATTCTCTCTGAATGTATCAAATCCCCATCCTATTTGGAAGGTGCCCACCCTAGGCTGCCCGAGGGACAGATACTCTTGGACCAATGCAGTGTTGGATTGGCATTCCTCCTGGCCAACCATTTGCGCTGCTTACCTCTATTAAAAATGCCAGGACAACCAATCCGTCAGGCTCCTTCTTCGCATCTTCTAAACTCATGTTGTTTTTAGTGTGAACCAGGTGCATCTGGTGCAAGGATGGAGAATGAGCATCAGCACCAACATTTTAAACAGAGTGTTAACAATGCAGGTAGCCCTCGACTCACAACCGTTTGCTTAGTGACCATTAGAAGTCACAATGGCACTGACAAAAGTGACTTGTGACCGTTTTTTCACATTTACGACCTTTGCAGCGTTCCCCACGGTCACATTCAGACGCTTGGCAACTGGCTCCTGTTTGTGACGGTTGCAGTGTCCCGGGGTCATGTGATCACATTTTGCAACCTTCTGACAAGCAAAATCAATGGGGAAGCCAGATTGACTTAACAACCCCCTGCTACTAGCTCAACAAATGCAGTGAGTCAATTAACAGCAGTGGCAAGAAAGGTCATAAAATTGGGCAAAACTCACCCAGCAACTGTGTCGCTTAGCAGGGAAAAGGTTGGGCTCAGTTGTGATCATAAACTGAGGACTGTCTGTATAAAACAGTTTTCCTCAACCCGGGCAATTTTAAGACATGTGGATTTTAACTCCCAGAATTCCCCAGCCAATCATTCCATCCTATCCTACACACACACACACAGAGAGAGAGAGAGAGAGAGAGAGTGAGAGAGAGAATCTATAAAGCTCAGTGGTTGGCTACTTTTATTTTATTTTTATTTTTTTAATTCCATTTATATCCCGCCCTTCTCCGAAGACTCAGGGCGGCTTACAAACTTAGCAGTAGCCTTCATTCTATGTATATGCCTGCTTATTAGGGCTTTCACACACACCCCAAGTGGCATTATTACAAAGTCAGCTTAATTGCCCCCAACAATCTGGGTCCTCATTTTACCTACCTCGGAAGGATGGAAGGCTGAGTCAACCTTGAGCCTGGTGGGACTCGAACCTGCACTAATTGCAGGCAGCTGGTGTTACTTAAGGAGGCATTAGCCCACTGCTCCACCAAGGCTCTTGTAGTTCCCACTTGTTCTCTTAAGATAGTTGTGATGAGGAGAGTAGTTGTATTCTCTTTTTAACAAGTAATCTATTCTGAAAAGACTTTGCACCTCCCGTTACTGATTTTTTCATCCTTCCCCTGAGGACTATCAGCAACAAACATAATAGCTTATGAAAAAAAGCTGCCAAAGTAGAAGTGCAGAAAGCAAAGTTAAAGATTCTGGTTGCAGAATAGTAAGTTGATCTTAACTGGTCAAGTAATCAGCACTACAGATTGTCCCAAAGGTGCTTCTTCAATAGGCAACTGGGTTTTCTTCGTTTTTCCTTGAACATGTTTCGCTTCTCATCCAAGAAGCTTGTTCAGTTCTGACTGAATGGTAGAGAATGGAAGGATTTATATTCCTTGCAGGCATCTGGTCATTAGCACTCTTTCTGGGAGTCATTAAGGCTACTTCCCCACCATTCTGACAGACATGAAGAAGCTGCTTAGATGAAAAGCGAAACGTCTTCAAAGAGAAACAAGAACGTCCAGTTGCCTCTGGAAAAAGCGTCTTTGAAACAACCAAGACTTGGATGACTGAGAATCTCCATAGACATTCAGGTAGCCCTTGACTTACGACCATTTTCTTTGTGACCATTCAAAGTGACAACAAAGTCACTGAAAAATGTAACTTACAACTGGTCCTCGCACCTACAATCATCACCCACACAGTCACCTGATCAAAATTTGGGCACTTGACAACCAGCATGTATTTACAGTATAACAGCTGCAACATCCTGAAGTCCTGTGATCTCCATTTGTGACCTTCCCAATTGGCTTCTGACAAGCAAAGTCAATGCAGGAAGCTGAATTCACTTAAAGACAGAAAGAGTCACTTAACTGCAGCGAACTACTTGAGCCGTGGTGGTGCAATGGTTAGAATGCAGTACTGCAGGGCTACGACTGCTGGCTGGCAGCAGTTCGAATCTCACCAGGCTTCTACCTTTCCAAGGTCAATAAAAGGAGGACCCAGATTGTTGGAGGCAATATGCTGTCACTGCAAACTGTAAAGAACTGTAAGGTAAAATGTAAAAGTTCCCCCGCACATGTGTACTAGTCGTTTCCAACTCTAGGGGCCAGTGCTCATCTCCTTTCAAAGCCGAAGAGCCAGCGCTTGTCCGAGGACATCTCCGTGGTCACGTGGCCGGCATGACTAGACGCCAAAGGCGCACGGAACGCTGTTACCTTCCCACCATAGTGGCCCCTATTTTTCTACTTGCATTTTTACGTGCTTTCAAACTGCTAGGTTGGCAGAAGCTGGGATGAGTAACAGGCGCTCACTCTGTTACGCGGCACTCGGGATTCGACCCGCCAAACTGCCGACCTTCTGATCGACAAGCTCAGCGTCCTAACCCACTGAGCCACCGCGTCCCTGTAAAGAACTGTGAAGTGGTATATAAGCCTAAGTGCTATTGCTATCACTTAACAAAAGGTCAAAAAAGATCATCACATCAGGTGAGATCCACTTAACAATCGCTTTGCTAAGCAACAGAAATTCTGGTCTCAGATTGTGGTCATTACTTGAGAATTACCTGTATTCTCCTACCATCAAGCCAAACATTCATCTCTTAGTAATGTTATTTTTGCCAGCACCCTGAATTGATTACCTCCATGGCACAGCGGTAGCCATTGATTGTGTGCTCTGCGCCACTGGTATTTTGGGTGCCCCAATGCCAGTGCGCGCTGACCAGGAAATACACTGCTGGTAAGCTGGGACTAGAGATTGTTGCATTGGGATGAAAAGTTATCTGAGCTGCAACAGAATGAAAACAAAATTAAGAAAAAATGTCTTGATGGGTCCTTGACTAACAAGCAATCAGGCATTATTCCAACAGATGTTGATTCGTCAATCCACAATCCCCCAAAAATCCCACTCTTAAAACTGTAAGGATGATAGTAGATTTTAGGAGAAGCTGTCCTATTCTACTACCACCTCTTACGATATTGGACAACACAGTATCAACAGCAGAGATCTTCAGCTTTCTGGGTTCTATAATCTCCCAGGACTTAAAATGGACACCTCACATTAAAGGTAAAGGTAAAGGTTCCCCCGCACATGCGTGCTAGTCGTTTTCAACTCTAGGGGCTGGTGCTCATCTCCGTTTCAAAGTCGAAGAGCCAGCGCTTGTCCGAGGACATCTCCGTGGTCACGTGGCCGGCATGACTAGACGCCAAAGGCACACGGAACGCTGTTACCTTCCCACCGTAGTGGTCACTATTTTTCTACTTGCATTTTTACGTGCTTTCGAACTGCTAGGTTGGCAGAAGCTGGGACGAGTAACAGGCGCTCACTCTGTTACGCGGCACTTGGGATTCGACCCACCAAACTGCCGACCTTCTGATTGACAAGCTCAGCGTCCTAACCCACTGAGCCACCGCGTCCCTCACCTCACATTGGAACCACTATTTAAAAAGGCACAACAAAGAATGTTCTTCCTGCATCAACTCAGAAAACTCAGATTGCCCAAGGATCTGCTGATACAGGTCTACAGAGGAATTATTGAGTCTGTCATTGTACCTCAGCAGCTGTCTGGTTTGGTACAGCAACCAAACAGGACGGGTACAAACCTGAACGGATAATTAGGGACTGCAGAAAAAACAACTGCAACCAGCTTGCCTTCCACTGAGGATTTGTATACCGCATGAAGTAGAAAGAGGGCTAAGAAAATATCTACAGACCTCTCACATTTTGGACATAAACTGTTTCAACTTCTCCCCTCAGGATGCCACTATAGGGAATTGCATGCCAAAATAATTAGACACAAAGATAGTTTCCCCCACCCCCATGCCATCACTCTCCTAAACACCTAACTCCCACAGCATTGTCTTACACCAGACATGTCATACTTGCGACGTCACGTATGTCGTGCAACGTATCGGGACAGTTTTGCCATTGCCGGCAATGGGGTGGGCGCGGCTTCCACGTGACGCGTCTGGCCCGCGGGCCGGCAGTTTGACACCCCTCTCTTAGACCTAAAGATATTTACCCATACAGTAGGCCAGGGATCTTCAAACCTGGCCCGTTTATGACTTGTGGACTTCAACTCCCAGAATTCCTCAGCCAGGCATGCTGGGTGAAGAATTCTGGGAGTTGGTCCACAAGGCATAAAAGGGTCAAGTTTGAAGACCCATGCAGTAGGCTGTAGTGCTTCTCATCTACTCATCTTTCTCATCTTCTCATCCTTTCTCACCTTCTCATCTTTCCTACAACCTTCTCCCATTGGTATACTATGATTTATCACTTGTTATATCTTATGATTCATGATCTATGACAGGGGTCTTCAAACTTGGCCCTTTTATGACTTGTGGACTTCAACTCCCAGAATTCCTCAGCCAGACATAAATGAATGAATGAATGAATGAATGAATGAATGAATGAATGAATGTTAACTCTCAAACTTAGCTGTTTTGGATCTCATCTGGAGCCCTTTTTGCAATTCCTACATTTGTAACAGTTAACAAGCAGGTTCCAACCAATGGAGAATTGCAACCTGATACCCATATCAGCACCTAGTTTCACAAGCCTTCCATTACGCACATCCAATTAACTGGATTGCCCCAAGACAGGAGAAATAATATGTCATTCACAAGTGTCAAAGTCTCTCTCTCTCTCTCTCACCCTCCCTGTCACATCTGAGTAGCACCTGCTAACATGACTGCAAGAAATGGAATCCAAATCATGCAGATGAAGAGGTGGAATTATGCAAGATGGGATCCATCAGTGACCTTTGTTTTCTACAGAGCAGAACGGAAGATTGCAATCAGCAAGGGAAAAGAGGATCACTGCCCTAAGAGCTTCTGCTCCTCCTGTCTCCAAACTCGAATCAAAAGGGGTAGGAAGATTTCGGTGCCATCCATAGGATGTCCCTCAGGATGTCCCCCGACTTACTTTTCTTCTCCTTAGAGCAGAACCAGAATTGGAGGGGACCTTGAGGTCTTCTAGTCCAATCCCCTGCTCAGGCAGGAGACCCTCAACCTTGGTGATGTTAAGATGTGTGGACTTCAGCTCCCAGAATTCCCCAGCCTTTGTTCCAGTTGCCATGATTTAACCTTTTTAACATACTTTTTTAGCCTGGATGATTGAGTCTTCATTTACACGTTGCATTTCATTTGGGGGAGAAACCCCTACAAGAGTTAGTACATTCCAAAGATTCTCTGACTCTATGGCTAACCAATTTTTTTTTTCCTTCTAACTGAAAAAGTTACTTGGATGAGTAACGAAACATCTCGGTTTAATAAACAGTCCAGTTGCCATGATTTAATCTTTTTACATACTTTTGGCCTGGATGATTGAGCCTTCATTTACATATATTTTCCCAGCCAGAAAGTACTGTGTTCTCCAATTCCCATGCTGGCTGGGGAATTCTGGGAATTGAAGTCCACACATCTTAACGTTGCCAAGGTTGACAAATTCCGACTTAGTGAGATCCAATTGAATGTTGTCAAGGTCATCTCAGCGAATGAGACACTTACAGTGTAATTCTTTCAGGCCACAAATGTGCAGATCGTATCATTCCTTCAGCCCAAATCTGGGCAACATCTGAGACAGTACTCCATATTTTAGGAAGACTGGAATCACAGCCAAATCATGGATTTGAATGAAAGGATAGATGTGGCAGCCTTTCGGGGGAGGGGTATCCAGGGAGAGCGCAAATGTTGGGGCTGATTCTATTCCACCTCATGTGAATCTAGAGTTCACGTGACAATAAGGAGGCACTACATGACTATTTCCCCAAAACAAAAATTAGGGTCTGCGTGGAATTGAATCAGGCTGCATGATTTATTGAATTTGTAGCATAATTGAATTTGTAGCATAGATCTCAGTGAATGAACTGCAGCTTATTGCTGCCTACCTAAAACTTTTTTTATTATGCCTTCATGAATCACATCACATCTCATAACACAACTATCAAGCCTGGTGGAAAGGAGACCACACAGTAAGCTTAGCCTAAATAGAAGCAATTATTCCAATTGAAAAACCAAGCTGGATTCCCGAGCTTTACAGGATCATGTAGCCATTGCAACCCAGCTGAATTGCTATTACTAGGAATATACCACTGGGATGCAGCACAAAGTTTTTCAACCTTGGCAACTACCAGAGTGCCACAGCCAGGAGGGCCACTGCTGAGAATTTTGGGAGTTGAAGTCCACCAATCTGGAAATTGCCAAGGCTGGGAACCCTTGGTGTCGAAAATATTCCTCCAGGTGGAAGAACTTCTTATACATTTAGCAATGAATGGTAATCCATGAATACGTACCCTGATACCCTGTATTCTTCATTTGTTTGATGAATTTACGATTTTCATAGCCGGTGAAACGTATAGGTCCAAGCCTAGAATCATAAATTGCTTCACTGGTGTCAATGTTGATGGGAGATTGTCTCGTGCCACCACAGGAGCCAATAGTTCCCCAAGTGCTAGGTCCTAGCAGAAAAAGAATAAAAAGATGATCATATTAGATAATAATATAATAATGTAGCCCTTCCATATTTTTTTGGTCTTTTTTCCTTTTTGCAATTAGAACATTTTTCTAGAATTTGGCAAACAGGTATGTGTATGCACGCATGTATTTACCCAGTCAGTTTCCAGGTAAAATTCAAGGTGTCGGCTATCAATTTTAATGGCCTACATGGCTTGGGATCAGGTTATTTGAAGGACCACTGCTCTCTTATTAAACCTACCCGGCCCACCAGGCCAGGAAGACAAGGCAGGTTGTGGGTCCCATCGATAAGGCATTGTCATCTGGTGGGACCACAAAAAGGGCCTTCACGGTGGTGACTCCTTCTTTGTGGAGCATCATTCCCACTGAGGTACGGTTGGCCCTCAACCTCTGCTTTTCTCAAAGACCCTAAAAACATAGTTTTGTCAGTGGGCCTGGGGACCACAAATGGAAATGGAGCTGTTGAAATGGCTGATTTGTTTGTGTTGTTTCTGCCATGGTGAGTGGGGTGGGGGTGATTTATGAGTATTCATTATGTGGTGGAGTTTTAAAATTTTGTAAACCAGAGTTCCCCAACGTTTCCAGCTTTGCGGACTGACCTGGTGGGGAGGGGATAGTTTGCAAAAACAGCCAACAAACACAGGCAGCATTATTTGCATGAGGGGAGTGCATGGGCACCTGCCGCTCATGTAAACGGAGCACGCACACATGTGCTCACCCACTGCTTCCACATGTGAGGATGTGTGCAAGCGCTCTCTGGCTGTTTCCATGGCCCAGTTGCAAAACCCTCATGGCCCACTAGTAGGCCGTGGCTCACAGGTTGCGGACCCCGCTTGTAAACCTCCAAGAGTCACCGATCTATGAGTTGGGCAGCTATACAGGTAGTCCTCGACTTATGACCAAAATGTTTGTTGTTAAGCAACACAGTTATTAAGTGAGTTTGCCCCATTTTACGACCTTTCTTGCCACAGTTGTTAAGTAAATTGCTGCAGTTGTTAAGTTAATAACAAGGTTGTTAAGTGAATCTGGATTCCTCCCTGACTCTGTTTGTCAGAAAGTCACAAAAGGGGATCACATGACCCCGGGGACACTGTAAAAGTCATAAATATGAGACAGTTGCCAAGCATCCAAATTTTGATTGACTTACAGCAGTTCAGTTAGTGACCATTCAAAGTTACAACAGCATTAAAAAAAAGGGACTTATGACCATTTTTCACACTCAACAACTGTTGCAGGGTCCCCATGTGTCATGTGATCAAAATTCAGACATTTGGCAACTGACTCATACTTTTGACAGATGCAGTGTCCAGGGTCATGTGATCACCTTTTGTGACCTTTTGGCAAGGAAAGTCAATGGGGAAATCACATTCACTTAACAACCTTACAACTAACAGTTAACTTAAAAACTGTGGCAAAAAAGTCATAAAATAGGGCAAAACTCTTAGCAGCAGAAATTTTGGGATATATATATACATATACATACACACACACACACATAAATGACCTGAAAGGAAAAACATTTAGAAATTCTTCCTCATGTTTCAGCATATTTTAACCTCAAGATTGCTAAGGGTATATTGGCAGATACCACACTTGTGATTGCTACATATGGAATTACAGAGATTTTCAAACTTAAAACAGTGTGAGGGTGGGTGGGTATGTTCATTTCTTCAAACTCCTTGTTACCTTTTCCTTCCCATGTTAATATTTTTTTAAAGATCTGTTGTTTTAATTATCACTACCTTTATACCATTAGGCATATAACATATTGCTATTGCTAACGTATGCTAACGCTAGCCTTTAACAAAAACTGTGATGTAGACTTCTTCAAGGTGTCATCAGTTGAGGAAATAAACAGTAAATTAATTATAATAACAGCCAATATTAAACTCAAGGTGGTCACTGATTCAATTAAAAAAATCCCTAGATCGGGATGTCCAACCTTGGCAACTTTAAGACCGGTGGGGAATTCTGGGAGTTGAAGTCCACCGGTCTTAAAGTTGCCAAGATTGGACATCCCTGCCCTAAATGGATTGCTGAATTTAGGTGTGCCTAAATCACATTGGCTCTCCAACAACAAGGCTGAGGGGGGGGGGGAAACCATGGCTTACCACACTCTGGTTTGTCATAACACCAGTGATCTGCAAGAAAGAAAAAGAAAAGGGAAATTTAATGGCTTTTAAAGAAAACATTGAAAGGAACAAATGCCCAGAGCATCCCAAGGTATTTCTTCCATTCAAGGGTGTTCGCAGGAGCGTCCATAAAAGCAAGATGGCAACCCAGCCAGGTGATGAAAGCCCCGCCCCCTTTTTATGTGTGGGTGTCATGTGTATGATTATGGACACCATCTTGACTTTTTTGACCCCCTCCTGCAGACACTCCTGCTTCCATTCAATACTGGCTAGACTACTGCAATGCTCTCTACATGGGGCTGCCCCTGAGAACCACTCGGAGGCTTCAGCTGGTGCAGAATGCAGCCGCGCGAGTGGTGATGGGAGTCTCCCGATACTCCCATGTAACACCTCTTCTCCGCGAGCTGCATTGGCTTCCGGTTGCCCTCCGGGTGAGATTCAAGGTGCTGGTGATGACCTATAAAGCCCTAAATGGCATGGGCCTGGATTATCTAAGGGAACACCTGCTGCCAGCGTCAATTTCCCATCGTCCTGTGCGCTCCCACAGGGAGGGCCTCCTCAGGGTACCGCCGGTCAAGGATTGCCGACGGGCGATCCCCAGGGGGAGGGCGTTCTCTGTGGGCGTGCCTGCCCTATGGAATCAACTGCCAACAGAACTCCGGACTGCCCCCGACCTTCGTTCATTTCGCTGGGACCTAAAAACCTGGCTCTTTGAGCTATCTGGTCTGGACTGAGGGGTTTAATGTTTCTAAATTGTGATTTAATTTTTGCGGCTAGACTTAATTTAATTTTATTTTAATTTTATATTGGATTGTTTTTAAATTTTGACTTGTAAACCGCCCTGAGTCCTTTGGGAATAGGGTGGTATATAAACCAAATAAATAAATAAATAAATAAATAAATAAATAAATAAATAAATAAATAAATACATACATACATACATACATACATACATACATACATACATACATACATACCTAAACCAGGGTTAGGCAACCTCGGCTCTTTTATTTTTTATTTTTATTTTAATCCCATTTATATCCCGCCCTTCTCCGAAGACTCAGGGCGGCTTACAATTTAAGCACAAACCAATGTGCTTAGCAGTAGCCTTCATTCTATGTATATGCCTGCTTATTAGGGCTTTCACCACCCCCCAAGCGGCATTATTACAAAGTCAGCTTATTGCCCCCAACAATCTGGGTCCTCATTTTACCTACCTCGGAAGGATGGAAGGCTGAGTCAACCATGAGCCTGGTGGGACTCGAACCTGCACTAATTGCAGGCAGCTGGTGTTACTTAAGGAGGCATTAGCCCACTGCTCCACCAAGGCTTTTTTATGACTCATGGACTTCAACTCCCAGAATTCCTGAGCCAGCATTGCTCAGCTTGGAAACTCTCCCTTTCCCCTCAGCATGGCTGGCTCAGGAATTCTGGGAGTTGAAGTCCATGAGTCATAAAAGAGCCGAGGTTGCCTAACCCTGACCTAAACCATATTTCTGGCATGCAAAGGGGTTTTTCTAATTCTCTTCCTCACCAGCTTTCCCAACCCTTCACATATAAGAACTGAAGATATGGAGAAAACTCCTTTCCTCAAGATAAAACACAGATGTTCAAAATGAATCCACCCCCCACCCACCCACCCACCCCCACACAAAGAAGCATTGTCTTTGTTTAAATTTTCATTTCGTGGATCACCATAAAAAGAGAGAATTCAATATTGCTACCCGTTCCCGAGGACAGGATCCTTTGAAGGACTGACTCCTTCAAAGTACAGGCAGTCCTAGACTTACAACCATTCATTTAGTGACCATTTGAAATTACAGAGGCACTAAAAAAAAGAAACGACTAATGACTGTTTTTCACACTGAAATTTATGACGGTTGCAACCCTCTGACAAGCAGAGTCAATGGGGAAGCCAGATTCCCTTTACAACCGTGTTACTAACTGAACAACTGCAGTGATTCACTTAACAATGGTTGCAAGAAATAGGGCAAAACTCACTTAAGACCTGTCTTGCTTAGCAACAGAAATGTTGGGCTCAGTTGTGGTCGTACGTTGAGGACCACCTTTCGTCTAGCTTTGGCAAATGTAAGCTCTTAATTTACAACTAGGAGCAACTGACACCAAATTGCAGATGACGGGAGTCCAGATAATTTTCTAATTTTTAATCAGTTAAGGAGGGTGTCTCCCACTGAAAACTGAAATTGCAAATCCACATTCTAGGAAGGTCACATGGTAGAAAACCCGAGACTTACTATCACAAGCAACGTAGGAATTTTCCAGGATCAGGAAAAACAGGATGCATGCTGATAATTTCAGTGGAAAACCAACACTTCCCATTGTATCTGCATAGAGGAAGCACATCATTAACAGACTACAGAGCCCATCTCTTTCTCCCACACGTAGTTTGTACAGACTTGAGTAGGGGTTTGGATCTCTGAGGTCCCGTCCAGTCCTAAGATTTTATGTTCTGTGTTCTACAGGTTACTGAAGCAGGTCAACTGAGGAGGCTGGCCTTCTGGGATCTAGCAACTCCTGAGTTTCTCCCTACTACTTACCAGCCCAAACAATATCTTGCATGCTAACTATGCTAAACATTAATTAATTCCCTTTCAAAGGAGGTAGAGTAGACTTGTTCAACGTGTCGCTCTCTTAACATCTTCAGTTCTAATTTGCCTAAAGGTTAAGATCCAACAATGGCAGTCCTCGACTTAAGACCACAACTGGCCCCCAAATTTCCGTTGCTGAGCAAGACGGCTAAGTGAGTTTTGCTCAGTTTTTGCGACCTTCCTTGCCGCCGTTGTTGAGTGAATCCATGCAGTTGTTAAGTCAATCTGGCTAGTGACCGTGTTGCTAGTTTAACCACTGCAGTGACTCACTTACCAACGGAAGAAAAAATGGTTGCAAAATTGGGCCAAACTCGCTTAAACACCATCTTGCTTAGTAACAGAAATTTTGGGCTCCATTGGGGGGATGTAAGATGAGGGCTGCCTGTATTGGATTTTAACCTTCGGGCAAATTGCCTTCTGACTTTGCTTTTCAGAAGGTCGCAAAAGGGGGATCACATAACCCCGGGACACTGAAACTGTCACAAATAGGAGTCAGTTGCCAAGTGTCCGAATTTGATCACGTGACCCTGGGGATGCCGCAGTGGGAGGGAAAAACGGTCATCAGTCACTTTTTTCAGTGCTGTCGTAACTTCGAACAGTCACTAAATGCACGATTGTAAGCCGAGGACTACCTGTACTACAAGACCACAGGTTGGGAAACATTGCTATGTACGTGTTATGTATCTCATTAGCAGGATAGATCTGAGCATGTTGAATCCCTAAGGTTAATGAAACTGCAGAAGCTGCACTTGGCAAGTGGAAAGAGTGAATAAAGCCGTCTAAGAGCTGACGCTGGCAATGATGCTGCCAGGATGCATAATAAATCTTGATGGGTGGGGAAGAGCCTTCCCAAACAGAAGGTGTGAATGCCTGCAGAAACATGGCCTATTTTAAACATGGGGGGGGTTCATGTGACCTCCTGCAGGCATGCAGTGGGCTGTACTGGAAGGCTTAGTTTCCAGAAGCTTCCATATATATTTATTTTATTTTATTGGATTTATATACCGCCCTTTCCCGAAGGACTCAGGGCGGTTTACAGGGTACTTAAAACAGTGATACAAAAATTAAAAAGAATTAAAAAGAATTAAATTTAATCCCTGAGAATAAAAACCACAATTAAAAACTAAAAACTCTCAGCCTGGGAGCTCAAAGAGCCAGGTCTTCAGGTCCCGGAGAAATGAACGAAGGTCGGGGGCAGTCCTGAGCTCTACGGGCAGCTGGTTCCAGAGGGCAGGCGCACCCACAGAGAAGGCCCTCCCCCTGGGTGTTACCCGCCGGCAATCTTTAACCGGCGGCACCCTGAGAAGGCCCTCCCTGTGAGAGCGCACTGGACGAAGGGAACTTGATGCCGGCAGCAGGTGTTCCCTCAGATATCCCGGACCCAAGCCATTAAGGGCTTTATAGGTCATCACCAGCACCTTGAATCTCACCCGAAGGGCAACCGGAAGCCAATGCAGCTCGTGGAGTAGAGGTGTTACATGGGAGTGTCGGGAAACCCCCATCACAACTCGTGCGGCCGCATTCTGCACCAGCTGAAGCCTCCGAGTGGTCCTCAAGGGCAGCCCCATGAAAGAGAGCATTGCAGTAGTCTAAACGGGAGGTCACGAGCGCATGAGTGACTGTGCGCAAGGCATCTTGGTCCAGATAGGGCATTATAATGAAACTTCAGCGCCTTAAAAACACTGACATTTTGAGATGTCCTTTCAAATGGAGAGTTCTAGACCAGGGGTCGCCAACCCCTGGGCCACGGCCCACTACCAGGCCGTGACCTGTTCAAAACCGGGCTGCGGCAGAACTGGGCAAGCGCATGTGCACAAAGCTCCACTTGCACGAGCGGAGGGCACTTGATCTCGCGCATAAAACTCCATTCACATGAATGGAGCTTTGTGGGCGAGCACAGGGGCCCTCTGCGCAAGTGGCCTCCGCTCGCTGAGTGAAGCTTCGTGCATGAGCACAAAGTGTCCGTCAGAGCTTTGCGTGCGAGCTCAAGCAGCCTCCGCTCGTGTGCATGACTGGATGGTGCACACACACACCGCTTGCACAAATGGAGCCGTGTATGAGTGCGTATGAACCTGCCATTCACACATACACACCTGGGCTGCCAAGCTGGAAAGGTTGGGGACTGCTGCTCTAGACTGCCGCTTGTTTAGCTTACTCCTAATTCTGACTTTGCTCAGGGGTAAATAGTAAAGATTATAATGTACAGAACCGGATTTACCCAATGGAGATAAAACCTCCTAAGGCTGCTAATCTTATAAGAAGCTTGGAAGAGACCACAGGCTCCCCAGATCGACCTCCTGGACAAGGACAGTGCTACATATTGATTGACTGATTATAAATTTGATTTATAACCTGGCTTTCAGACAGGAGCTCAACACTGTGGCAGTGATGCTCCTTCCACCTGTTTTCCTACATAACCACAACCTGGTTAGGTCAAGAGAGAGGGACTGGCCTCCAGTCACTCACTGAGCTTCTATGGCTGAGAAGGAACTAGAATCTACATCCCCATATTCCTGATCCAGCACTTCACCACTACCTCACTTTCGGTTTCGGGCTGACAAAGAGTGGCTAGGGCCAGGGGTAGGCAACCTTGGCTCTTTTATGACTCGTGGACTTCAACTCCCAGAATTCCTGAGCCAGCATGGCTCAGCATGGAAACCTCTCCATTTCTCCTCAGCGTGGCTGGCTCAGGAATTCTGGGAGTTGAAGTCCACGAGTCGTAAAAGAGCCAAGGTTGCCTACCCCTGGGCTAGGCTAACCCAAAGTCATGTAGTGAGTTGTCAAGGCTGAGACTAAACCAAAATCGGGGTCTCTCTGCTCCTAATCCAATATCTGAACCCCTACACTACACATCTGCTTCAGAAAATCAGCGGGAATCTGCCAATCTATATGACTCCTGACCTAGCTTGCAACAAGGATGTTCTGTGAAGTCCTTGAAAACAAGGCAGACAGAGAATAGTTGGAAATGTGTGGGACTTCACATCCAAGCTGAAAAAAACATGTGGCTTCCCTTGGGTTCAAACTCTACCACTGGTAGGATTTCTCCGTGTTTTGCTTACCTGCTCTGCTTGGCTCTTTCTGGCGTTGAGGTTTTGGGGAACTGCTTCTTTTCGGGAGTGTCTGTTGGACTTAGGAAACACGGCTTTTATTATAGGCTTGCTCCTCCCAGAAGGAAGCAGTGGGTAGGCAGGAAAATTGGACACACCTTCAAAGACAAGAGGCATTGGGCCATGCACACAGGGACTTGTCTATTGCTGACTTGTTTACCTATTTTTCATACCAGGAGGAACTCATCTGCATAGCCAACCAATTAAGTAGAATTAGTTGGCTGATAGATCATCGGGCTTTGTAAGTAGGCCAGTGGCCCGATCTTGAATTACGTTTGATTAAACAAATAACAGAGTTGAAAGGGCCTACAGAAGGCTTCTAGTCCAACCTCCCTGTTCAACTGCTTTGTCTTCGCCCATCTAAAGACCCTGAACACAGGCGGCCCTCAACTTACAACAGTTCCTTCAGTGACCGTTCAAAGTTACAAGGGCACTGAAAAATGTGACTTGTGACCGTTTTTCACACTTACGACCATTGTAGCATCCCCATGATCATGTGATCCAAATTCGGACGCCTGGCAACTGGTTCATACTTATGACAGCTGCTGTGTCCCAGGATCATGTGAGTCATTTTTTTTGCAACCTTCTGGCAAGCAAAGTCAACGGGGAAGCCAGATCCACTTGCCAGTTCGGTTACTAACTTATCAACTGCAGTGATTCACTTAACAACTGTGGCAAGAAAGGTTGTAAAATGGAGCAAAACTCACTAACAAATGTCTCACTTAACAACAGAAATTTGGGGTTTAGTTGTGGTCATAAGTCGAGGATTACCTGTAACAGTTGGAAGGGACTTCACCCATCTAAGGACCCTAAATACAGGTAGTTCTCAACTTAAGACTTAAGGACAGCCAAGAAGATCATAGGAAGCTGTCTCCCTGGTATTCAGGATGCTGCTTAGAAGCGCTTATATGTGCTTAGAGCTCAAAGCATTGTTAGAGACCCCACACATCCACTTTACGGTCTGTTTCTGTTGCTCCCCTCTGGGAGGAGGTTTCGAAGTATTTATAGCAGGACTACCCGATTCTGTAATAGCTTTGTTCCCTATGCCATCCGTCTGGTAAACTCGCAAGATTTGTTTTTCTCGCCATGTACATGTATACATAACCTGAACTAGACTGTGTTATCTCTCTGTATCATATAATATATGTGGGTATATGCATAATTCTGTATTTATTTATTTTTGTCATATTTATGTAGTGTATATCGGAGGTGGTGACCTTTGAGAGCTGAATGCAATGAAATTTCATTTTAATATATGCCGATTAGTGTACATTCAAAGTGACAATAAAGTTATTATTCTATTCTATTCTGTTCTGTTCTGTTCTGTTCTGTTCAATTACAACAGTTCATTCAGTGACCATTCAAAGTTACAGCGGCAATGCAAAAAGTGACTGATGACCATTTTTCACACTTATGACCGTTGCAGTATCTCTGCAGTCATGTGATTTACATTTGGATGTTTGACAACTGGTTCATATTTATGACGATTGCAGTGACCCAGGGTCATGAGATCACCTTTTGCGACCTTCTGACAAACAAAGTCAATGAGGAAGCCAGATTCACCTAACATCCGTGTTACTAATTTAACAACTGCAGGGATTCACTTAACAAAGGTGGCAAGGAAAGTCATAAAATGGAGCAAATGTTGCTGAACAAATTTCTCAGCTAGTAATGTAAGTTCTGGGCTCAGTTGTGGTTGTTAAGTCGAGGCTAGCAGGGAATGCTGGAAGCTGTGGAACTGACACATTTGCAGAGTTTCTGCTTGGACAATTCCAGTATTTGCTGATCAAGGAACTAAGGAGAGGGTGTAAATATCTCCTGTCATTCCTTTTTCTTCCCTGATCTTTATTTCTACTTAAAAGCCAAGGGTAGGGGTGCTATTCTTGTTTTATTTTTCTTTGATAATAATAATAATAAAGTTGGAAGGGACCTTGAAGGTCATCTAGTCCAACCCCCTGCTCAGGCAGGAAATCCTATACCATTTCGGACAAATGGCTGTCCAGTCTCTTCTTAAAAACTTCCAATGTTGGAGCATTCACAGCTTCTGTAGGCAGGTTGTTCCACTGGTTAATTAGACCGGGATGCCTTGCGCACAGTCACTCATGCACTCGTGACCTCCCGTTTGGACTACTGCAACGCTCTCTACATGGGGCTGCCCTTGAGGACTACTCGGAGGCTCCAGCTGGTGCAGAATGCAGCCGCGCGAGTGGTGGTGGGGGCTTCCCGATACTCCCATGTAACACCTCTACTCCGCGAGCTGCATTGGCTTCCAGTTGTCCTCCGGGTAAGATTCAAGGTGCTGGTTACGACCTATAAAGCCGTAAATGGCATGGGTCCGGGTTACTTGCGGGAGCATCTGCTGCCGGCATCAACTTCCCTTCGTCCAGTGCGCTCCCACAGAGAGGGCCTCCTTAGGGTGCCGTCGGTCAAAGAGTGTCGACTGGCGGCCCCCAGGGGGAGGGCGTTCTCTGTGGGCGCGCCAGACCTGTGGAACCGTTTACCGGTGGAGCTCCGGATGGCTCCCAACCTTCGCTCCTTCCGACGTGACCTAAAAATATATTTATTTGAACAAGCCGGCCTGGTCTGATGGGTTTAGGGGTATTTTAATGTTATTGTATTAATTGTATTGAATTGGGCTGTAATATTTAATATTTTTTAATTTTTGTATGTTGTATTTTATTATATTGCCCTGTACACCGCCCTGAGTCCTTCGGGAGCAGGGCGGTATAGAAATTAAATAATTATTATTATTATTATTATTATTATTATTATTATTATTATTATTATTATTATTATTATTATTATTATTATTATTATTATTATTATTATTATTATTATTATTATTATTATTCTAACTGTCCGAAAATTTCTCCTTAGTTCTAGGTTGCTTCTCTCCTTGACTAGTTTCCATCCTTTGCTTCTTGTCCTGTCTTCAGGCGCTTTGGAGAATAGCTTGACTCCCTCTTCTTTGGGGCAGTCCCTGAGATATTGGAAGACTGCTGTCATGTCACCCCTCGCCCTTCTCTTCATTAAACTAAAGGTAAAGGTAAAGGTTCCCCCGCACATGCATGCTAGTCGTTTCTGACTCTAGGGGCCGGTGCTCATCTCCGTTTCAAAGCTGAAGAGCCAGCGCTTGTCCAAGGACGTCTCCGTGGTCATGTGACCGGCATGACTAGATGCCAAAGGCGCACGGAACGCTGTTACCTTCCCACCAGAGTGGTCCCTATTTTTCTACTTGCCTTTTTACGTGCTTTCGAACTGCTAGGTTGGCAGAAGCTGGGACGAGTAACAGGCGCGCTCACTCTGCTACGCGGCACTCGGGATTCGACCCGCCAAACTGCCGACCTTCTGATCGACAAGCTCAGCGTCCTAACCCACTGAGCCACCGCGTCCCTTCTTCATTAAACTAGACATACCCAATTCCAGCAGCCGTTCCTTATATGTTTTAGCCTCCAGTCCCCAATCATATTTGATAAAGATAAATAAATAAATAAACAAAATAAACCTTTATTGTCAAAGTACAACATGTGTACATTGAGATTAGCTGAGCCTCCCCCTGTGCTCTCTCCCCCCAACACACAGTGACAACAAACCCTCCATCCCACCACACTATGTGAACCAACTACACCACACACCGGCCTCCCAAGTCAATTCTGCATTTAAAAGCCTAACAGCCCACGGATAAAAGCTATTTTTCAGCCTGTTGGTACGGCTGGCTATATTCCTATATCTCCTACCGGATGGTAGGAGAGTAAAGAGATACCGTCCAGGGTGTGAGTCATCCCTGAGAATCTTCCTCACTCTTCCAAGGCAACGAGCCCTGGCGATGTCATCCAGTGGTGTCAGGGAACAGCCCACAATGTCTTGTGCTGTGCTCACTACCCTCTGTAATACTTTCCTATCCGCGGCTGTCAGACCAGCATACCAAACCACAATACCATACGAGAGGACGCTCTCTATGGTAGACCGGTAAAAGAGGGTCATTAGCTGTTGTTCTACCCTGTTCTTCCGCAAGACCCTAAGAAAGTGAAGCCTCTGTTGGGCCTTTCTAGCCACCTGAGTTGTGTTAACTTTCCAGGTCAGATCTTCACAGAGGTAGACTCCCAGAAATTTAAAGGAGGAAACTCTCTCTACACAGTCCTCCCCGATGTAAAGTGGGGCAGGTTCCTCCTTTTTTCTCCGGAAGTCTAACACCATCTCTTTCATCTTGCCGATGTTTAGGTGCAAGTTGTTGTTCCTACACCATATGGTTATAGTTTTTGTACCTCCGCCCTATATGCTGTCTCATCCCCACCTGTAATAAGACCCACCACAGTTGTATCATCTGCGAACTTGATTATCGCAGTGGATGGGTCAGATGATACACAATCATAAGTGTATAAAGAGTACAGGTAGGGGCTAAGCACACAGCCCTGTGGCGTGCCGGTGCACAGCTTCAGGGGGGTGGACAAAGCAGACCCGACCCTCACTGTTTGTACCCGATCCCTAAGAAAGTCTTGAATCCAATCACAGATAGCGGGGGAGAATTTCAAGTCAGTCAGCTTGAAAGGTGTCCCCTTTCCAGTCATGTCTAACTCCAGCGGGCTGTGCTCATCTCTGTTTTTTTTAAACAAGGGAGCCAACATTGTCTGAAGACGTTACCATGCTCATGGGGCCGGCATGGTTATTCACCGAGGCACACAGAACACTGTTACTTTCCCACCAAAGTGGTACCTATTTATCTATTCACATTTGCTTGCTTTCAAATTGCTTAGGAGGGCAGGAGCTGAGGCAAGTAATGGGGGCTCACCCCATCAAGCAGTGCTCAAGTCTCAAACCCAGACTGTTAGCTTTCCAGCTGACAAGCTCAGTGTCACGCTGGGCCATCGTGCCCTTTCTTTTCTTTGATATTCAGGAATTTGACACTCGTGATCAGTGGAACAGGTTCTTAAGCCAGTGTTGCTCTACCTTGGCACCTTGAAGATGAGCGGACTTCAACTCCCAGAATTCCCCAGCCTTTTCCCCAGGTTAAGCGGTTACAGAAAGCAGAAAGGTGGCCAAACAGGCTGATCAGATTTCCAGGACGCAACTTCCAAGGAAGCATTTGAGGGACAAAATCCAAATGCTCCTCTTCTTCCGATTAAAGGCAGTCCTCAACTTAAAACCGGTCACTTAGCAATTGTTCAAAGTTATGACAGAACCTGAAAAAGGAACTTAAGGCCCGGATTTGAAGTTCCAATATTTGCTGCCTTCATGATTGCATTTTTGGCTCTCAGCAACCAGCCTGCATTTACGGATTTTTGCAATGCCCCGTGGTTATGTGACAGCAATTTACATTTTTCCTAGAAAAGTGTACACTTTTTCTGGTTTCCTAGTTTACTTCAGTTTCTGGCCAAAAATGCTCCAAAGTGATTAATGGGTTCAGTTAATGACCGTGGCATTTGCTTAACGACCACAGTGTTCGCTTTAAAACTGCCATGTTCACTTAGCGACTGCCACAAAAAAGGTCATAACATCAGGCACAGGCACATGATGACCTGCTTTATGACTTACAAAGGAAATAGCAAGCTCAACTACAGTAATAATTTGAGGACTATGTATATTTAATAAGAGTGCAGTCCAGGGAAGTTTGCACAGCCAAATATTGCTTATAATACAACTATAATTGTATAGATGATTGGGGGACTGGAGGCTAAAACATATAGGGAACGGTTGCTGGAATTGGGTATGTCTAGTTTAATGAAGAGAAGGGTGAGGGGTGACATGATAGCAGTGTTCCAATATCTCAGGGGCTGCCAGAAAGAAGAGGGAGGCAAGCTATTCTCCAAAGCGCCCAAAAGCAGAACAAGAAGCAACGGATGGAAACTAGTCAAGGAGAGAAGCAACCTAGAACTAAGGAGAAACTTCCTGATAGAACAATTAACCAGTGGAACAACCTGCCTCCAGAATTGGTGAATGCTCCAACACTGGACGTTTTTAAGAGGAGATTGGACAGCCATTGGCCTGAAATGGTATAGGGTTTCCTGCCTGAGCAGAGGGTTGGACTAGATGACCTCCAAGGTCCCTTCCAACTTCTTCTTCTTCTTCTTCTTCTTCTTCTTCTTCTTATTATTATTATTATTATTATTATTATTATTATTATTATTATTATTATTATTATTATTATTATTATTATTATTATATTCTGGCATAATTCCTTGAATTTCCTATCAGTTCAACCCCTGTTAATTGAGGGCCTAGTTTGGGATTTTCTGGATTCCCCAGAAATTTAAAGGGCTTCACTTAATTTCAGGTGCAGCCTCCTTCCCTTGCTTTTTTGAGCATTTGAGAATCAACAGAAATTCTAATATTGTTTATTTAAATAAAGAATGGAACAGAGAAACCTCAGGGCATCCACCACAAAGCGTAGTGACTACTACTCTTCTTTAATTTCTTGGAATTTATGAGAAGAAACCTTCAACTCCTGCCTTTGTTTCTCGCACAACAATCATGGGTGGGAGAGCAGCTTGCTTCTGATGTGAAATGGTGGTGAAGTGCTTGGCAAACAGCCAGACCTATGATCAATGATAATTACAGGGACCAGTTTTTAGTGCTAAGATGTAGATGCTGGAACTAGTTTTATGTGCCTCAATTCACTCTGGCATCTTACAAAGAAGGTGCCCTCTCTGCAATGTCTTTCCACATATTCCACGGAAAGCAAACTTCCAGGTTAGGTAACACAGCCTCTTCCGAAATCGAATCATATTACTCATCAGTCTCCTAATTAAAGCGATTAAACTGAAGCTATGTTCTCACTTGCACTGAACCGGGAAATGTTATTTTTTTTTCTGTCAAGTATCCATGATGTGGCCATCAGCTTGTTCCTATCCAGGAAGGAGATAAGCTGAAAGCTGCCCTTCGATCAAAGTGGTGTACAGGTCATCCTGAAATGGCAACAGTTCACTTAGTGACCGTTTGAAGTTACGACGACATTGAAAAAGAAGATTGTTCTTCACACTTATGACTGTGGCAGCACCCCCATGGTCACATGATCAGTGTCCCCATGTGAGAACCTATCGCAACCTTCTGACAAAACAAAGCCAGCGGGGAAGCCAGGTTCAGCGAACAACCATGTTACGAGCTTAACAATTGCAGTGACCCGCTTAACAACTCTGGCAAGAAAGATCGCAAAAGGAGGCAAAGCTCACGTAACAACCGTCTCGCTTAGCAACAGAAATTTTGGTCTCAACGGTGGTCAGAAATTGAGGAGTACCTGTGCTCCCCCTTAAACCAGCAGCATCCAAAGGCAGTTGTGAAAAATGTGAAAAATACATTATGCGGTACCAGCTATTATACCAGAGTTATGTCAAGGGATTAGTAATAGGTTAGGGTTTGAAGGGGCATTCCCTGATACCCCCAATTCCCAGTTAGCCTTGATTTCCACCTTTTTGCTGTCGTCTTCCTAAACTGGAGCACACTTATTTATTTATCATGTATTTATTACATTATTGCATTTATTGGCTGCCCACCTTACCACAGGACAACTCTGGGCAGCCTACAATGTTAAAAAAGATACAAAAACGGAGGAGCAACACAAAGATACAAATATTATTTATTTAAAGCCTTTACAGGGAGTCCTTGACTTACGACCAGCAGTTTAATGACCACTTGAGAGTTGCCGCTGCCTTGAAAAGGGTGCCTCATGACTCATAAAACATTTCCAGATGTCATAAAATATCACAACCCAGCCATATTCACCATGACCACATTTCAGGCACTTGGCATCCGGCTCACAATTACCACAATTACCTGTGGTCGCATGCTCACGGTTTGCAACTTCTTTTGCTGCTTTCTGGCAAAAATGCCCATTCGGAAGAACAGGGTCCGACTTACACATCCATGTGATTTGCTTATCCATCACCATAAAAACGGTTGTAAAACTGGATCCAGTCACGTGGATGCATCAAATATACACCGCCCTGAGTCCTTCGGGAGAAGGGTGGTATATAAATCAAATAAATATAAATATAAATATAAATTTGTGACCATCATAACTTACATTTGAAATTCTGTCCCAATTGCCATCATAGGTGGACTGCAATATATATACGTGTGTGTGTGTGTGTGTGTGTGTGTCTGTGTGTAGTCTTTGATTTACAATAGTTCATTTAGTGACCATTCGAAGTTGTAATGGCACTGAAAAAGGGCTTATGACCGTTTTTCACACTTGCAACCATTCACAGCATCCCTGTGGTCACATGATCAAAATTCAGCCACTTGGCAACTGACTCATATTTATGACGGTTGCAGTGTCCTGGGGTCATGCAATCCCCTTTTGCGACCTTCTGACGAGCAAAGCCAATGGGGAAACCAGCTTCACTTAACAACCGTGTTACTGACTTAACAACTGCAGCGATTGGCTTAACAACTGTAGCAAGAAAGGTCATAAAATGGGGCAAAATTCTCTTGACAACTCTCGCTGAGCAACAGAAACTTCGGGCTCAGTTGTGTCATAGGTGGAGCATATAAATTATATACCGTAAATTCAATATCTGACATCTTTTTATCATGAGCAATCAATCGCCATTGCTTTGCTGACAGCAAGGTCTGTCACACAATGAAGATTGTCCTTGTTTGTGGCCCTCAAGGATTGGAGCTGGCAAGTGTTTGCCACTATGGCAAACAGCCAAAGAAAGTTACATAAATCAGTCTGAGATCCAGAGAAAGCCACTGTCACAGGCCCAGGAAATAAAAATAGATTTGCTAAGATAAGCCATTCTAGTAGTCCAACAGCTGTATTTGCACAACAGATTGTCTGCTTCCTGAAGTTTTCAGTTTTTCACGGACTCCTTGACAAGCTAGGTTCTCAAACATGCTGAGTCTCAAAACACAATCTAAATGCTGAAGTGGCTAAGCTTAACAACCCTGACTTGCAAATGCAACTTTTAAATCAAAAAGGTTGTAATTGGATTGGTCAGTACCCTTGCTGATGCAACAAAACAGCAAAAAGGAAGAAAAGTGAAATAAATTAACTTGGGTTGGACTCTTAATGCAGAGAGTCAAGATTTGCTTAGCTTAATTTCGGATTTGTTCCACTAGCCAAAGATTTGGCAAGCTTTCCTCTGGAACAGACAATATTTAAACTCAAGTTATGGTAGCTGAATGTTCATTTGCACTGTAAACAGCCACAGGTGGTTTAACTTTGGCAACACAGAGAAGATTAGGAATTGAATAAATAAATGGGAAGATTCTTGTTTGCGTCTGAAGAAAACTAAGGAGGAACTAATTGTTCTAATAATCACAGAACATCTACTTTTTAATCCACTTAGGCATTATAAAACAGGAATAAATATGCAATAGTTAGAATATATCTTCCTTATAATAGTGTTGCTGAGAAAAAACAGTGTCCAAAATAAGCAAATAATGCAATTCTTTCACTACTTTTCTACTGAATCAACTAGATTTACCCAACCAAGCATTCTCCAGATGTGGACAACCATCCTTATAATTCCGAATCAGTGGCCCTAGGCTGGTTCTTATGGTCATTATAAGTCTACCATGTATATAGCTCTTGCAGACCCCACAGATGGGAAGGAAGGAAGGAAGGAAGGAAGGAAGGAAGGAAGGAAGGAAGGAAGGAAGGAAGGAAGGAAGGAAGGAAGGAAGGAAGGAAGGAAAATTGGCCGTTAGTTGAAGCCTAAGAGTTGCCCATCTTTTTGCTATCCTTCAGTGACTTTCAGATCACCTATTTTCATTGCCACATAGCTCTGTTTAGAGCTGCCTACAAAACCATCTACGACAGGGGTCTCCCTTTTATGACTTGTGGACTTCAACTCCCAGAATTCCTCAGCCAGGCACGCTGGCTGAGGAATTCTGGGAGTTGAAGTCCACAAGTCATAAAAGGGCCAAGTTTGAAGACCCCTGATCTACGAAGACACCACATTTAGACACCGGTAGCTGGAGAAAAAAAAGAGAATAAATACGGAAAGATGGCCTGAACATCTGCAAAAAGCTACCTGCTGTTTGAATCTGCTGCTTTACAATAGAACAATTTTTATCAGCAAATGTTTATCATTAAGTTCTGGGGAGTGGGGGGGAGGAAATAGGGAGGAAAACAAAATAAACCATCCATCAAATCACTCTGAAAAATCCAGGGTGCCTGGAGGTTTTTAGTTGCAAACATCATTAATTCCTGCAGGGATGGAGTGGAGCTACCTGCTGATTAAAGATTTGGGAAGCAGAGGCCTCAGCTCATGAGAGACAGAAAAGTAATCCTGTTTTGTTTTGTTTTCAGTTCTCATTTAATTTTATGAAAGAGAGAGGACATTTCTTTAAAAGAGGAATTCTGGCGAACTTCTTAGGAACGTGCTACTCTTGAAATCTTGCGTGGTGAAGGGAGAGGTGTGAATGTTCCGCCTTTTTATTGCAGCATCATCTTTCTAGCTGTCCCCACTTTGCCCCCCTTCCATGGACTCCTAAGGGAAGACAACCATGAAAGAAGGAAATGATAAACCTGGGGAAGTTGTATCCAGGGGCTGGTTTCAGGTGGGGAAATAAGGACTGCCAAGGAGGCTTGGAAAGGAAGAAACAAGGGCGACAAAAATTAGAAGCACCAAGAGGAAATGCTCTGCCACTTCCAATAATGAAATATGTTCAAAAGCACCACCAGGAGAAATTCAAATTTTATTCTCGGGCATGCTGAAAATGTGAGCTTTTCCCTATTGCACTTCAGTATAACATAAACGCAGGGTACGATGGGTTAGTGGTTAAAGATGCTGAACTTTGTCAGCTGGAAAACTGATAGCCTGGGTTTGAGACCCAAGCACGGCATGACAGGGTGAGCTCCTGCTACCTGCCTCAGCTCCTGCCCACCTAACAGTTTGAAAGCACATACATGCAAGTAGATAAATAGGTACCATTTCTGTGGGAAGGTAGCAGGTCACCCCATCATGCGCCTCAGCGTATTCAGGTAGTCTTCGACTTACGATCACAATTGAATTCAAAATTTTCTAATGCTAAGTGAAACATTTATTAAGTGAGTTTGGCCCCATCTGACAACTTTACTTGCCACCGTTGTTAAGTGAATCGCGGCAGTTGGTTAAATTAGCAACACGGCTGTGAAGTGAATCTTCCTTCCCCATTGTCAGAAGGTCGCAAAAGGGGATCTCGTGACTCCTGGACACTGCAACTATCATAAATATGAGTCAGTTGCTAAGCATTTTGATCATGTGTCCATGAGGATGTGGTTGTGTGAAAAACAGTCATATGTCACTTTTTTCAGTGACGTTGTAACTTTGAATGGTCACTAAATGAAATGTTGTAAGTCAAGCACTACCTGTAGTCATGCTGGCCACATGATCACAGAGAACGCTGACTCCCTCAGCGAAGGAACGGAGATGAGCACATATACACACACACACACCAAAGTCAGACATGACAGCAGAAGGGAAATTTTTAACTGCATAGCAGTGGTTCTCAACCTGCGAACCACTGAGAGAGGCGCAATGTCATCACAAGGGGTCTGCAAAGGCTTGAATCAATGTTTTGATTTGAAACTTGAGTTAAGTCTTGGGGGTCCGTGGCCACAAAAATTATTTAAAGAGAGTCCGTGGTGAAGAAAAGGTTGAGAACCATCGCTTTGTAGCATAAACTTCGGCGACACCATTTTCCTGCTAGGTGTCTGTGAATTTGCCTCCATCTCATTCCCAGCCCAGGCAAGAGACAGGCTGAAGTCATCCTTAACAGTCCAGTGGTGTTTTCCCCTCGAATCCATCTGCACCTGATCACGATTGCAAAGTGTGCAAAATGTGTCATGCGTTGCCATCAGTTGTGGCAGACGTAAAAGCAAGTGACTAGTGGCAGTTTAGGACCAGGCAGCTTCTCTCAGGCTGATGCAGGCACCCTCCCACCAGGACTGCTTCATTGGCAACCGCATTGCCTCCCTAAACTATAAAGCACAATTGTGCACGTAGTAAAGGAAACCACTTGCTGGATCTTGAAACAGAGTGACAGGAACCTAGTGTAATGGTGAAATGATGTCATGGTGAAATATAAGGCAACAGTGAAATGAAGTAATAATGACATGTGATGCACTACAAGGCTGAGGTAATCTAATTATGGAACAAACCCTGCCTAACCTCCCTAGCAGAGGATGGGGGTATATAAGAGGTGACACTGAAAAGGAACCTATCATATCGCCCCTAGTCTTTCTCTTTGTTAGACTAGACCAGGAGTGGGCAACCTTGGCTCTTTTATGACTCGTGGACTTCAACTCCCAGAATTCCTGAGCCAGCCATGCTGAGGGGAAAGGGAGAGGCTTCCATGCTTAGCCACGCTGGCTCAGGAATTCTGGGAGTTGAAGTCCACGAGTCATAAAAGAGCCAAGGTTGCCTACCCCTGGTCTAAAAAAAAAGGTAAAGGTAAAGGTTCCCCCGCACATGCGTGCTAGTCGTTTCCGACTCTAGGGGCCGGCGCTCATCTCTGTTTCAAAACTGAAGAGCCAGCGTTTGTCCGAGGATGTCTCCGTGGTCATGTGGCCGGCATGACTAGATGCCAAAGGCACACGGAACGCTGTTACCTTCCCACCGCAGTGGTCCCTATTTTTCTACTTGCATTTTTACGTGCTTTTGAACTGCTAGGTTGGCAGAAGCTGGAATGAGTAACAGGCGCTCACTCTGTTACGCTGGTCTAGACATACCCAGTTCCTGCAATCATATGTTTTATCCTCCAACCCCTTAAATATCTTTGTTGCTCTTCTCTGTAGCCTTTCTAGAGTCTCAATATATTTTCAGTATCATCTTGCCCAAAATGGAACACAGTAATATATTCCAAGTCCCAAAACAGAACACAGTACTATATTCCAAGTGTGGTCTTGCCAAAGCAGTATAAAGCACTACCAACACTTCACATAACTTTGATATTATGCTTCTGTTGATGCAGCCTAGGATTGCATTGGCTTTTGCATGCTGCTGGCTCACATTTAAGTGGTTGTCCACTAGGATTCCCAGATTTCTCTCACAGTTGAGCCAGGCACCACCTGTTATTCTACACCAGTGCATTTGTTTTTTCTTGTCTAAGCGTAAAACCTTATTTCTCACCACTGAGTTGCATTTGGTTAGACAGCACCCAGTGTTCACGTTTGCCACGATCCTTCTGGATCTTGAGCCTACCTCCTAAAGTTTTGGCTATTCCCACCAGCCTGGTGTCATCTGCAAGTTCCCCTTCTATCCCCTCCTCGAAATTGTTTACGAAGATGTTGAAGAGAACTGAGCATTGTGGTCCCCCACT
The DNA here is from genome assembly GCF_964194415.1 of Vipera berus. Lineage (NCBI taxonomy): Eukaryota > Metazoa > Chordata > Lepidosauria > Squamata > Viperidae > Vipera > Vipera berus. The sequence continues at coordinate 14,302,485 of NC_138205.1, forward strand.
GCATGCTTCCTTCCATGTAAATGTATTTTTCATTGAGGACTACACATTGAGTGTGGTTGGTCAGTCACTTACGAATCCATCTGGTGGTGATACTGTCTATCCCACATTTTAAACACCTGGTGGTGATGGTATCTATTTATTTTTTATAACATTTATTGGCCGCCCATCTTCCCATAGGCTACCTCTGGGCAGCTTACAGTCATTAAAACATGTCCATGCATATTGTATGCATTAAAACATAAATAAAGATCAAAATCTAAGGGCAGGTGGGAAGGGCAGAGGTGGACTGGGGGTGGGAAGTGGGATTTGTTGCTACTAGATCAACCAAACACACTGTGCTATTCCCACCCGAATGACCAAAGATCCACATACAAACATATAGATATAGATATAGATATATAATATTATATATATATTCCCCAAGGTCAAACCATCATGGTTTGGGTTGAAAGTGTTGACAGGAGCTTAATCAGAATCTGGATGTAAATCTAAACCAATTGAAAACTGGAATTGGCCGTCTGCAAAATGAAAATAATTTTATAAGTGTTTACTGGCTAGATTTGATAATCTGCTTTGTAAATAACAAATATTAAGATGCCTCCCTCCTATTGAAGCTCATAAATTGCCTGAGGCAAAAACAATCAGCCAGTGGAACAGCTTGCCTTCAGACGTTGTGGTTGCTCCAACACTGGAGGTTGTCAGGAAGAGATTGGACAGGGAGTTGTCCAGAATGGTATAAGGTCTTCTGCTTGAACAGGGGTTTGACTAGAAGATCTCCAAGGTCCCTTCCAACTCTGTTATTCTGTGACTTGATCTGTATAATGGGCTTCTGCCAACCTAGCAGTTCGAAAGCACGTAAAAATGCAAGTAGAAAAATAGGGACCACTACGGTGGGAAGGTAACAGCGTTCCGTGCGCCTTTGGCGTCTAGTCATGCCGGCCACGTGACCATGGAGACGTCCTCGGACAAGCGCTGGCTCTTCGGCTTTGAAACAGAGATGAGCACCGGCCCCTAGAGTCGGAAACGACTAGCACACATGTGCAGGGGAACCTTTACCTTTACCTTCCCCCTGAACTCACTTGTCACCTTCTAGAATATAACTTTAAAATATTATTTTCTTGCCTACCAATGAGTCCAACCCATTAACGTTACCAGCTGTAATTTTTTTAACTGGACAGTAGTTAAGATAGCTCTTAGAAACCATCATGCCCATAGTCCTTGACTTACAACCTGTTATGTATCCAGGTGAAGAGAACACATACACACTTACATAGCAGTCACCACCAGGGGGCATTGAACTATAACTGTTTTGGCGGGAACCCAGGTTTCAGCGGGAAACAGTGGTTCAAACCGATTGGCCGGCTGCTCACCTGGCCAGGTATGAAAGGAGGGCAGGTAACCCCTATTCCCCGGTACAGTCACTTCCACTGAATAAAGATCTGCCATGCTGTACTCATCGTCTCGGCATCCTTCCTGCTCTCCAGAACCCACAACACAACCGTTAATTTCATGACCATTCAAAGTTACAAACTGCGCTGAAAAAAGCGACGTCTGACTGTTTTTCACACTTACAACCCTTACAGCTTCCTCATGGTAATGTGATGATCAAAATTCAGACTCTTGGTAACTGCTGAAAGGACGGTGTTGTAGCCTGGAGATCGATGGTGTCGTATCCCTCCTCCTCTGTTGAGAGAGGGCTGTTCAATTTTGACATAGATGTCCCCTTTGAACCCTCTTTCAAACCAGCGGTCCTCTCGGTCCAAAATGTGGACTTTGCTGTCTACAAAAGAGTGGCCTTTGTCTTCTGGATGCAGAGGGACTGCTGAATGTTGTCCTGATGTGGCTTTATTCTCCTGTGTTGATGAAGTGGTTGTTTTGTTTCCCCAATGTACAGATCTGCACACGGCTCACTGCATTGCATTGCGTACACCCCGTTGCTCAGTTTGTGTCTGGGTGTTTTATCCTTGGGGTTGGCAAGCTCCTACCTTAGTGTATTCGTAGGTTTGAAGTGTGCGTGTATGTTGTGTTGACTGAAAATCCTTCCTGAGCTTTTTTGATATTTCTGCAACGTATGGAATGACAATGTTGCTTTATTATTTTCTTCTTTGTCTGTCACAGAGGAGCTCCTGCTGGGTGGGTTTTTTTTGGCATTTGATGAAGGCCCACTTGGGATAGCCACACTGCAATGTCGCGTGGTCGCACAGAGAGACGGACACTTGAGCTGGGTAGTACTTCTTTATTTGATCAGGAATGAAGCTGAGGCAAAGGGGTTACCTGGCGTCTCTTTATACCTGCCCAGGTGAATCGCAGCCAATAGATTCAAACCTGGGCTTCCCGCCACTGCAGGTGGCCAATGGATTTAAACCCTGGCTTCCCGCCAGAGCTGATCATGCCCTGGGGCTGTCAACGACTTGCTCTATTCAGGCTTTCCCGCCAAAAGCGGTTATAGCCTGGAGCTGTCCAGCCCCCTGCTGTGCTGACATTCCGTGTACGCTTTAACAGCATACACTACACACACGTTCTGAGGGCTTCCTCGATGTGTTTTAGTGTTGTTGTTGTTGTTTTCTTTCCCATCTTTGTTGGTAAGTTGCCTCGTGAAAAAGCACCTTTGCTATTACTATGACCTGGATGACCGAGGATCTCCATAGACATCTAAGGAGCTTCTTCAGTTCTGACTGAAGTCAGAAGCTTCTTGGACGAGAAGCGAAAGGCCTTCAAGGAAAAACAAAGTCCAGTTGCCTTTTGAATGGGAGTAAATTCCACTGTCCATATGACCCAGATTGTTGGGGGCAATTAAGCTGACTTTGTAATAATGCCGCTTGGGGGGGTGTGAAAGCCCTAATAAGCAGGCATATACATAGAATGAAGGCTACTGCTAAGCTTGTAAGCCGCCCTGAGTCTTCGGAGAAGGGCGGGATATACGGTAAATGGAATATATATATATATATATATATATATATATATATATATATATATATATATATATATATATATATATATATATATATATATATGCTTCATAGAAGTGGGGATGGTGGTGGGGGGTGGTGACACAGACTTTAAATTTCACATTATCTTTTGCACATTATCTTCTTACTTCTGTTGTCACCTCTCATTTCCAGAATGCTGTGCAGCGCAGCACAAATGCTAGCTGACAGGGAGGGAGTCTCCGTGTCTACCCACAAGGCCAAGTTGCTTCGTGCATTATTAATTTCTGTGGTAAGTTGAGCTCCTCGTAATTTATCTGTATGTTAATTACATTCGTGGGAAAGAGCCAACATACGAAAGTCGCTATGGGGCAAAGCTGACAACGTGGATTTTCTGTAGGTTAGCAATCTGCTGTCATTCTTGGAAGGGAAGTTTTTAAATTAGATAGAAAGATGTTGGCAGGAATCCATCAACCAGGTAGGAGCAGAGAGGACCCTTTTACCATACTGAGCATGTCCATCTTTTATCATCTCTGAAAGACAATCAGCCTTTTAGAACAAGGCTAAATGCAATTCTCGGAAACTAATTCCTCTTCCGATATACACGGACACCCAAAACAAAACAATGCCGGTCTCCTGATGCTGTGTCCCAGCACACAAAAGAGTACAAAACACAAGAGTTGGGGTAAATCAATAAGAAACTGATGATGTTCCCTATTTAGATACTGAAAGGTCTGCAAGCAAAACAATTAATCTCAGAGAGCCCCAAATGACTCCACAATCCATCATTTTCCTGTCTACCTCCATGACGGATCTTCTGAGCAATCACAACTCTATGCAGAGCTGATATAGTTTTTATTTATTTGTATCCTGCCTTTGTTGTTGTTGTTGTTGTTATTGTTGTTGTTGTTGTTATTATTATTATTATATTATTATTATTATTATTATTATTATTATTATTATTATTATTATTATTATTATTATTATTATTATTATTATTATTATTATTACAAATAACTCAAGGCAACAAACATATCCAACACTCCTTCCCCCTCCTATTTTCCCCACAACGACAACTCTATGAGGTGACTTGGGCTGAAAGAGAATGACAGGCCCAAGGTCACCCAGCTGGCTTTAATGGCTAAGGCAGGACTAGAACTCACAATCTTCTTGGTGACTAGCCCAAAGTCACTCAGGCAGTTTTCATGCCTAAGGGAGGAGTAGAACTCACTGCCTCCCAGTGATTGGCCCAAAGTCACCCAGCTGGCTTTTATGGCTAAGGCAGAACTAGAACTCACAATCTCCTGGTGATTGACCCAAAGTCACTCAGCTGGTTTTCATGCCTAAGGGAACTCACTGTCTCCTGCTCTCTAGCCTGACGCTTTAACCACAAGACCAAACTGATTCATAGTATGTTTCAGAGTTCTAGCACAATCACTGACTTGTGAGGTTCTGTTGATGGATGATGCAAAGTATTCATGATGTCTACTATTCTGAGGTGAATTCCTTCCAAAACTGCTCCAGAAGACAGTTCTGTTATCACACAGCAACTTGGAATGAAATAGCTGCTTTAGGAAAGTATCCAAACCCTGGCAAAATGTTTTTAAACTATGGCAACTTCAAGTCCCAGAATCCCCCAGCCAGCAGGTCCTCATTTTGCATGCATTAGCTATGGGAAAGCTTGTTGTTTTGTTGTTAGCTGCGAAGTCGTGTCCGACCCATTGCGACCCTATGGACAACGTTCCTCCAGGCCTTCCTGTCTTCTACCATCTTCTGGAGTCCATTTAAGCTCACGCCTACTGCTTCAGTGCCCAGTGGGAAAGCTTAGGAACTGGCAGATGTGATCTCAGAACCACTGAACTATATCTTTCAAAGATCCTGGAGCACTGGGGAACTACCAGAGGACTGGAAAAGAGCTGATATATTTCCCATCTTCAAAAAAGGAAAACAAATGGATCCAAGAAACTACAGACCTATCAGCCTGACCTCAATACCTGGGAAGATCTTGGAAAAGATAAGCAATGAATCAGTGAGCACCTAGAGGCAAACAAAGTCATTACCAAAACCCAACATGGGTTTGTCAAAAACAGATCATGCCAGACAAATCTTATTGCGTTCTTTGACCAGGTGACAAAATTAGTGGACCAGAGGAATGCTGTGGATGTAATTTGCCTGGACTTCAGTAAGGCATTTGATAAAGTAGACCACAACCTACTACTTGATAAGATAGAAAAATGTGGGTTAGACAGCATCACCACCAGATGGATTCGTAGCTGGCTGACAGGCCGTACTCAGCGTGTGGTCCTCAATGGAACCGCAGGTACAGGGAGGGAAGTGTGTAGTGGGGTGCCCCAGGGCTCTGTTCTGGGCCCAATGCTCTTCAACATCTTCATCAATTATTTGGATGAGGGGATAGATGGGGAACTCATCAAATTTGCAGGCGACACCAAGCTGGCAGGAATAGCCAACACTCCAGAAGATAGGCTTAAGATACAGAAGGATCTTGACAGACTTGAACATTGAGCCTATCTAACAAAAGAAATTCAATGGTGAAAAAAGTAAGGTTCTACATTTAGGCAAGAAAAACCAAATGCACAGGTATAGTATTCAGGGGTGTCAAACTCAATTTCATTGAGGGCCGCATCAGCATTGCGGTTGCTCTCAGGGGGCCGGGTGGGTATGGGCTGGGTGGGCGTGGCCTACTGGGTGGGTGTGGCCAGCTCTACATCGTTCACATCAAGGGTGCCGATGGGGGCCTGGGCAGGAGTGGGACAGATCTGAGGGTCTCTGGCAGAAGAAGGGTCTCTGGGCCAGGGCCAAGGCAGTGGGGGCCGTTCCCTCACTGTTTCCAGGATGGCTTCATGGGCCACATGAAAGCACTTCGCGGGCCGGATCCGGCCCCCGGGCCTTGTGTTTGACATGTCTGGTATAGGTGGTACCTTGCTCAATAGTAGAAACTGTGAGAGGGATCCTAGTAGACAATCACTTAAATATAAGCCAGCAGGGTGCTGCAGCTGCCAAAAAAGCCAACACAGTTCTAGGCTGCATTAACAGAGGGACAAAATCAAGATCACGAGAAGTGTTAATACCACTTTACAATGCCTTGGTAAGGCCACACTTGGAATAATGCATCCAGTTTTGGTCACCACAATGTAAAAAAGTTGTTGAGACTTTTGAAAGAGTACAGAGAAGAGCAACAAAGATGATTAAGGGGCTGGAGGAGGCTAAAAGATATAAGGAATGGTTGCTGGAATTGGGTATGTCTAGTTTAATGAAGAGAAGGACGAGGGGGTGACATAATAGCAGTGTTCCAATATCTCAGGGACTGCCACAAAGAAGAGGGAGTCAAGCTATTTTCCAAAGCGCCTGAAGGCAGGACAAGAAGCAACGGATGGAAACTAACCAAAGAGAGAAGCAACCTAGAACTAAGGAGAAATTTCTTGACAGAAATTTAAATTTAAACAGAGGAACAACCTGCCTCCAGAAGCTGTGAATGCTCCAGCACTGGAAGATTTAAGAAGAAATTGGACAGCCATTTGTCTGAAATGATATAGGGTTTCCTGCCTTAGCAGGGGGTTGGACTAGATGACCTCTAAGGTCCCTTCCAACTTTATTATTGTTATTGTTATATCAGCCAGAGAACTTACAGGTCTCAATTTTCATTCAGTAAATAAATCGCCTGAATCACACGAACCTTCCTAGTCAATAGCTCCCCCTGCTTGTGAAAGCATTGTGGTGCAAGCTTTTGCACACAATTTCCCAAAATACCTGGCTGCAGTTCTTTGCATCTCAGCCAAAGATGCAAAAATAAAGATGTGTAGTTATGCTGTTCTGTGACCATAATAAAAATTGATTGAGTAAAGATGTTTAGCTGGCTGGGTGGGGTTCACTGACCGTAGAATTGTGTTAGTTGAAGTCTACACACCTTGCCGAGGTTGTGTGGGAGAAAATTAGTTCTTAGATGAGTGGAATTGATTAAATCAAGTTGATATATAGAGATATAAAGCCATCGTTTGCTACCTTCTTAGAACAATTCCATAGATTTGCAATGGGAAATGCTTTTCTTTTTTGGCACCTGGCATTCCCAAGCTGCCCCCTCCTCTTGATTTATGGGGGACGCTTTGATCTCTGTTGTATTGTTTTATTGCTTTAATCTCCCTTTTATGGGTAGTCCAAGACCTGCAACCACAATTAAGCCCAAAATTGCTAAGCAAGGCAGGTGTTAAGTGAGTTAGGGTTAGGGTTAGGGTTGTTAAATTGTTAAGCCAATCTGGCTTCAGAGGATCACAGGACTCTGGCAGCTGTCATAAATACATTACCAGGTGTCCAAATTTTGATCATGTGACTATGGGGATGCTGCAACTGTCATAAGTGTGAAAAACAATCTTTTTTTTGAGTGCTGCTGTATCTTCGTTCACTAAACGAATGGTTGTAAGTCAAGGACTACCTGTATAAATTGGTTGAACAAACAAAGCAACTCTGAAGGAAGACATACCTGTAAAGTAACCCGAGTTCCATTACCTTTAGTAACCTGAGATCTTTTATCTATGAATATGCATGTTTACGCCATCTGTTGCTTATGCCTCTTCCATCTTTCTGGAATATGAGTGGATCTCTTTGTTGGTTGGGGGGGTGTCTCTCTCGATATTCTTTGAGGGAATCCCACCAGCATGTGCTGCCTAATAAACACTGCAAAAGGCCTTATTTGCTTTGGGTCCCATGTTCGATTCCACAGATGCGAATCGTTGCTTTGGGGTATAGTGTATTCACAGGATTGTATACAGGTCGTCCTCAACTTACACCAGTTCGTTTAGTGACTGAAGGAGGAAAAAGTTGACTTATGACTGTTTTTCACACTTAAGGAAGACAGCTGTAGCATCCCTGTGCTCATGTGATCAAAATTCAGACGCTTGGTAACTGGCACATATTTATGACCATTGTGGTGTCCCTGGGTCTTGCGATTGCCTTTGGAGACCCTCTGACAAGCAAAGTCAACGGGCAAGTCAATTCACATTACTAAATTAACAACTATGTGGTCTCTAAGAGTTGAAAACAATTTTAGAGAGGATTCCAGATATGGCTAACCGATAGGTCCCATCTCCGTCACTATGGACAGTCCTAGCTGGAGGCACGGAAAGTCAACATTTTCCATCCCTGCTCTTGGTCCTCTAAAGGGAGTGAACTAAACTTGACTAACTTTTGCCTGAAATTTATCAGAACAAACTGGTATTTAGAAAATATTTTGCCAGAAAGTTCTAATGCACTAAACCATGGCTGGCTGGGGAATTCTGGGAGTTGAAGTCCACACATCTTCAAATTCCCCAGATTGAAAAACAATGCACTAAGCCAGGAGCCCCCAACCTTTTGGGCACCAGGGACCGGTTTCATGGACAGAGGTTTTTCCGAGGACCGGAGGGGGTGTGGTTTTGGGTGCTGCCTTCATCCCGCAGATGAGGCTTTGCTTGCTTCCATGGCCCAGTTTCTGACATGCTGTAGCCTGGTGCTGATCCATGGACTGGGGGGGGGAGTTGGGGACCCCTGCACTAAGCATTTGTTTTTGGCGTCAAGGACACAATACATGTCAAACAGTGGTGGGATTCAAATGTGTGAACAACCGGTTCTCTGTGTGGATGCCGCCTCTGGAAGTCCATTCTGGGCCTGGGCAACAAAAAATTAGCTACCGGTTCTGCCGAAGTGGTATGAACCGGCTGAATCCCACCACTAATGTCAAACTAGTACTTGCGTATCCAAACCAAGACATGAAGATATGCGTCAACAAATGCTCTGCCCGTTGACATATGCCTACTAGGCATCTTCTGGCTACGTAAGGTTGGGGGAGGCCAGCTAAAGCAAGATAGTAGAAGTTGCCCTTTCTGACATCATTTCTCCCCACTCCGGTCACATACGTTCCAAGTTAATGACCCATCCAACCCATGACTAAGTTGGTTATTAACTACTCATGAACGTTCTTCAGAAGAACGGTCCAAAAAGGTTATTTCACTTTATTCCTCCATCTGGGGTACGTCTGGAGCTTATACGGCGTCATGGAGGCAAAATCACCAACCTTCACGTCTAAAAAGGCGGCCATCAGCAATGCGGCAGACATTTTGGTCATCTGCTTTTACTTCCTTGCGGTCATTGGCACTGGCCTTTGGGTACGTAGAAGTCCCTTTCTTCCTGGGATGTGACGCTGGGCTGAAATTGCTCTGCAAGTAGTGGGGCATTTAGTTTGTAAAAAGTGCAGGTGGTGCTCCATTCATTTAGGGACCACTCAAAGCTACGGTGTCACTGAAAAAGAGACTGAAGACCGGTTTTCGCACTTTTGACCCTTGCAGCATTCCCGCGGTCACATGATCAACATTTAAATGCTTGGCAACTGGCATGTACTTATGACAGTGGCACTATCACCATTTGTAACCTTCTCAGCTGGCTTCTGACAAGCAAACTCAGTTTTGCTTAACAACTGCATGATTCACTTAACAACTTGTTAAGCGATTCGCTTAACAAGTGTGGCAAAACAAAGTTGTAAATTGGGACAAACTTAACAACTGTTAAGCCATGCAAATTTCGGTCTCAGTTGGGGTCGTAAGTCAAGGACTACTTTACTTGTACTGCTGGGGTTCCTTGCTAGGCAAAATTTCAGATGAGGTTCAAAGGGTCTCTTAATTTCCCTAAAAATGAATTGTTTTAGACTCACAATACTGGAAACAGTAAGATTTTCTTCCAGGGTGTGGATTCCCTCCAGATTGAAAACCGGATCCAAATTTGCTGATAGATAGGAAGGGAAATCTAAATCAAGATCAACTGCTTTCAGGGAAGTATGAAAAAGATTTTGAGATTCTCTATTTTATCTCAGTATCTTTAATTTTTTTGCAAGGGTTTATAGGCCAAGGAAGTCTGTATACCCTGGTATCCTTTATTTCTTAGAAGGGGTGAATCCATTTATATCATATTCATAAATGTATGTTTAAAACATTATTCCATGGATTCTGCCATCTCCCAAGGAGGAGGGAACGAATGTGTATTGAGCCTGTATTAGGCATTTCAAAGGAAAAGAGAAGCCTTTTGAACTGGGGAAACAAAAGGGGGGGTTAGGGTAGGAGCATCTGGCTTGTGTCACGGAAGAGAGCAATAAACATAAAAGGTCCTAAGTTCCTTTTTCCCACGAGAGGGATGATACGAGGTAAATGATGGGGGACTGACCAAATGGGGTTAAGGGGGGGGGGGGTTGAACCGGGAACTCTTTATAAGGGTTTAGTTTGTAGAACAATATTAAGTCCTGTCTTGTATTCCTACAACCAAGCATGTCATAGTAAAGATTCCTTTTGGACTAAGATTTGGCTCCAAGAGTTTTGTCTTCCTAAGACGTGGTTTGGGGTGGGTCCTGACATTAATCATCGAATAAAATAGCACTCCTGCTGCTTATTTAGACAGGAGAAGGGGGGGGAGCTTCAATATGGCTTCCTCTTCTCACCAGAATCAGGTGAAGTCTGACAGCACCCTTCCCTACTGATAAATCTTATTAAAAAGCATACGTATTTCTTTTGTGAGCTGTAACTCAGAAAATGCAGGTGCATCTTGATTCATACCAACTTCATACCAGCTCCTTTGATTCTAAGGTACTAATTATTTCAATCTGTTTCTATTATAATGGTACGAATGTATTTTTCCCCCTAATACTGCCATTCCCTTTTTATTTTTATTCGTTGGAATAATGTTCCGTTTAAAAAGTTTATTTCTTCCAATTTATAAACTACCCAGGGAATCATCTTTTATTTGGGCAACTCAATCAAGTGCACCAGAATTTAGAAATCAAATATTGTTTAACAAGGGCATTTTTAATTAGCAAAACAACTGACTGAGTTACCAAAATTACCATCCAGTGCAAATAAAAGTGCATATAATCTGTTCAAGGGGCAAGGTGTCTAACCCAAATCCCTTGGATTTATATAACATTAAGTCAGTTGTGAAAAGACAGACAAAGCACTTAAACACAGACAGTGCTGGGTACAAATGAGACATGGCCACTGCTTTTGCAGTCCTTTTCCACAAAATCCTCTGCCCAAATGCAAGCTGGCAGGCTGACTCAAATGCATGTTTATTAGGCTTTTTTAATCCAGGCTGTTAGTGTCTTGTCTTTTTAAATTTCTGACCTTATTGTTCTAGGGGGTTAATTATTCTCCTCAGTTACACAGTTCAGGAATGTACTGGGAATGAGTAAAATTGAAAAAATGAGTGACTGAACTGTCTGTTCTTTAAAGAATTACATTCTGCTCCCAGGCACTTTCTTCTAGTTTAGTCTAGAAATTACCTCTTTTGATACAGATTAAATGGGATTAAATGATTATGTACCTCATATGTGTCAAGCTGAATCATATTAGCATCTTTTACCTGGCTTTATTTCAGGGCATGGGTTAAAAAAAAGTCAAGGTAGCAGCGCAACAGTGCAATTAAAGCTCGACCTGCACTGCATGTAAAAAAAAAGAAGAAGCTTTGATCACACTGTCACACCCGCCATCTTGACTTTTTTGACCATGCCCCTCAACATACCCTTCCTTTACTGTATTTACAGCAGTGTTTTTCTTCAGCCTTGGCCCTTTTAAGATCGCTGGCTGGGGAATTCTGGGAGTTGAAGTCCACAGGTCTTAAAGTTGACCCCCGATTTGGAGTGTTTTGTCAACCTTCCTATTGTAAACAGGGAAGTGGGGCAGAAAGGATCTGCAAGGAGCTTCAACATGGAGGGATGCTGACCTCAGAGGGCGGGTCTGGATTCAGCTAGAGCAGGGCTTTTCAACCAGTGGTACGGGTACCACCTGTGGTACATTGGCACCTGGCAGGTGGTACGCGGCCATCCTAGAAAAGTGGTAGTGGGGGAGGGGAATGAGCTGGTGGCAGCACCGCACAAGCCTGAGCGAGAGACGGCTGGAGCTGCAGGGCTGTCAGGGCTCAGCAGAAGCGCCAGGATCAGCACCAGGCTCCAACTGGACTTTGGCGCTGATCCTGGAGCTTCTGCTGAGCCCAGAAGAAGCGCCGATCAGCTGGAATGTTGCAGCATCTCCAGGGTCTTGTGATTTACATTCAGATGCTTGGCAACTGATTCATATTTATGACGGTCACAGTGTCCCAGGGTGACCAAAACCTGCTGCAACCACTCAGCAGATGGGTGGGGAATAAAAACCAAACACCCACCCCCCCACCCCCGCTGCCAATCCTCAACAAAGGTCACAACTATGAAAACCTCAGACAGGAGGAAGAGTGCCGCCGGGCGGGCAGGCAGGTGTCTTGCTCGGCTGTGGCTTGGGGGGGCACTATTTTCAGTGCCATTGTAACTTTGAGTAGTCACTAAGCAAACTGTTGTAAGTCGAGGACTACTTGTACTACATCACTTTTTTCCTTTTTTTGGTCATCACGTTTTTGACCCCTTGCTAGGCAACTGGTGGTACTCGGATGTTGCCATATCCTAAAAGTGGTACAATGGGTGAAAAGGTTGAAAAGCTCTGAGCTAGAGGACCATTTGGGGACTTGATTTTGCTTTCTTCACTGTGATACCCCTATTATAGCACTCAAATGACTTCTGTCAGTCCTTAGAGATTAGAGGTTCTAAGGATCACAGAAAGAAAAGCAGGGCTGCACAGGGAAACCGTGATGCAGGAAACCCAGATACTTGTGGTTTATTCCATAAATGATGCTTAAGACAACTGCAGTAGGTTGTGTTATGTGACTGAGATCATAAATCCTCATCTCTTTCTCTTTCTCTTGTGGTTCGCAGTCCATGCGCCGGATCAATCGAGGGACAGTGGGGGGATATTTCTTGGCTGGAAAGCAGATGTTGTGGTGGCCGGTGAGTGACCAAAACAGAGAGGGGGGAGAGAAGACAAGAGACCCCAATCAACTGAGGGATGGAACGGAGGGGCACTCAAGAAGATTTTAGAATAAGCAGTGATGGCAAACCTTTTAGAAACCGAGTGCCCAAACTGCAACCCAAAACCCATTTATGTATCATCGGGTGCTGGGTGGGCGTGGCCCATTGGGTGGGTGTGGCTGCAGTGGTAACGGCAGACTGGGTGGGACTAAGAAGTTCAATCAATGAATTCCAACTTTGTGAGATCTTTTTTTTTCCCACGAGAAGTTGAAATGGATTGATTGATTGAACCTTTTTTTTTTTTGGCACACGGCGGCGGAGGCCTAAAGTGAAAAGGTTTTATAAAACCCAGCTGAAGGCCTAGGACTGGGGTGACGGCATGCGTGCCCACAGAGAGGGCTCTGCGTGCCCCCCTGTGACACGCGTGCCATAGGTTCGCCACCACGGGAATAGGGGATGCAGCAAAGTAAAGTTATAGGAGGGAGAAGGAAAATCAAGTGGCTTATTTGGGACGGAGAGCGATATGAAAGAGCACGGCGATTGGACTAGATGACCTCTATGGTCACCCAATCATAGGATACTATGATAGTGCGACAGGGGTAGGAGTGGAAGAAAAGCGACCTAAGTTACTGGATGAATTGGGAGACAAGAGTCAAGACGACAGGACCAGGTAGATTTGGAAAGTCAATATGCTTTTTTTTTAAATAAAAAAAAGAAAATTTGGTGGCTGTGTTCACAGATTGGAGCCTCTCTCTTTGCCAGCAACATTGGCAGCGGGCATTTTGTAGGACTGGCAGGCACCGGAGCAGCGAATGGCCTGGCCGTGGCAGGATTTGAGTGGAATGTAAGTAGCAGAGAGACAAGATTGGGGGGTCTTCCCAGTGCGAGGGTGGGCAACTATGGCCCCTTTACAACTTGTGGGTTTCAACTCCCAGCATGCTAGCTCAGGAATTCTGGGAATTGAAGTTTACAGGTCATAAAAGGGACACTGTTGCTCAGCCTTGCCAAAGGGGTAGAGCAAGATCACCATCATTTGCTGAGCAGAAAGCACCAGAGCAGTTTGATTAGTAGTCCCTGATTTCCCCCTCCCCACCAGCAGAGAAAAAAGGAGTATCTGCAGGGTGGGGGGGATCAACAACAGCAAGATGCCCCCCCCACAATTGTGCAATGATGCACACTAAGAAGAAACAGGAGTTTGATAATACAATATGAACGACATCTTGTCTTTTTTTTACTCCCTCCCCCACCCACAGCTCTGCTGCTGTGGGAGCAATTTTTATTTTGTCCATCTACACAGATAATCAGATAATCACCAGTTCCATTTCTGCCTGTCACTAGCTGCAGATTAATCATTCAGAAGCTTTGATGAGGATTTTGGGAGGGGAAAGAAAAAAAATGGAATCTCGACCTATCCTAATTCTCACTCCATTTTTCTTTTCTTTCTTTTTTAGGCTATATTTTTTGTTCTTCTCCTTGGATGGTTCTTTGTTCCAGTTTACCTCTCTGCTGAGGTACTGAATTCTCCTCTCAATCGCACATTTATTCGTTTCCTTGCCTGTGGCATTTTTAATCTTCCCAAAGAATTCAGGGCAGCTCCATCATTCTCTCCACCCTCCCTACTTTTTCTTCACATCAGCCTTGCGAGGTAGGTTAAGCTGAGAGAAACGGTGCAGCCACATTTCCAGAGTCAGCTTGCCGAACGCCAGTCTCCTCCTGATTCTTAATTGAAGCAAACAGGATCCATTCCTATTCTTTTTTCTGCAACACAAAAAATAAAGGGCTGGGGAAAATTTGCACTGCTCCCTGACCCATTAGCTGAGGAAGGGACCTGGCCTTTAGTACCTTTCAAAGGAGAGGCAGGCCTGGTGACAGAGAAGGCAGGTCACCCTGCCTGTGCCAATCCGAGCATACCAACCTTGTCAAATCGTCTTGAAATACAGAAGGTCCCTGAGGATGGGCTCCAGCACAAGTCCGAAAGCTTGGAAGACAAAATCTCTGGGCCCAGTGACCGACCCAGTATTCTTATTTTTATTGCCCTGTACACCGCCCTGAGTCCTTCGGGAGAAGGGCGGTATATAAATCAAATAAATAAATAAATAAATAAATAAATAAATAAATAAATAAATAAATAAATAAATAAATAAATAAATAAATAAATAAATAAATAAATAAATAAATAAATAAATAGTCTTGCCTTAGGCATGAAAGCTGGCTAGGTGACTTTGGGCCTATCGCCAGGAGACGAGTTCTAGTCCCACCTTAGGCATGAAAGCCATCTGGGTGACTTTGGGCCAATCATTCTCTCTCAGCCCAATCTACCTTACAGGGTTGTTGTTGTGAGAAAAATGGGAGGAAGAAGTAGTATTAGGTATGTTTGCTGCCTTGAGTTACTTTATGGTAACTTTATATTACCTATAAAGTAATAATGGTGGAATAAAAGTCTAATTAACAAATAATAAGTAACCGTAACATGCCCTCTGCTTCCCCCCCCCTTTTGCAGGTCATCACAATGCCCCAGTACCTGAAGAAACGTTTTGGAGGCCAACGAATCCGTCTCTACCTCTCCATCCTCTCTCTTTTCATGTACATCTTCACCAAAATATCAGTAGGTCCTTTCTCCAAACATCCGGGATACAGTGATGGGGAGAGGGAACATTTGGAAATAAAAATCTGCTGCTTTCGCCTATTTAGGAAGGCTGGTATAAATGCTCTTGTGGCTTTTAAACTCTAGCTCGGGGGTCCTCAAACGTGGCCCTTTTATGCCTTGTGGACTTCAACTCCCAGAATTCCTCAGCCAGTGTGCCTGGCTGAGGAATTCTGGGAGTTGAAGTCCACAAGGCATAAAAGGGCCACGTTTGTAGATCCTTGTTACAGCTAATCTGCGCCTCTTCCTGGTAACCTTTCTGCTTCTCTCACCTGCAGGTGGACATGTTTTCTGGGGCTGTGTTCATCCAGCAGGCCTTGGGCTGGAATATTTATCTAGCTGTCATAGCGCTTCTGATCATAACCACCATTTATACCATGACAGGTAACTGGGCTCTTGGGCTAGGAATGAATTATGTACATTGATAATAATGTAGGCAGGGCCATGTGCTGGCCACTTCCAAGCAATGGTGCATTTCTTCATTCCTCACAAAGGGTGATACCTCCCCAGCATGCGCCGAGGTGGCAGTGCCGACATGGCACGGGACGGTCCCTTGCTGTTTCCAGATGGCCTTGTGGAGCTAAGACTGAATGTATTTCAGCATAGATGACCACCACAAAATTGTACATTGGCTCCTGGCCAGCCTGGGCCGGGGCCAAGACAGCGGGGGCCGTTCCCTTACTGTTTCCAGGATGGCTTCGCGGGCCACATGAAACCACTTCGCGGGCCGCATCCGGCCCCCGGGCCTTGTGTTTGAGTGGTGGCGAGAAGTTTGCACCTTAGATTTAGAATTCTGGGAGTTGAAGTCCACAAGTCATAAAAGGGCCAAGTTTGAAGAGCCCTGCTTTAAAGGGTGCTCACTTGCCTAAACCAGGTACAAATAACGCAGAGCCAGTTGTATAAGGAACCAAAGCATCATCATCATCATCCTACCTGCATATGTGTCTCCATCTTACTTTCAGGAGGATTGGCAGCCTTGATGTACACTGACACAGTCCAGACTTTTGTCATGATTGGAGGCGCTTTCGTCCTGATGGGGTTTGGTGAGTAGGATGTTGAGGATACAAAGACTGGGTTTCTTCTGTCATCTCAAACTGCAGAAGGCGGATTCCGGTAGCCCACAAATACAAGAAAGCCCAATGGAAGTAGCTGTAGGTAGTCCTTACTTACAACCAGTTGCATAGCCACTGCTCAAGGAAGGGCGGGGGCGGGTTCAACCTATTCTCCAAAGCACCTGAAGGCAGGACAAGAAGCAACGGATGGAAACTAATCAAGGAGAGGAGCAACCTAGAATTAAGGAGAAATTTCCTGATAGTGAGAACAATTAATCAGTGAATGGCCTCCTTCAGAAGTTGTTTGTGCTCCAACACTAGAGGTTTCTAAGCAGGGATTGGACAACCATTTGTCCAAAATAGTCTAGGGTCCCTTGCTCAAGCAGGGGTAGGCAACCTTGGCTCTTTTATGACTCGTGGACGTCAGCTCCCAGAATTCCTGAGCCAGCCATGCTGAGGAGAAATGGAGAGATTTCCAACCTGAGCCATGCTGGTTCAGGAATTCTGGGAGTTGAAGTCCACGAGTCATAAAAGAGCCAAGGTTGCCTACCCCTGGACTAGCAGATTCCAATGTCCCTTCCAACTCTATTATATGATGATGATGATGATGATGATGATGATGATGATGATGATGATGATTATTATTATTATTATTATTATTATTATTATTATTATTATTATTATTATTATTATTATTATTATTATTATTATTATTATTATTATTATTATTATTATTATTATTATTATTATTCAAAGTTAAAAGGGACTCTGAAAAACCAACCAAGCTTCAGAGTTCCAACATCCAGGCGCCCTCCCCTTGCAATCACATGACTGCATTGAGGGCTGTATGCAGCACTCCACGGTCATGTGACTGCAATTTACAACATTTTTACCAGGAACCAGGATTTACTTCTGGCTCCTAGCAAAACCACCCCACAGCAAGTAATGGGTTTGCTTAATGACTGCAACATTCACTTAACAGTCACACTCTACAACCGCTGTGTTCAAACCCGGTTGAGTCTCTGTTTTACAACCGCCATGACTTGCGAACATAATTGCAGGTTCAGTTATAGCCATACCTCGAGAACTACTTGCATAGGCCAAACTGAAGTCCTGATCCATCCCAATTTATAATGTCTACTCTATAATATAAAGCCCAGCAGTCAATAGGAGAAGCAAATTGCTCTGCTAAAAATCCGATTCTAACTTTTTGAGCGAATGTTAGAATAATTAGCCCTTTGAGATACAGTATATTGCATTGATTGGGCAAAAGATTAGAATGGAAGCAGCTCAGCCTCAAATCCCAGAAAGAAAAAATGAAGAGCAAAAGCCTCCATCTTTAAAGTCTTCTGAAGGAATTCAACTCACAACAGAACAAAAAATAGAGAAATAATAGCTGGATCCCAAAGACCCAAGGAAAAAGTGGAACCAGAGTTACCTTTTGCAGTAGCCATTTAATCCAGAATCACATAATTTTACTCACTAATTCTCTGTAGAGGGAGTTCACATTACATTATAGCGGCCATTTGTGATGCTCTGGCATTTTTATTAAATGTGACGCTCTGAAATTTTTGTCATTACAGGGCAGCGATGGTGGAAATCCTCATAAAGCAAATCCCAATTTTTTAAGGACAAAAAAATAATGCCATTTCCACATTCTATCTTTTGTGTATTTTTTTTTAAAAAAGAGGCATGATTTGAACCAGAGATAAATCAGATCAGTAAACTTTTCACAACTGACCCTTATTTACCTTGTGATGAACATAGTTATATAAGCCTTTTGATTTTGCACCTGTAATGACATTCTGGCCACTGCCATTTTTTTGCAATTACATATTCATTAGTTAAATTATTCAGGTTCAACTGATCCTATAAATCTAAAACAGAGGCCTTCAAACTTGGCCCTTTTATGACTTGTGGACTTCAATTCCCAGAATTCCTCAGCCAGGCACGCTGGCTGAGGAATTCTGGGAGTTGAAGTCCACAAGTCATAAAAGGGCCAAGTTTGAAGGCCCCTGATCTAAAACAAAGGTTAACTTTCCAAAAATTGTAACCAAAAAAAACTCCTGCTACCCTGGTTTGCAATTTCATTGCACAGGGAAAAAAATCAGAGGGAGGGAAGAGATCTCCAAACTGGGAAACAGGAAGTATAATGTAGGATGCAAACATCTTGAATAAAAATGCAACTTCAGTTCCAGCGTGACTGTGACTCTTCCCATACAGCCTTCAGTGAAGTCGGAGGTTATCAAGGATTATTTGACAAATATATGGAGGCTATTCCCAAGCGGACACTTTCGCCCAGCCCTGCCTTTTACAACATCTCATCTTCCTGCTACCTGCCCCGTGAAGACTCCTTCCACATGATCAGAGATGCCACCACTAGTGATCTGCCCTGGCCAGATCTCATCTTTGGCCTTTCCATCAACTCCATCTGGTATTGGTGCAGTGACCAGGTACAGAATGATTCCTAGGGAAGGATAATAGGAATAAAAACAGTGCGTTAATCACAACCCTTTACTCTGGATTAAACTCACAGTTCCCTACTTACAAAGCAACAGTCCTGCCTAGAAGCCTGACGCCAACTACCCATGATAGTAAATCCTGCTGTTATGCCAAAAAGGTTGAAGTTTTCCTATAGCTTTCAATTGAGAGTAATTAAATCTAACCTTTCATTGTGCACGCTGATTGTTTGTGGGTGTGGAAGAAAAATTACATATACTTAAGGCCAAGTCTTTGTTAAGCTGAATTCAACTTCTAACTTTATTTCCATCTTGCCAACACTACAGAGCCTTTGCTTCTTTCAGATTTACTTATTTTTGCTTCTCTGGTCTAATGTACAAAATTTCATGGAGGACTCTTGTCGAAGCACTACCCAAATTCAGCCCTGTGTAGCTCTTTCAAGCTCAGTCACATTGGTATTCTCACTTACAGTGAGAGACACACTTAGAAATATTCGTACCTTGAATTCTATATAACCCCCCAACTTTATATATAGATAGTCCTCAACTTACAACTGAAATGTGGCCTGCTGGTCATGCTGGTCATTAAATAGGTCCACACAAGAATGTCCCTGACTTTACAACCTTTATTGCAGCAGTCATTAAGTGAATCACTCCCTTTTTCATGTCCCTATTCAGGGTATCACTGCGGTCATTAAGAAAACAAGGTGGGCCTTAAGCAAATCTATCATCCGCAGTGGGCGTTTTTCGCCAGAAACCAGAAATAAATGCCTGTTTCCTACAAAGAAGATGTTGTCAATTACAGTCATGTGACTGTGAGACACTGCTACACACAGACAAGCACCTAAAAAGGGATCCCGTGTTCATGGGGTTTGGAGTGGGGAGCGGCTGTCAGAACTACACATTCAGATTGTAAGTAGTCCTGGGAAGGTTTGTCATAGCTTCGAATAGTCACTAAGCGACCGGGCATAAGTTGAGGACTACTTATATACTCAACCTATGTTTTGCAAGGCCAAGCATGTTGAGAGGGATAGCTTTCCTTGACTGTTAGGGTGCTCTTCCATGAAGAAAAAACACAGCTGCTTTAAAAATCATTGAATAATAGGAATGTACTTCTATGCTTCCCTTTTCTTGGTTGATCCTGAAAACGTAAGTGACAGGTGTCTGAAAGTCAAGTCAAGGCAATTGGACTGATTTTCTTGTTGGTTTGAGACTTTTCACTGCTCATCGAAGCAGCTTCATCAGTCAGAGCAAGTTAGTTAGGCAGAGAGCAGTGGGGGGATTCAGCCAGTTCACACCAGTTCAGCAAAACCGGTAGCTAATTTTTGGTTCCCCAGGCCCAGAATGGATTTCCGGAAGAGGCATCCAGACGGAGAACCAGTTGTTTACCTATTTGAATCCCACCTCGGGCAGAGAGTTGTTGGAATGTACCAACTCCACCTGCACCAACCTCAGGGGTTTGTTCCCCCAAAGTGTGTGGCAATATGTTGATGACAATAAGTCCAGTTGCCAAGACTCAACTTTCAGGCAACTTTACCTGGATGACTGAGAATCTTCACGACTTAAGTGATAGGTTTTAACTCTAGAAAGAGTACAGAGAAGAACAACAAAGATGATTGGGGGACTGGAGGCTTATAGGGAACGGTTACTGGAATTGGGTATGTGTAGTTTAATGAAGAGAAGGGTGAGAGGTGACATGATAGCAGTGTTCCAATATCTCAGGGGCTGCCACAAAGAAGAGGGAGTCAAGCTATTCTCCAAAGCACCTGAAAGCAGGACAAGAAGCAACGGATGGAAACTAGTCAAGGAGAGAAGCAACCTAGAACTAAGGAGAAACTTCCTGACAGAACAATTAACCAGTGGAACAACCTGCCTCTAGAGGTGGTGAATGCTCCAACACTGGAGGTTTTTAAGAAGAGACTGGACAGCCATTTGTCTGAAATGGTATAGGGTTTCCTGCCTTAGCAGGGGGTTGGACTAGATGACCTCCAAGGTCCCTTCCAACTTATTATTATTATTATTATTATTATTATTATTATTATTATTATTATTATTATTATTATTATTATTATTATTATTATTATTATTATTACCTTTAAGAGGATGAACAGATCACAGAATGAAGGTACCAAACAAAGGAAGCCTCCTTATGTACCTAAACTACAACTTCCAGCACGACTGATGGAAAATAACGTTGGGAGTTGTAATTTAGCAACTTTCTACCTCTGATATGATTCTGAGGCTACGTACCCTCCAATGAGGGCTTTAAACTAGTGTAGAGAACTACCAGTTTTCTTCTCTTTCTTCCAAGTTCCATCCAGAAGTTAGACAAACATACTGCAGCCCATATGTTTTCAGTTCAGAAGAGCCGATGGGAAATAAAAATATTTCCTTCCGTACCATTTATCAGAATCGAATCCTGCCCGTGGAAAAATTCTTCTGCAGATGCCTGGTGGAAAAGGGAAGCTCCTATTTAATGTAGTGAGATTCAAAGAGAATTCTCTGTAGTGGCATCCAGGGGTGTCCATCTAAGTCTCAACCATTCTTAAAGAATTGTCCATGTGCCATCTAGTGCAATCCCATGCTAAGGCCAACTTTGTAATCAAAATATCCCATTGAAGAACGTACTTTGTGACCATCTAGTTGTTCAACCTCATAAATCGTACCTGAAGAGTACGAGGATACCCTCCCCCCCGCAGAGCAGAAATGAAGATGACATCGATGTTTTACAGCAAACCTTCCCATTTGCATCCCATGTAGGTCATAGTACAGAGGTGCCTGGCTGGGAAGAACTTGACCCATGTCAAAGCTGGCTGCATCCTTTGTGGGTACCTCAAACTACTACCCATGTTCCTCATGGTTATGCCTGGCATGATTAGCCGGATCCTGTATCCAGGTAAACCTCTGAGACGGTGTGGTTGGAATGCAGATATCAGAAGGAAAATGTGAAATGGCTGATCTAAGTGAACCAAAGAACAATCTCAGACGTTATTGGAGGGAACTAAATTAAAGGGGTGGATTTAAAGATCTTTGGCCCCCAACTCAACCAAGAGAATCCTTCTCCAACTTTGGCAGAGTCCAGGTAGCTGTGAATGCAACCTCTTGTAACCAAGTTGATCTAGATGCTGCAAAACAAAATCATCTGTAACATGTATTAATTTAATTTCAAGTAAGGAAACTTATCTAGTTACTTATCTAGTTACATTAGAGGCAGTACGGATTTTTGTGATGTTCTCAGTCCTGGTTTGCTTATTGCTTACGAGCACTACTTTTTTCCCTCCCAGCCTGCTTGTAGAAGAGACTTGAAAGACATTCCAATTAAAGTTCAACGGGTGCTTTATTCTCAGCGGCTTTAATCCAAAAATAATCTTCTTAAACTTTTGCAAAGAAAAAAAGAAAAAAAGAAAAAAAAAATCTGATCTAGAGACACTCTCTCTTCATTTAAGTAAAAACGGGTCTAATAAAATCTAGGAGCCTCCACAGTATAAATATTCACAACTGAACGGCCATTTCCTCAGATGGAGACACTTATAGTTTATTTCTTTACCATAGCAAAGCATGTAGCGTGAGAATAATTTATTTTTATTTTATTTTAATTCCATTTATATCCCGCCCTTCTCCGAAGACTCAGGGCGGCTTACAAGCTTAGCAGTAGCCTTCATTCTATGTATATGCCTGCTTATTAGGGCTTTCACACACACCCCCTAAGCGGCATTATTACAAAGTCAGCTTAATTGCCCCCAACAATCTGGGTCCTCATTTTACCTACCTCGGAAGGATGGAAGGCTGAGTCAACCTTGAGCCTGGTGGGACTCGAACCTGCACTAATTGCAGGCAGCTGGTGATTATAATTATAATTATAATAATGATTACTGTATTAACAGTATTGTGCAGAGAAGTATTATGAAGAAAGTAGGGTTTCCTGCTTGGGCGGGCCGGGGCGGGGGGGGTTAGACTAGATGGCCCACAAGGTCCCTTCCAACACTGTTATTCTAATTCTCATTCTAAAAAAAGTTATGGTACCACCAGCCAGAGTGATTTGCTGTATGTGCAGGATTCTTAGAAGAGGCTATGAAAGAACTCAGCTCAAGCGTAAGAACCAAACATAAGTTTAACGCTACCCAATTTTGCAATTTAGCAGTATTCTCTGTTGATCTGCATATACCACGGGTCGGCAACCCGCGGCTCCGGAGCCGCATGCGGCTCTTTGAGCCGTCTCCTGCGGCTCCCAGTCGCCCGGTGCGTGTGCACCTCTTCGAACGGGCAGTGGTGCGCGCGCACCTCTCCAAATGGAGAGTGGCACCGCCCGTTCTGAGAGGTGCGCACGCACCTTTCTGAAGGGCGGAGGTGCGCCTGCACCTCTCCCAAGCCGCCGCCGTCCCGTTTGCACAGCTGCCGCGTTCGTCCATGTTTGACGAACGCGGCAGGTCTCTGAACGGGACGGCGCGCACCTCTCCAAGGGGGAGACCCGTCGCTGCGCAGGTGCCTCCCATTTTGCGCATGCGCAAAATGTTTTTTGCGCATGCGCGTGAGTGGACGCACGCGCGCGCACTTTTTGCGGCTCCCACTTTTTTGTTTGTGTGATGGAACCAGTTCTGAGTGGCTCTTTTCCTTTTTCCGGTTGCCGACCCCTGGCATATACAGTCAATCCACATTATGGAGGCTTTCTTCAGAAATAACTAGGATTAGTCAGCTAGCTCTCTAGGGCTCA
This sequence comes from Vipera berus, assembly GCF_964194415.1. Lineage (NCBI taxonomy): Eukaryota > Metazoa > Chordata > Lepidosauria > Squamata > Viperidae > Vipera > Vipera berus. Next base: position 14,326,140 of record NC_138205.1, read on the forward strand.
GTCAACACCCTCAAATTTCCCTCTGCTCCGGATGAATCAGATTCTACCTCTGTGACCCCCCCCTCCCCAAAGTATAAATCAGGAGGGCTTTGGGAGGTCCTGGGAATCGATGAGACAGTCAGCACGGTCAGGACCTCCCTGTGAATTTGCTCTTTGTTTTATTAGCAAGGCACGTGATTTGTTTAATTTCCAAGCGTGTAAAAAGATTCTGGCAATACAGCACTTAACACAGCAAGTAAACAGGCTGGATTCCTTTTCCTGTTGCCCTCTAGCCTTGTGATAAGTGGTAGTCAGGGCTTTTTTTCTCATAGAACGCTCAGAACGGAGTTCCGGCACCTTTTTTGGATGGAACCTTGTAGGGTAGGCAAAGCGGGTTGTATGATGTGTGTGAGTTCCGGCACCTTTTTCTTTTACAAAAAAAAGCACTGGTGGTAGTGAAGTGACAATCACTGAAGTCTGGGCAGCTAACCAGCCCATGGACACTAGACCAGGGGTAGGCAACCTCGGCTCTTTTATGACTCGTGGACTTCAACTCCCAGAATTCCTGAGTCGGCATATTCTGGGAGTTGAAGTCCATGAGTCATAAAAGAGCCGAGGTTGCCTACCCCTGGTCTAGACTCTAGTGATTAAGACAGCAGGCTAGAAATCAGGAGACGGTGAGTTCTAGTCAGTGGTGGGATTCAAATATGTGAGCAACCGGTTCTCTCTGTGGATGCCACTTCCGGAAGTCCATTCTGGGCCTGGGCAACAAAAAATTAGCTACCGGCTCTGCCAAAGTGGTGCGAACCGGCGGACTCCCACCCCTGGTTCTACTCGTGCCTTAGCCATGAAAGCCAGCCAAAGCCCCCAATTCAGCCCAACCCACCTCGCAGGGTTGCTGTTGCTGTGGGGAAAATCAAAGGAGGAAGGTGTGTGTTGGATATGTTCACTGCCTTGAGTTTTTTTTGTATAAAAAGAATAAACAAATCAAATAAAACCATCTGGCCGTGCCCAATTTTACAATCTTTTCTTTTCTTTTCTTTTTAATGGCAAATTATAAAGCAATTGCCAGGGTTGTTTAGTCTAGCCATTGTTTGCTGTGGGGTAGTTTTTGCCAGAACCCGGAAGTAAAGGCCAGTTTTTCTTCTCAGCAAAAATGTCGTGTGACTATGGGCCGCTGGTTGCCGAGTGCCCGAAATGCGGTCGTGTGATTGGGTGATGAGAGGAGTGGATATCAGAATTTCAAATCTGGGTTGAAAGTCCTATTTTCAAGGTCTGTCATAACGTCAAACAGCTGCTATGAGCTACCTGTCATAAGTTGAGGACTACCTGTAGGGCACTGGTGGATATCCAGACAGCCTTTCTCTATCTGTCTAGATTGAACTTCAACCAGTTCTAGTCCTCTCTTCCCCTTTTCCAGCATGGCTGCAGCCCTTCCTTCCCCCTAAGGAAGGTTACTGTCCTTCAGAAAAAGAGCTCGCTCTCATCCACATCTCTCAGCTTCTCTTGTCAGGAGAAAAAAAAACAGCTTATGCCTTTGATTGATTGCAAGACAGGACAGAAAATAGGCCAGGGCTGGGACACGCTGAAACAATAGGGTTGGTTAACTGCCGCAAGTGAAATGTTGAAAACCTTTCCTCCCTTCGTTTGAAATTAAAAGTGCCACAGAAATTAAATCCTTTGAAAAACTACAGGTTGTCCTTTGAACTTCTTTCCCTGTTATTCTATTGAAAGGGAGAGAAAAATCAGCCAGTTGAATGAGAGAGGGGGGGGGAGAGGAAGGGGGAGAGAAAGAGAGGGAAAACCAGATTGAATAGAATAGGATACAGCTGGAAGGGACCTGGGAGGTCTTCTAGTCCAGCCTCCTGCTGAAGCAGGAGAACCATCTTAGATAAGTGACTGTCTAGTCTCTTCTTTAAAATCTCCAGTGATGGAGCGCCCATGATTTCTGGAGGAAAAGCTTTTCCACTGGTTAATTGTCCTCGCTGTTTGGAACTTTCTCCTTAATTCCAGGTTGCTTCTCTCTTTGGTCAGTTTCCAACCACTGTTTCTCGTCCTTCCTTCTGGTGCTCTGGAGAACGACGTGACCCCCCTCTTCTTTGTGGCAGCCCCTCAGACACTGGAACACTGCTATCATATCTCCCCTATTTCTTCTTTACTTTTTGACTAGCCAAAGCCAAGTCCCGCAGCCGTTCTTTGTATGTTTTAGTCTCCAGGCCTTTTTGATCATCTTAGTTGCTCTTCTCTGAATTTTTCCCAAACTCTCTTTTTTGTGATAGGGTGACCAAAATTTGGCTGCAGCATTCCAGGTGTGGTCTTACTAGGGTTTTATAAAGCAGTACTAATACTTCACGTGATCTTGATTCTATGCCTCTGTTTATACCACCCAGGATTGTATTAGCCTTTTTGGTTGCTGCTGCACACGGCTGGCTCATAGTCAAGTGATCGTCCACTAGGACTCCAAGGTCCCTCTCACAGATACTGTTTTTGAGCCAGGTCTCGCCCAGGCTTGTACCTTTGATTTTTCCTGCCTAAATGTAAAACTTTGCTTTTCTCCATACTGAAACTCATTTTGTTGGATGGGGCCCATTGTTCAAGTTGGTCAAGATTTTTTTTTTTTGATTCTGAGTTTGTCTTCTGCGGTGTTGGCTACTCCTGTCAGTTTGGTGTCATCTGCAAATTTGATGAGTTCCCCTTCAATTCGCTCATCTAAGTCATTGATGAAGATATTGAAGAGTCCTGGGCCTAAGACGGAACCTTGTGGTGCCCCACTGCTTACTTCTCTCCATGTAGTGCCGTTGAGGACTACTCATTGAGTACAGTTTGCCAGCCAGCTACAGATCCATTTTCTACATTTTCTACAGATCCTTTTTCTACCTTACCAAGGAGTAGGTTTTGGTCTACTTTATCAGATGCCTTACTGAAATCTTGATTGATGATAAATAAAGATGAGAAAGATTATCATACATCCCTTGATTGATGATTGGTAAAAGATATTAATCTTGATAGACAGACAGACTGATTCTTCTTAAAACAGAAATTTCTTTAATGTACAATATTTATATCAAAAGAGTCCAAATGCTATTGTTTTTCTACTATGAAAATAGTATTACTTCTCTAAGGAGCCAAGGAGTAGATTGCTTCCTGCCTGAGCAGGGGGTTGGACTAGATGACCTCCAATAATTATTATTATTATTATTATTATTATTATTATTATTATTATTATTATTATTATTATTATTATTATTATTGTTGTTGTTGTTGTTGTTGTTGTTGTTGTTGTTGTTGTTGTTGTTGTTGTTATTAATCTCCTACAGAAAAGATCCCAAAACCTTCCTCCCTTCTCCTCCCCAGTTAATTTAAGAACCTAGCACCTCACAAATTTAGAAGTGAGTTATTTAGATGGTGAAAACAAACACTTCTTGGCACCCAGCAGAAACAGTATATGGCGTACACATCCTTTGTCATACACATGTATGTGCACATGTATATGTTAATGCAGTGTTGTTACCTGCAAGAGAATCATTCTTCTTCTTCTTCTTCTTCTTCTTCTTCTTCTTCTTCTTCTTCTTCTTCTTCTTCTTCTTCTTCTTCTTCTTCTTCTTCTTCTTCTTTCTTCTTCTTCTTCTTCTCAGATGAAGTAGCCTGCGTCGTTCCAGATGAATGCAAGCAAATATGTGGTACAGAAGTTGGGTGTTCTAACATTGCCTATCCAAAACTGGTTGTGTCTCTCATGCCAAATGGTAAGAAGGAGATTATTTCCTTCCTGACCCCCAATGCACTCACTTTAGCCAAAGTTGGTGGGGGTGGCAAGGGCTTGTAACAACTCCATGGTTCGAGGGTTACCTGCAGAATCAACGGCTTGGCCATCTAGTTGGGACCATCAACAATAATGGAGAGGTTTGACCAGTCCTACTACAGATAGCAGGGATTGGATTTGGGACTCTACCATTAAATTAGGGGTCCCAGCTCTATTGTGAATTTATTTATTTATTTATTTATTTAGCCAGCTGTATGACCCAAGTGATGCTGAACGCTGGAATTCATCCCTTCTTCCTCCCCATTATGTTTTATTACGACAGGCCTTCGGGGCTTGATGCTAGCAGTGATGCTGGCAGCCCTCATGAGCTCCCTGGCATCCATCTTCAACAGCAGCGGCACCCTCTTCACCATGGACATCTACAAATGCTTGAGGCCACAAGCCAATGAGAGGGAGCTGTTGATTGTGGGCCGGTGAGAAAGAGATCTGGGACACCCCAAATCCATGTACACTCTTCCCTTGCTATGAAAAACCAAACTCTGGCATCTTGTTAGTCTTCCTCCATTTGGTGCCCTACAGATGTGTTGTGACTCTACTGTCATTCTAGCCAGATGGGGGAAGATTGGTGATACCAACACAAGGGATGGCAACATTTTCAAAGAGTGAGGGGAGTTGTACACTGATGTGGGCACCAAAACACTATTCATTGTTCATTCATTCATTCATTCTATTAATATTTTCATCCATCCATTCATTTTCATTCAATCATTCATTGCAAGAAGTTAATATTCTCACTTGGAATCTACAAGATGTAATGCACAGCCCTTGAAATCTTGCAAGGTCTGGCAAATTCGTGAGATCTTAGCCATTATTTTGTGAATGATGCACACTGGCACCATACCACTGCAAAACAATACAAAGTTCCCAAAATTTGTCCACTTCTTCGCTATTTTTGCCATCCTGCAGGCCATGTCAACTGCATTAGAAACATGAATCTTAGAACTCACTTGAACCACGAGATAAGTAAATGTTACGTGGCAGTGAGTACACCTGTGAAAATCCTCTCCCACCCTCAGTTAAACCCCACTTTGTAAGCCGGTCCCTGTATCCCAGCCAAGGGATAGATTTCCTCTTTGCTGTTTCTCTCTACAGGGTGTGGATCTTGCTGCTTGTGGGCATCAGCATTGCGTGGATCCCTGTGGTACAGGTTGCCCAAGGTGGACAGCTCTTTGACTACATCCAGTCCATCAGCAGTTATCTGGCCCCACCCATTGCTGTCATTTTTCTCCTTGGAGTCTTTGTCAAAAGGCTTAATGAGCAGGTGAGCAGGTTAAAAGAAAAAGACACAACCACCCACATTGACAAACGTACTCCACATAAGGAGTGGGATCCACGGAGGGGAACCACAAATACTCCAAACAGAGGAAATAAGAGTACCAGAATTTTAAGCCCAGTTAGAATGGTGGCATCTAGACCACCTAAGCCAATTTGGACTTCCTAGAAGATAGTCAAATAAGACACCATTCAGAGGTTTCAGATACTGGGAAGTTGAAAAATATTATATCCCTAAGAAGGCAGAAGAAAACCACTTCTGTCAAGTGCCAAAGTCATCAGGACGTGGGCTGAATAGAAAAGAATAGAGCTGGAAGGGACCTTGGAGGTCTTCTAGTCCAGCCCTCTGCTCAAGCGGGAGAACCTATACCATCTCAGATAAGTGACTGTCTAGCCCAGAGGTAGGCAACCTCGGCTCTTTTATGACTCATAGAAACGCAAGTTAAGATAGGCAAGAAAATGGTAAGTGAGCACCTGTCCAGCCTAGACGAGTTCAAATCACCAGGACCAGACGGATTACACCCCAAGGTTCTCAAGGAACTGGCAGACGTGATCTCAGAACCACTGAACTATATTTTTCAAAGATCCTGGAGCACTGGGGAACTACCAGAGGACTGGAAGAGAGCTGATGTTGTTCCCATCTTCAAAATAGGGGGAAAAACAGATCCAGGAAACTACAGACCTATCAGCCTGACCTCAATACCTGGGAAGATTCTGGAAAAGATAATCAAACAACAAATCAGCGAACACCTTGATGCAAACAAAGTCATCACTAAAAGTCAACATAGGTTTGTCAAAAACAGATCATGCCAGACAAATCTTATTACATTCTTTGACCAAGTGACAAAATTAGTGGACCAGAGGAATGCTGTACATATAATTTACTTGGACTTCAGTAAGGCATTTGATAAAGTAGATCACAACCTAGATGGGGAACTCATCAAATTTGCAGATGACACCAAGCTGGCAGGAATAGCCAATACTCCAGAAGATAGGCTTAAGATACAGGAGGATCTGGACAGACTCGAACACTGGGCACTATCTAACAAAATGAAATTCAATTGTGAAAAAAGTAAGGTTCTGCATTTAGGCAGGAAAAATCAAATGCACAGGTATAGTATAGGTGGTACCTTGCTCGATAGTAGTAACTGTGAGAGGGATCTCGGAGTCCTAGTGGACAATCACTTCAATATGAGGCAGCCGTGTGCTGCAGCTGCCAAAAAAGCCAACACAGTGCTAGGCTGCATTAACAGAGGGATAGAATCAAGATCACGTGAAGTACTAATACCACTTTACAATGCCTTGGTAAGGCCACACCTGGAATACTGCATCCAGTTTTGGTCACCACGATGTAAAAAAGATGTCGAGACTCTAGAAAGAGTACAGAGAAGAGCAACAAAGATGATCGGGGGACTGGAGGCTAAAACATATAGGGAACGGTTGCTGGAATTGGGTATGTGTAGTTTAATGAAGAGAAGGGCGAGGGGGGACATGATAGCAGTGTTCCAATATCTCAGGGGCTGCCACAAAGAAGAGGGAGCCAAGCTATTCTCCAAAGCACCTGAAAGCAGGACAAGAAGCAATGGATGGAAACTAGTCAAGGAGAGAAGCAACCTAGAACTAAGGAGAAACCTCCTGACAGTTAGAACAACTAACCAGTGGAACAACCTGCCTCCAGAAGTGGTGAATGCTCCAACACTGGAAGTTTTTAAGAAGAGACTGGACAGCCATTTGTCTGAAATGGTATCGGGTTTCCTGCCTTAGCAGGGGGTTGAACTAATGACCTCCAAGGTCCCTTCCAACTTATTATTATTATTATTATTATTATTATTAACTTCAACTCCCAGAATTCCTGAGTCAGCTATGCTGACTCAGGAATTCTGGGAGTTGAAGTCCATGAGTCATAAAAGAGCCGAGGTTGCCTACCCCTGGTCTAGCCTCTTCTTAAAAACCTCCAGTGATGGAGCGCCCACAATTTCTGGAGGCAAGCTGTTCCACTGGTTAATTGTCCTCACTGTCAGGAAGTTTCTCCTTAATTCCAGGTTGCTTCTCTCTTTGGTCAGTTTCCAACCATTGTTTCTTGTCGTGGCCTCTGTTGCTTTGGAGAATAATTTGACCCCCTCTTCTTTGTGGCAGCCCCTCAAATACTGGAAAACTGCTGTCATGTCTCCCCTATTTCTTCTTTTCTTTAGACTAGCCCAGGGGTCAGCAACCTGAAACAGTGAAAGAGCCACTCGGAACCGGTTCCCTCACAAAAGGAAAAACTGGGAGCCGCAAAAAATGTGTGCACATGTGCGTACATGCGCGCATGCGCAGAACAGGGTTTTACTGAAGAGTGGAGCCAAGGCGAGATATGCACCTGCCCTGCATATTTGAATTGATTGGTTGAACTTTTTTAGTCCCACTTTTTTTTTTTGGACTGCACATGGCAGAGGACTGGGAGCCGCAGGAGACGGTTGAAAGAGCCGCATGCGGCTCCGGAGCCGCGGGTTGCAGACCTGTGGACTAGCCAAACCCAAGTCCTCTAGCCATTCTTCATATGTTTTAGTCTCCAGGCCTTTGATCATCTTAGTTGCTCTTCTCTGAATTTTTTCCAAACTCTCAACATCCTTTTTGTGGTACGGTGACCAAAATTGGCTGCAGTATTCCAGGTGTGGTCCCACTAGGGTTTCATAAAGCGGTACTAATGCTTTGCGTGATCTTGATTCTATGCCTCTTGTTTATACAACCCAGGATTGTATTAGCTTTTTTTGGCTGCTGCTGCACACGGCTGGCTCGTGGTCAAGGGATCGTCCACTAGGACTCCACGGCCAACTGTTGAAGTCAACTGTCTCATGATATATACAGCCTTGGGGATGGGAAAACCTTGGCCTGCTAACGGGGAGAACCAGAGATGAAGGAAGTCAATGTCGCACACGTCTAAACCTTTTAACAGTCAGGCTTTCCCCAAATTTCGCAACGGTCTCTCAGTTTTAGGGGACAGGGAAGGCACCTGTGCAGGAGTGAAGTGTCCCTGATACAAGGGGAAAGCTCTTTCTTGTTCGTTCCTCATCCTCCCTGTTCCTCTTTAGGGTGCCTTCTGGGGCATGATGGGAGGACTAGCCATAGGCATGGCCCGAATGATCCCAGAATTCGTCCACGGAACAGGGAGCTGTCTCTTTCCAAGCACCTGCCCTCGCCTGATCTGTGGCGTCCACTATCTTTACTTCGCCATGATCCTATTCTTGGCTACAGCTGCCATTGCAGTGGGGGTCTCGCTCTGCACTTCTCCGATTCCTGACAAACATGTAAGTACAGGGGGAGTTGGGGGAAGGGGGAGGAGGAGGAGGAGGAAAATAATGCCAGTGCATTGAAATGCAGGTAGTCCTCGACGTTTTTTATTATTATTTAAAAGTTTTTTTATTTTTATTTTTTTCCAACTCTCCCCCATACATCTCAAGAAATATAGCGTAATATTTTATCAAGTATTAAGGTACCGGTACATTCTTTTTACATTCTAATCTACCAAATACTCTTTTTTTTTAATTGAAAAGTTTTAGAAAATTTAATAATAAAAGCCCCCCCCCTCAACCCTCCCCCCTTCCCTCCCCCCCCCAGACTTCCCAAAGCAGAATACAGGGTGTTATATATAACAATCTTATGCAAACATATGCTAAATATCTATTAAAACGTTAACAAACCTTCCACTCTTTAACTCCCTTATAACAAAACTAAAATAGTTATAATAACACATCTATAATTGTTAAGAATTATTCATAAGCTATTTGAAATAATACCAAATACTCTTAACAACATAAATACCTACACGTAAATTTTGTTTTGTTTTTTTTATATATATATATATATATATATATATATATATATATATATATATATATATATATATATATATATATATATATATATATATATATATATATATATATATATATATATTCAATTTTATTTTCCCATTTCTTCCACAAACAAGTCAACAAATATATCGCCATACATAAATACATACATGTAAGTTTGGGTGCTGCTCGTCCATTTCCCCTTTCACTGTATCCACCCTCCTTCTCTCTATTCCCTCTTCTCTACTTTCTTTCTCCCTTTCTCCTTTCTTCCCTACTTCCCTCTTCTTCCTCTCCTCTTTCCTTCACCACTCCCCTCCCGTTTCTCCCCACTTCTCCTCCTCTTTTCCTCTAACCTTCCTACTTCCTTCCCCCCTCCTCTACTCTCTTCCCTCTAGTCCTCGACTTACGACCACGATTGGCACCAAAATTTCCACTGCTAAGCAAGTCGGTTGTTAAGTGACTCAGGTCAGATTATTTTACAATCTTTTTTTTTTTGCCACGGTTGCTAAGCGAATCCCCCCAGTTGTTCTCATGTGGTTGTTAAGCGAATCTGGCTTCCCCCATTGACTTTGCTTGTTGGAAGTCGGTCGGGAAGGTTGCAAATGGCGATGGCAGGAGACTTCAATTGTCATAAAAATGCAGGCTTGGTTGTCAAGAGCCAGAATTACATGGCTGTGGGTGTTGGACACAAAAATAGACACAAATTGAAATCCACTCTGTTTTGAGTTGCAAATAGAAAAGAAGTTTATTAGACTTCACAACAAAGTCTAAAAAGTAACGGTTTGCAAAAGTGGGCCCTGGTTTTCTGGGACACACCTTCTTTCAGGGCCCTAAGCTGGTCCACAAACCTCTTTACTGGCAACTGAATTATTTACCAGTTGTTCTTCATAGGCACTAACAGGGATGCCAAAGAAAATTAGAGATGGTGATTATCAGGGAACAGACGCGGAATCGCTCACCTCCCTCACTCAGAAATGGATCGCTTGACAATTGAATGCAGTCACTTACAGAGCCAAACTAATCTTTTCCAGTTGGTTGTCCATCTTGAGTTGGGCAACAGTTCCCTGGATCCCCTTCCCCACCCAGGGTCATTCTGTTTCACCATTTGTGCATCTCAAAACTTCCGTTCTGCCAACCCAGCTGCATCGCCTGGTATTCAGCCTGAGGCACAGTAAGGAGATACGGGTCGATCTGGATCTGGAGGAGGAGGAGGAAGCAAAACAACGACAGCGGCAAGCAGAGAATGCAGCCACCAAGAACGGAAGACCAGAGTTGGTCCTAGAAATGGATGGTGAGGGGACATTGTGTGTTTATTTATTTGGCTTATATTTCTCCTTCATTCAGGAGCTCAAAGCAGAGCCCTTTTGGTGTAGTGGTTGAAGTGTGCTGGCCTAGAATCCAGGAGACGGATGTATTCTAGTCCTGCCTTAGCCAGGAAAGCCAGCCGGGTGAGTTTGGCCAATCACCAGGAGACTGAGAGTTCTAGTCCCGCCTTAGACATCAAAGCTGGCTGGGTGCCTTTGGGCCAATCACTCTTTATCAGTTCAACCCACCTCACAGGGTTGTTGTTGTTGTGGGGGGGGAAAAGAGGAAGGAGAAGTATTATTGCCAAATTGAGTTACTTACAAAGTACTTTTATTACTTTTTAAAGTACCTTTATTACTTATATGGTAATAAAGGCAGGATAAAAATTAAATAAATAAAATAGGAGTCCTTTTTCCTTTGAGGTAGGCTAGGTGGGAGAGCATGACTGGTGCAAAAATCACCTACTGAGGGTAGACCTGAATCTGGGTCTCCCCAATGCCAGCCCAACCCCTTAAACACTACACCACACTAGTTCTTACATGGTATTATTTGGGAAGCAAGATGCAGCCTTTCTAAAATACACATCCAAACAATTCTAGCGTGTCCCCAAATCATCAAATTTTCTTCGTGTGTATGTGTATGAGAGAGACTTTCCTTTTGAGTTTGCCCTTGTCACAATTTCACAATCATCACAATGTTTTGAGAGAACTCTAAGCTCAGACGCCTGTTCCCTCTCCACCTAGATCCCAAAACAATGACCTCCTGTGGCCGGCTCCGTCAAGGCCTGGCCTGGTTTTGTGGAATGAATTCCGGCAGCCCAAAGGAGCCAGAAGTGAACCCAGAAGAGAAGGACAAGGATCTCCAGCCTCTGGCAGGCATCGCAAATCACACGCTGTGGAAACAGGTGGTCAACACCAATGCTATGATCATGATGGCTCTGGCCATATTCATGTGGGGCTACTATGCCTGAGGATCCTCAACAGCTCAATAGAATACGTTACTCACCAACCCCTCCAGCTACATCCCATCAACCCATCAGCCCCAGAGGAACAACAGGAGCAAAAAGATGGAATCAGAAATAGGAGGGACTTCACAACTGTCTTCTGAGTCACCTGCCATCATCCAAGTCCCAAAGATCTAACTACGGCATCCAAGTCAACATTCATCAAAACTCATCACAACTAACTCTTTGGAAGATCATTTTAAGTTGTATTACATCGTGAAAGAGACAAGCCACTCAAAACTGTTGACAGCTGGAATTGAGGAGAAACTCATCCTTCTTAAGTGTCGAGATGACTAGGAATATTCAGTTTTCACGGTCTTAGAAACCACGTCAGGCAGGAAACAGCAAGGCCACATGCTAAATTCCTATTAAAGTGATTTATTGGTTGTGCCTATGCATGGGAATCTAGTCAACTACTGGTTAGCACCATTTTGGTGCTAGATAAGGGTTAACGGATTCAAGAAGGGTTAAACTCACTCTTCAACATTGCTTCATATTCCATGTCATCCCTTACAAACTTTTGGAAAAGGGAGAGAGAGAGAGAGAGAGAGAGAGAGAGAGAGAGAGAGGGAGGGAGGGAGGGAGGGAGGGAGGGAGGGAGGGAGGGAGGGAGGGAGGAGAGAGAGAGAGAGAGAGAGAGAGAGAGAGAGAGAGAGAGAGAGAGAGAGAGAGAGAGAGAGAGAGAAAATAGGGAAGAAATTAAACCAATCATAGCATCTGTCTATACTAGACAGGAGACAAGGGAACAGACACGAAAGAAAGTGGTTATACTTCTCTTTGGGGTACAAAATCAAATTTGTGAGTTAAAAATCTATGTTAATAAAAAGAAGACTTCCCCATACTGAACAAGGCACGTATTGGATACCGGCTTGGAAAGGCAAAATCAAGGAGTACACGTAGTCCTCATTTAGCAACTCAGACGGTGACCATTTGCAGTTACAATAGGGGTGCAAAAGTAACTTTGCAACCGAGCATTTATGACCTTTGCAGGTCTGTAAAGCAAAGAAAAGCTGAGGTGAGATCATAAGCACAGTTGTAATTCATTTAACAGCCACTCCAATTAACGACCAAGTTGTCAGTCCCTACCGTGGTTGCTAAATGAGGATTACCTATACAATTAAATACACATTTCCTAGTCTTGCAGTGATGCTATGAAGGGGTGTGTGTGTGTGTGTGTGTGTGTGTGTGTGTATAAAAAACCCCACCCAATCAGAGCACACCTCCACCCACAGAACACACCCCCTCTGGCAGTTTAAAAAAGAGGAACAAACAGCCACTACCACACACTTCTCCCAGAAGAACGAAGCTGAAGCCACCAGCCTGAGGATGACGGATGAGATTTCGTCGAAACGTTGCTCTTATACCTTCAATTCTATGTGGGGAAAAACCCGAATGACCAAAGATCTACATACAAACACCCGCGAAAACCTCAGAAAATATATATATATATATATATATATGGAATCCCATCCGTCATCCTCAGGCTTGTGGCTTCAGCTTCCTTCTTCTGGGAGAAGCATGTGGGAGAAGCATATATATATATATATATACATATATATTAGCTTTAACACCCCCCCCAAAGGAAAATATGTAAACACTCATCACATTTTTTAAAAAAAATAATTGGAAAGAAATGAAATCTTATGTTGTCAGTACCTCATCTTTATTTTACAGTTAAGGAGTGGTAAACTGAGGCAAGGCAAATCCAAATCTACGGTTGATTTTGTAAAAGGAAACCAGGGCCCCCACCTTTTCTATGATTGAATAAATCAGGTTCTTGGCATAAAAATTCTTCCAGAATCAGAATCAGAGTATTTTCTTCTCAGCGCTGAGCCATTCCATCCGCCATTCCTCGGAGCCCAGGAGGTTCCGACTGGTTACCCACCCAGAGGATGTCAGTCCTTGGAAGCAGAAGGGAACCCAAAGTGAACAGAAAGCATTGGGTATATTTATTTTTATTTTAATCCCATTTATATCCCGCCCTTCTCCGAAGACTCAGGGCGGCTTACAATCTAAGCACAAATCAAATGTAAACGCTGCACCCTAACCTTGGTTTCTATCTTTCTGGGCAAGGTACAAGAGGTACAAGTGTAAAGAGCATTAGAAATTCAAAACCGCAGCAGTCCTCATTTACCCATTGCGACAGGATCTGCCACTCGGTCACAAAGTGACTAGATTGCTAACTGAAAAAAACCATGTGACTACCTTCGAATTACAACGCAAGATTGTCTGTGGAGATTCTCAGTCATGCAGGTCATGGCTGTTCCAAAAGTGTTTTTTCAAAAGGCAACTGGACTGTGTTTTGCTCTGAGGATGTTTCGTTTCTCATCCAAGAAGCTTCTTCAGCTCTGACCTTGGATGAGAAGCAAAAGGTCCTGAAGACAAAAAAAACGAAGCCCAGTTGCCTTCTGAAAAAGCACTTTTTGGGACAACGGGAGTTTGTTATTTCTGGCTGTGGCCATTAAGCGGATCACCACAGGTTACGAAGTACAATGTCAGACCGTGACTTGTGACTTCCGCCAGCTTCTCCGTTGACTTTGTCAGGAGCCAGCAGTGAAGGTCACAAATGACATTCACGTGAACCCAAGGATGCCTGCAACTTTGAGGACCCATCATAACTCTCCTGGCTCCGCACTGTCAGTCACCGAACAAAAGGTGAGTTAAGTGAGGACTTCCTATATCTGGTTTAATTTTTAAAAAAAAAATTGGGCAGAGCTGTGACTGACACTCAGAAGCACTCCCAGAGGTGCTGGGAAAAGCTTTGAACAAGGATGATTTCATATCTTCAAAGGACTCTGGAATCTTTTGTTGCTCTTTAGGGCTGCATTCATGAGTTTCTCTCAACCCTGGCTACTTGAAGATGTGTGGACTTCAACTCCCAGAATTCCGTGATGGCTGAGGAATTATGTGGGGTGAAGTCCACACAACTTCCAAGTGGCCAAGGTTGAGAAAAACTGATTTAAATCTTTCCCTTTTAGTCAGCACTGGGGGTGGGGGTGGGGGTGGCAGTGTGACCTCAGAGGTCATGTACAACACTTTTGTGGCTACTGGAGGCTACTCTGATCACCTGCTAAAAGCTGATGGCATCATTTCCCACTGTTTTGAGGTGGAAAACACACGAGAGCTACCAAAACAGGCATTATCCTAATTAAAGAGCAAACACCCCCTCAAACTCCCATTGATCATGGTTCCATCCACATGAACATGACCCTATCCTCTTGTGACCCTCAGCCCTCTCCCCTCCCCAACATGAGTGGTCCCTGGCCATCAATACAATGCCAATATACAGTTATACAATTGAACTGTGTAACTGAACATCAAAAAAGCATTTAAAGGTGTGTAGACTGACTTCGTGGGCAGAGCCTTTTGAAAAGTGAGATTTGAGCTAGCTTGGTGCTGAATCCAGGATTTAAATGAAATTTAAATTTCCACCACGCACCTGCCAGGAATTTGGGAAATATCCTATCTAAGAACTGATGCATTTCGGAATTTAGCCTGGGATCCTCTTGACCGGATTCTGAAAAGCAGGAAAAGGAAGAGAAAAAAAACATGAGGAAGAACTTGTGCAGCAGATTTGTGCTTGGCACAAAGGAGAGAAAAGGAGAAAAATCGCACGCTGGGGGGGGGGGCAGGGAGAAACCCTTTGTAAATGGAAGAGAAGCAAAGTTATTCTCCTTGAATCCCTGGAAGTATAAATGCAAAGGAGATGAATTCACAGACAAGGTCCAAGTTGGCTTGTCGGGAACTGTACAACTTTTTCCAAACGCTGCAGGAGAGAGAATGAGAACATAAGCAGGACGTTTACAGGCCAGTCCCCAACCTATGGCCACCACTGAACCCAACATTTCTGTTGCTAAGCAAGACAATAGTGTTAAGTGAGTTTTGCCCTATTTTGTGACCTTTCTTGCCACACTTGTTAAGGGAATCCCTGCAGCTGTTAAGTCGGCAACACGGTTGTTAAACGAATCTGGCTTCCCCGTTGATTTTGCTTGTCAGAAGGTCACCAAAGGTGACCCCAGGACAACGCGACCGTCATAAATACGAGCCAGTTGCCAAGCATCCAAATCCTGATCATGTGACCGTGGGGATGCTGCAATGGTTGTAAGCCTGGAAAACGGTCGTAAGTCACTCTTTTCAGTGCTGTTGTAACTCCAAACAGTCCTAAAGGAATGGTTGTAAGTCGAGGACTATCTTTACCAACCACCTACCTTACCAAGTATCATTCTATGAGGAGCAACCTCCCTCTTCTCCCTGCCCCAAAGCCTTTGGGGTAGCCTGAGGTAAATGGCCACCTCCATCTCCCAATCTCTTCAGTCTCCCATAGGCCCCACCTGCCTCGAAAAGGCCTACCGGACAGCAGTTGTGTCGGTTGCAAGGAATAGTACACTTGTTCTGAGGAAGGCGGTGCAAACACCTTGGCTGTCATTTGCAAGCCTTTTCTCAACTGATTAGATCTGAGGCAGGCAGCTGAAAACATCTCACTGGCAGAGGACTGTGGGGAAATACGAGGATACAACTGCAGTGGGCCATGCTGTGCATCTCACACTATGCACAGGTGATTGCTGCTCAACGGCAACAGTCATAGTTACAGCGGAACACCACCACCACCACCCCAAAAAAAGCTCCAGGCTCCATTACAGTTGAATGTCAAGGACTATCTGTAATGTGGTGGAATAAACCCCTCAAAAGCTACTTATGAGCCAATCCCCAAGTAATGGCCACTATAGTTGTTCACCTTTACAACCAACCACAGGGACACTGTAGCTTCCCTGCCTGTTTTCCCCCATTCCCCCCCACCCCTAGGTTCCCATAGGCCTTCCCCTCCCCCACTGCGTTCCCACAGGCCTTAGGCCTGATTCCCACCCCATCAGGCCTCACACCCTCCTCCTCCTCCTCCTCCTCACTTACCTTTTGTAGAGCTCCGGTGCTTTCAGCAGCGCTGGAATAGATGGCTTCATTGTGTGGGCCTGTGGCTTGATTCAGGAAGTGACCACCACGCTCCCAGCAGCCGCAGGAAATTCGAATAGCTGGGAACATGGCTGCTGCTTCCAGAATCACACCATAATGGCCGAGAATCGCACCATAATGGCCGAGCGACAAAGCGTCCCGTTCTGCTTTGCTAACACAGCCTGCACAGTGCTGAGGAAAGCTCCGGGCTCCATTACGGTCGTATGTCGAGGACTATCTGTAATGTGCTGGAGTAAAAGGGATGCCCACCGTCACAGACAATGGGGACCACCAAGAGATGTCCTTCTCAGTCCCTTCTAATGAGACATGCCAGAAAAGAACCCGTGATGTGAATTTCCAGTCTCACCAAGTTATGACGCGTTTCCCACACACACACAGACACACACACTTCCCCGTTCACAATTCGTTTCTTCCTCCAAATTCACTCCCCGGGTCATCACCTTTACATAATCGATGCTGCAAATTCAGGAGGGACCCTCTTTCCAAGGCACAGGTTTCCACATCTTCACAGAGTAAGGCCTCTAGAAGAAGGGCGTGGGTGTAGGCTTTAATCACATCCACACTGTCTGCTTGCCGATGGAGCAGGATGGAGATCAGCCCTGCAGAGGAGGAGAGGAGTCAACGCACAGGCAGGCATGGGAAGGTTCTGGATGGGCTCCCTCTCGCGAACACTTCAGATCCAGATCAATATGATTCTGGATCAAAGTCCAGAAAAGAAAAGTGAAATGGACAGCTCATCTTGAATAAAGGTCAAAACACTGTTGAGCTCTGAAAGACAACCTATATATTCCTCGCTATACAGGAAGTCCTCAACTTACAGCCCTGGTGGCTCAGTGGTTACAATGCAGTACTGCAGGCTACTTCTGCTGACTGCTGGCTGCCGACAGTTCGAGTCTCACCAGGCTCAAGGTCGAGTCGGCCTTCCGTCCTTCCGAGGTCAGTAAAATGAGGACCCAGATTGTTGGGGGGCAATAGGCTGACTCTGTGAACCGCTTAGAGGGGGCTGTAAAGCACTGCGAAGGCGGTATATAAGTCTAAGTGCTATTGCTATTGCTTACGGTCGCCTTTCTATTCTCAAACAAGATAGTCGTTAAAGTGAGTTTCGCCCCATTTTATGGCCTTCCTTGCCAGGCTTGTTAAGTGAGTCACTGCATATGTTAAGTTAAATAACTTAGTTGTTAACTGAGTCTGGCTTTCCCATTGACTTTGCTTGTCGGAAGGTTGCAGGAAGTGATCACATGACCCCAGGACACTGCAACCGTCATAAATAAGAGTCAGTTGCCAAGCATCTGAATTTTTATCATGTGATCATGGGAATGCTGCAACTGTTGTTAGGGTGAAAAAACGGTCCTAAGTCTAAATGATCTGTTCTAAGTCAAGGACTACTTGTAGTTTATATCTCAAAATAAATTGTGGGGCCAACAACCCCAAAGATCAAATCTCCAAATATAATCATAATTCATCTGTGTGTCAAGGAATAAGAACAATACAAAATCGGCAATTAAAAATTAGGAAAGCATGCAAAGAGTATATAATCTTTCTTCGTTTGCGTTGGGACTTCAATTCCCAACCAGTGTGCCTGAGGAACGTCTGTAGATTACATGTAGTCCTCGACTTACAACCATTTGTTTAGTGACCATTCAAAGCTACAACATCACTGACAAAAGTGAGTTATGACCGTTTTTCATATTTAACACCATTGTAGTATCCCTTGGTCACCTAATCAAAATTTGGCTGGCAACTGGCTCGTATTTATGATGGTTGCAGTGTCCCAGGGTCATGTGATCACCTTTTGTGACCTTCTGACAAGCAAAGTCAATGGGGGAGCCGGATCCGCTTAACAACTGAGTTGCTAACTTAATAACTCTAGTGATTCACTTAATAACTGTGGCAGGAAAAGTCATAAAACGGGGCAAAACTCACAACTGTCTTGCTTAACGACCACAATTTGGGGCTCAATTGTGGTCGTAAGTCAAGGACTACCTGTATTACTAACTATAACATGTATCTCTTCTGGAAGCCCTGGATGAACTCGAAGATCTCCACCCAAGGACTCCATGAGGTTGGTTGGACTGAGAAACGATGATTGGTCCAAAGTTAAGCAAACGTCCCACGGGGCCTTGAACTCAGGTCTCCCTTATCCCAGCTCAGGACTGCCCAGCACACCACACCTATCCTCCATGCCAGAAATTCCTTCTCCTACAAGAAATTATGGTCAGTTAACTTCACATCTTCCTACAACATGATCGTACACCCACCTGCTGGTTGGTTGAAGAAAATTAAGTAATTTGAAGCATTGCCTTCTAGAGCTTTCTGGAAGTCAGCAACCCTGATGGGGGTTGGAGAAAAACATACAAATAAGGAAAAGTTAAAGAAAGATGCTTTGAGGCTGGGAGGGCCCTCTTCTCAGTCTCCCAAAGAATATTTTCAGCGCTGAGAAAAATGTTTGCATTTTCAGCGCCAGTTAAGAGTAGCCATGTTTCTTGGCATTTCTCAATTCCCGTAAAATATGCTCCATTTGCTGTATTTGTTCACAGCTCAGATCAAGGATAAAACTCAACTCAAAAAGGCTAAATCATGCATTCGGCTTTCTCAGAATAATGGAGGAAACTCACCTGGAGGTCACTGTATGAAGAGGAGTCCCAAGAGTTATCTTGAGCTGCTGACGAAACCCTACATTGAAAAAAAAAATGAGTCACAACCCTTGATTCAAAGAACACTGACTGAACATGTGGTGGAAGTCTTGGCTAAGTGGTAAAGCATGAACTCCATCACTACCAAAGTAGCTACTCACCCGTGCCCAAAAAAACTTGCAGAACTTTCATGGTTTCCATCGAAAAGTAGAACATAGTGGATTTACCAACCACGGTTGCAAAACATCTGGTGACCACTAGATGGTAGCACGGCGGCACAAAAACCCTCACGCTTTGCTGCCATCTAGTGATTCTTGCAGCTCAGATCTGGTGAGTCTACCCTGTGTATTCCATGAGTTGGCAAATCCCCACCCACGATCCTCATCCGAAGTGGTAGACCGGCTTAATGGCAAATGAGAACTTGAACAAAGCTATTTCTTACCAAAATCAGATCGAAGTAAACCTCCCTTCTCAGATGAACTCTTGGCACTCCTAGGAGAAGAACTGAAAAACAGTCCCATGCCTGACACACTATTTTTTAAGCCATCCCTTCACTAAGGGCTACTCTATTACCAACACAAACATTGGACATGATACTATAAGGTGCCTGGGATCACGAGACCTCAGATACCTAGCAGAAGGGGTTCCTGAGGGTTGATAGCAGCAGGGCCAGGAACTTCTTCCCACTTCAAGTAATGCTGCAAGACCAGATGGAGCCGGGCACGGTTAAGGGTCTCCATGCAAACTGCCCGCACTGCTTGGTAGTTGGCGTAGAGATGGAGGACGGTGAAGAGAGCATAGAAGGCATAGGTGAGGCTGAAGGAAAGAGAAGGAGAATTGAGAAGATTTCCCATCCCTAATTTTATTTTTCCCATCTCTCCCCGTTCCCTCCTTCCCTCACCATTCCATTCCTTTATTCTTTGTATAGTATTCCTTCACAATCAGCCTGGCCTACACACACAGAGAGAGAGAGAGAGAGAGAGAGAGACAGACAGACAGACAGAGACAGAGACAGAGACAGAGAGAGAGACAGACAGAAAGAGAGAGAAACAGAGACAGGAGACAGAGAAAGACAGACAAACAGAGACAGAGAGACAGAGAGAAAAGAGAGAGAAAGAGAGACAGACAGAGACAGAGACAGTGTCAGAATCCATTTATATCATATTCATAAATGGAATGTTTCAAACATTATTCCATGGATTCTGCCATCTCCCGAAGAGAAGAGAATGGATGTGTATTGAACCGGTATTAGGCATTTCAAAGGAAAGGAGAAGCCTTTTGAACTGGGGAAACAAAAGGGGGGGCTAGCATCTGGCTTTTGTCACGGAAGACAGCAATAAACATGAAGGGTCCTAAGTTCCTTTTTCCCACGAGATGGATGATACGAGAGAAAGGATGGGGGACTGACCAAATGGGGTTAAGGGGGGTTAAACCGGGAACTCTTTATAAGGGTTTACTTCGTGGGATAATATTAAGTCCTGTCTCGTTTCCTACAACCAAGCATGTCATAGTAAAGATTCTTTTTGGAATAGATTTGACTCCAAGAATTTTGTCTTCCTAAGACGTGGTTTGGGGTGGGTCCTGACAGACAGAGAGACAGACCGACAGACAGACAGAAAGAAAGAGAGAAACAGAGACAGGAGACAGAGAGAGAGAGAGAGAAAGAGAGAGAGAGAGAGGGAGGGAGGGAGGGAGGGAGAGAGAGAGAGAGAGACAGAGAGAGAGAGAGAGAGAGAGAGAGAGAGAGAGAGAGAGAGAGAGAGAGAGAGAGAGAGAGAGAGAGAGAGAGAAACAGAGACAGGAGGCAGACAGAGAGACAGGGAGCGAGAGAAGAGAGAGAATGAAAAAAACAGCATATAACTCACGGGAGATTGTCCACCACAAGAGGAATCAGGAAGAGACTGAAGAGAAGGCCAGCTAGGTTCACTAGTGTCTCCTACAGGATGGGAGAAATTTAGAAGAAAGTTGGTTCAGACTAGAAGTCCTTCGTGATCTCCACTTGGCCACGTCAAGGGCTGAGTGTCGCTTCTTTGATCCCTCATCTCACCTGGCTTCCATCTTTGGCTGATACATCGGCCATGTTGTCCCGGCGGGCCTGGTGCATGGTGAGAGCCGCACGGGTGGCCCCTCCAGCCACACCCACAATGCACTGACACCAAGAGAACAGAGCAGGAGAGAAAGGTGGTTGTAACTGTCACCTTCTCCACCACCGGCCCTTTAGATTCAGTCTCCCCATTCTAGAGACCTCCGTCTGTTGCTTTTACTCCAATTTAATACAGGTAGTCCTCAACTTACAATAGTTCATTCAGTGACTGTTCAAAGTTACAACAGCAGTGAAAAAAGTGACTTGTGATGGTTTTTCACACTTACATTCACTGCAGCCTCCCCTTGGTCACGTGATCAAAATTCGGATGCTTGGCAACTGGTTCGTATTTATGACGGGTGCAGTGTCCTGGGGTCATGTGACTTTCTGACGAGCAAAGTCAACGAGGAAGCCAGATTCCCTTAACAACCATGCCACTAAATTAACAACTGCGGTGATTCACTTAGCAACTAGGACAAGAAAGGTCACAAAACGAGGCAAAACTCACTTCATGGATGTTTCGCTAAGCGACATAAAAGTGGGGCTCAATTGAGGTCGTAAGCTGAGGACTACCTGTATGGCCATCTCCCCTTCTCTGCACTCTTGCTTTTCACCTTAAAAAAGCCACTGGTGCAGACAATGAGCGTGAAGCATGCTGGGAAAGCTGGCGCCACGATCTCCATGAAGATGGCCACGTCGTTGAGCACATCAGCGAAGAGCCTAAACGGTGGTATTGAAAAAAAGTCGCTCAAAAGTCGAAATAAATCAGCCCACCCCAAGCGTACCTTTTGGGTACAATGCCTGGCTGTGATCATGTATGAATGTGTACCTAAAACTGGGCATGAGATCTATTAATTAGAAGTCAGAACTGAAGGAAAGGCCTTATTTCCTTTTACCTCCATTGCTTAGCATCACAATCCAGTTTGCTCCTGGAAAAGACAAGAGAAAACAAGCAAAAAAGTAACAGGGTTTAAAAATCAAGTTTAGGTGTGATCGAACATCACAGGAATGCTTCAGATTCACATTCCCACTTATCCTGGGTATAGGGTTTCCTGCCTGAGCAGGGGGTTGGACTAGAAAACCGCCAAGTTCCCAAGTCTATTATTATTATTATTATTATTATTATTATTATTATTATTATTATTATTATTATTATTATTATTATTATTATTATTATTATTATTATTATTATTATATTTTTATTCATTAAGCATGAACCTCAGTCAACTGAACACTCAAACTGACTGGCACTAATGGTTGACACGGGTTGCTGCCAGCATCCTAGGTATCAAACAAGTATCTCCTTAAAATGTAAGATGTTCCGAGTAGTGCAGTTTTTTGTAGCTTTGCTGGAGTTATTGCAGGAAGCTGCAATTTCTTGATGTATTTTGCAAAGTTTTATTATTTTTATTATTATTTTTATTATTAGTAGTAGTAGTATTGTTAGTAGTAGTATTATTAGTATCATCATCATCATCATCAAGTTGGAAGGGACCTTGGA
Organism: Vipera berus; assembly: GCF_964194415.1. NCBI lineage: Eukaryota > Metazoa > Chordata > Lepidosauria > Squamata > Viperidae > Vipera > Vipera berus. Next base: position 14,348,540 of record NC_138205.1, read on the forward strand.
GGTCATCTAGTCCAAACCCCCTGCTCAGGCAGGAAACCCTATACCATTTCAGACAAATGGCTGTTCAGTCTCTTCTTGAAAGCCTCCAGTGTTGGAGCATGCACAACTTCTGGAGGCAGGTTGTTCCACTGATTAATTGTTCTGACTGTCAGGAAATTTCTCCTTAGTTCTTGGTTGCTTCTCTCCTTGACTAGTTTCCATCATCATCATCATCATCATCCAGCAAATTTCCTGGATTGATTTAGACCCATCACTAGGTCTCAGCCCCCCTCCCAGGATGTGGGTGAAGGTGTCACAAAGGGAAGATGCTTGAATCATAGATGCCAGTTTGATTTATTTTATTTTATTTTTTGGGGGGGGGTGAGGGGGGAAAGTGAGCAATAAATGAAATACAGATAGCCCCATCCAAGATGAGGAGAGAAGGACTCACCCCTTGCTCCAAGCGAAAGCGATTCGGCCCAACATTCCTGTGCCATCTGTCACAGAAGAGAGATGAATGGTTGGCATGGCAACACAGGGCAGAGTATGAAAATGCAAAAGTAACACGAGGAGAGATTTTTGAGACCAGGCCTACTAGATCTAGAGGAGAAGAAAGTGGGAGGAGCTTAAACACAGGATGACCTGAAACTGGGACCAAGGTGGCTTCAGGGACTCCAGGCCCAACTAAAACACAGATTCCATGCAAGCAGCTTAATTGTTTATATACCACAGCCAACCGCTAGGCTTTCTCGAACTTAAGGAACAATTATTTGAAGGAATTGAGATCTAATCAGCCATCATACCCAGCATATTTATAAATAGACACGGATGCAACTTTTGCATGCAAGAGGCCAAATGTTCACAGTACTTTATGTGCTTTGCATAAAGTATCATGGATCCAGACTTACATCTACGAGAATATAGCAGTAGAAATCAATTTAATCAATAAAATAATAAAATAATCATCACGTAAATGGCACAATAACCCCAGAGTTGCTTCAAAAGGGAGATGGGTGGCAGATAAATCTAATCATCTGTTGTCAACAGGCAAATTATGCAATGACCGACTTCTGGATTTAACATTTGTGAAGGATGAACTATTTACGACGTCAAACATCTTCACTGAACTTAAGCTGAATTCACAAGTTGCACTGCCTCGTAATGAAATCACACAAGAATTAAAACAAACCACGATGAATGTTGGAGAAGCCATTACACTAATTTTGGGTTGAGTTTAGATTCAAGGAAGCTGGAAGGAAGAGTTATTAAACTTCAGCCTTGGGAGCCCATGACTTTGGGTGAGGATTAAGAGGGACAAAGAGGTGAAGCTCTCCGGGCCGGGGTGGGTGGGGGGGTGGGGGTGTGTCTGGTGGCACAAGAAATAGGACTTGTCAACAGAAGCAGCACCAGAATACAAGCGAGGAAGCTGGTGGACAAAGGCCCTCCACCATGAAAAGAGAAGACCAAGAGAAATTCAAGCAAGGCCTACCTTTCAGAATCCACGTGACGGCGGCAGCTGCGACGGTGGAGGTCTCGTCCCCGACCCCCACCCCCTTCAGCACTGCCTGGGTGGCCAGTGTCCCTGTGATGCTGCTTGCGAAGGCCTGCAGGTTGATGGGGGATGCAGAGGAAAAGAGAAAGAGTAACAGTTGGAACAGGATAAGGAGACTTCTGGGCCCAGTTCATCACCAGAATAACAGACACCCTGCTCTTCAGACCAGTGGTTGTCCCATCTCTTTTTTTAAAAAAATGTCTAAAGATGGAGCACCCAAAACTTCTGAAGGCAAGCCGCTCCACTGATTAATTGTCCTCCCAGTCGGGAAATTTCTCCTTAGTTCTAGGTTGCTTCTCTCTTGGGTTAGTTTCCATCCATCGCTTCGCGTTCTGCCTTCGTCACCCGGGGCTCCTCTTAGCTCACAGACACCCCCCCAAACCCACGCCCCCAAAGATCCCATCAAAACAAGCCCCCTGTTCAAAAAGTGGCTCTTCTACAGATCCCAAGACAGAGAAGCAGCCTTTCTGCATGAGAAGACAAGGAAGGTTTGAGCTTCAAGGATCCCACGGAAAGAGAGCAACCCTGCCCCTCAGACAGGAATATCTCTCTCTCTCACCTGGATGGTGTCCCAGAACTGGTAGGCAAGGTAGTCCGTGCTAACACTCTCAGGATAACCTTGGGGCAGGAAGATGGACTGCAGGAAAGAGAATGGGTGAGCACCTTCTTCCTTCGGAGCCACCCATGGATCCCCTCTCATTTTTGCCCATCTGCTTGCATTCTCCTCCCCAATGAAGCGCTTTACTGATTAATTTCTTGTACTTGGTGCTCTCTAGCTCACCTGCCATTGGCCCAGCAAGGGCCCTCACAAATCCTACAGCCCACGCAAGTCCAAGAGGAAAGGGTGTCTCAACTCACCAGCACCCATTTTTTTTAGATGGGGAGGACCCCTGGCCATAGTCATCAAGATTGTAAAATAATTATTTGACTCACAGTTGTGCAGCCTGAGAACTTGGGACTTGAATGAATGAACCTTTATTGTCAAAGTGCAACCATGTATACATTGAGAATGGCTGAGCCTCCCTTCGTGCCCCCACCACCACAACTCACAGTGACAACAAACCCACCGTCTTGTTACACCATGTGAACTAATTGCACAACACACCGGCCTCGCAAGTCAATCATACATAAAGTTATTTCCCGTTCAAAAGCCTAACAGCCCACGGATAAAAGCTGTTTTTCAGCCTGTTGGTACGGCTGGCTGTACTCCTATATCTCCTACCCGATGGTAGGAGAGTAAAGAGATACCGTCCAGGGTGTGAGTCATCCCTGAGAATCTTCCTCACTCTTCCAAGGCAACGAGCCCTGGCGAGGTCATCCAGTGGTGTCAGCGGACAGCCCACAATGTCTTGTGCTGTGCTCACCACCCTCTGTAATGCTTTCCTATCCGCGGCTGTCAGACCAGCATACCAAACCACAATACCATACGAGAGGACGCTCTCTATAGTAGACTGGTAAAAGAGGGTCATAAGCCGTTGTTCTACCCTTCCGCAAGACCCTGAGAAAGTGAAGCCTCTGTTGGGCCTTTCTGGCCACCTCACTTCTGAAAGCAATGACTTGCCTTTCACTCACAGACCTCTTAAAAAAGTTGTCAAATTGTAAGATTCTTTGGAGGGCCGTGAGAAAATTATTAGAAGTATGGCTGGGGAGAATCAGATCTACTGAATCTATTTTTAATCATCATTTGTGCATCCCTCACGGTCAAGTAGCTCCCTAAGCTCTAAAAAAGGGGGTCTTCAAACTTGGCCCTTTTATGACTTGTGGACTTCAACTCTCAGAATTCCTCAGCCAGCATGCCTGGCTGAGGAATTCTGGGAGTTGAGGTCCACAAGTCACAAAAGGGCCAAGTCTGAAGACCCCTGCTCTAAACCAAGGTTTCCAAACCTCGGCAACTTTAAAGACGTGTGGACTTCAACTCCCAGAATTCCCCAGCCAGCATGGAAATTGAAGTCCATGTGTCTTAAAAGCTGCCAAGGTTGGGAAACTCTGATCTAAACCTTTTTAAAACCAGAACAGTTTACTCACCATGAAGATATGATGAAATGAATTAAGGTGCCAGTCTTTAGGGATGTCTGTCACAGAGCTTAGCTTTCCATTCGGCAAGGCCTGGTAACGCCGAGCAAATCGAGAGCCATAACTTTCCGTGCAAAGTGTCTGAATCTCCAAGTCAGTCATGATTGTGCCTGAACTTTTAAAGATATGCAGCCTTAATCAAGTGCCACTGTAGCTCAAAAAAAAGTGATCTTTGCCTAACTAGATCATGCAAGACAATAGTTTTCAAGATCCGCTCCAAGACAGGCAAGCAATCACTCAAGCAATCCGGAAAGTTTGCATAAATATACGAGGGCAATTCGGAAATAAACCTCTGTTTGGTTATCAATTGCAGACACTCGCAGATACAGAACTTTTATTATACACGCTAGAAAACTACATTACATTACTTTTCAACATAATTGCCATTCAAATTGAAGCACTTTGTCATAACATCTTAAGAGGTTTGAAATTCCTTCTACAAAAAAAAAATCTCCCGCCTGGGAATGAAGCCACCCTGTAACAGCATCCTGAAGTGCATTGTCATTGTCAAAGCAGTGCGACGCAAGCCACTGTTTGGTGTGCCTGAAGAGGGGGTAGTTGGTCAGCGCCAAATCTGAGCTATGGAGGGGTGTGTGTGTGATCAAAAACATCCCAAAGGAACTGCTTCAAAGGTTCTTGGCACACCCTAGCGGTGTGCGGGCGAGCAGATATTGAGAACTGACCGACTTCACCGACCTTTTTGTCAACTTCCTGCACGAGTTCAGCGCTGACTAGAGATGTGCGGCCACTCCTTGCCTCATCGTGCATGTCAGTTCGTCCATCTTTAAACATGCGACATCACTGACGTACGACACCTTCACTCATCACGTTTGGACCGTAAACATTGCACAGTTCCCGATGAATCGCAGCTGCCGAAAGTTTTTTCGCACACACGGAATCGTATTACTGCATGCACTTCACATTGGGCAGGATTTTCTATGGCAGAGTTCATCTTCCATTGATCTCCAGAGGACGAGTCAACTGCAACACAAGCTTCTCCTTCCACTCCTCACTGCCCGCTGAACTATTGCGCACGGCGCCATAGGACAGGCGTCGCTACCTCGCCTATTTCTTGGACATGCTCAAATGGAGGTTTATTGCCTAATTGCCCTCGTACATAAACATATCTACATACCCACATATATAGTGTGCGCGTGTCTATATATTTGTTTTTATTTACTTTTTAATATTGGTTAGGCATATAGAGTCAGAGATGAGTGGCCATATAAATCAAATAAATAAATAAAAGTTAAAAATTTGCTGCTTGTGGTCAATCCACCCAAAAGCCTTTAATTGGATAGTTTTCTACCTATTTAATGGTAGAAATGGTATGCTCCTGGCTGCACCCATTTTTTACAACAGGGAAGGAGAAGTGAGAAAATAAGTAGAACAGTGTTTCTAAATCTCAGCAATCTTAAGATGTATGGACTTCAATTCCCAGAAATCCCTAGCCTGGCTGGAGAATATTTTAAAGTTGCTGAAGTAAATAATAATAATAATAATAATAATAATAATAATAATAATAATAATAATAATAATAATAATAATAATAATAATAATAATAATAATAATAATTAATAATGTTGGAAGGGACCTTGAAGGTCATCTAGCCCAACCCCCTGCTCAGGCAGGAAACAAATGGACAAATGGCTGTCCAGTCTCTTCTTAAATATTTCCAGTATTGGAGCATTCACTGCTTCTGGAGGCAGGTTGTTCCACTGGTTAATAGTTCTAACTGTCAGGAAGTTTCTCCTGAACAGCATGTGCTTGTGTTGTGTTCACCGCTGGTCATATTATCAGAGAACTGCTAGAAGTTGTACTTTAGCCACCCCTAAAAGATCACTTAGTCTACAGGTAGTGCACAAACAAGGGGCCAATGCAACAATTAATAAACCTTTATTGTCAAAGTACAACATGTGTACATTGAGATTAGCTGAGCCCCCCCCCTGTGCTCTCTCCCCCCAACACACAGTGACAACAAACCCTCCATCCTACCACACCATGTGAACCAACACCACCACACACCGGCCTCCCAAGTCAATTCTGCATAAGATTATGTCCGACTCAACACAAACAGGCGTTTCCAGCATCTGTTTTTTCAACACACACGCATCCTCTGTCAACAAGCACGCTTTTGTGAAAACTCAGGCTTTAACTACCCACCCGAATGTGGTGGAAAGATGTCCCATATACTGACTCTGTAAACTGCTTAGAGAGGGCTGCAAAGCACCATCAAGCCGTATATAAATCTAAGCGCTATTGCGATCTTTAGAACTCCATTTAAGTAAAAACATTTTAAGGACGTGTCTCTCCAGCCATTCTAAATCTATTTATCTAATCATGAGACCCACTGACTTCAATAAATGTAAAGAAGCGCACAGTACAATGCATTCAAATATACTGCTTGCAACAGCTTCCTCCACCCCCTAAGCCCGTGAAAGCTTTGCACGTTAAATGTCGGTTTCCCAAAGAATCGTGAAAGACAAGAAGCGAAAGACCTTTGCAGAAAGGATGATGACGACAGTCCGCGTCTTTCCTGCCTGGATTTGCGTTGGGAACCCAGCTTTATAGCCAAACCGCCCGGTTCCCTTTCCCTAAGGAGACATTTAGCCACGTCTTTAAGGCAGAAATGTATCCGCAAAAGCGTCTCCAGCGGGCAGCGACTATAAACGCTGCTTTCGTCCAGCAGGGGGAACCAAAGAAAACGGCCAAATTGCAAACCCGGCTTCATTTCATTGTCGCGCCTTCTTCTTTTAGAGATCTCTGGGAAATGTAGTCGTCTGCCCATCCGTTTAGTTTAGGTTTAGGAATTCTGGGAGTTGAAGTCCACAAGTCATAAAAGGGCCAAGTTTGAAGACCCCTTATTTAGGTTTAGGTTTAAGTTTGGTTTAGTTGAAAAACTTCCAATTACAACTTCACATTTCTCTATAAAAAAAATTTTCATAGCTACAGATGTGTTTGACGGATCAAGATTGAGAGTAAAGGAAGAAAAAAAACTGTTAAAGTGAATGCATGAAACATCCCTAATAGACGCTTACAGCAAAGAAAAATATTGCCGCTTCGCATTTAAAATATTTGAGTGCCTTTGAGGATCTCAGAAATTCCCAGATAAAATAAGCCTAATATATAAAAAAAATCTAATAAACATCAGTTAAGTGAACAGTGGAGCAAAACGAAATTGAAGTACTACAAAAATGAGCTAGAAACTATATGCTCATTAGAAAAAGTTGTTGATCCTGTTATTCAGGCACCTTTTTCTGATTTTTCTGATATATATATATTTAAAGTATAAAATCTTCGAACACCGGGATGGATAAAACAGTCGTTTATTGCTGAAAGATCATAATAAGGGGACAGTAAGACCGGATTGCAAGGGAAGCGAAGTGAGACAGTCAGAACAATCGCAATTGGCTAGAGCAGGGGTAGGCAACCTCGGCTCTTTTATGACTCATGGACTTCAACTCCCAGAATTCCTCAGTCAGCATAGCTGACTGAGGAATTCTGGGAGTTGAAGTCCATGAGTCATAAAAGAGCCGAGGTTGCCTACCCCTGGGCTAGAGCAAGGTCCATCACACGGCCGAGCGCGGAACCAAACAGGCTTACCAACGGTTTTTCAAACCTTCAATGTTTTTTCTCTGATGACGCTGGCAGAGGACCAGCGAAAGCTTAGATTAGGTAGATATACTTTAAACAGTTACTTTTTATTGCTTATTATGATCTTTCAGCAATAAACGACTGTTTTTTATCCATCCCAGTGTTCGAAGATTTCCTCTTCGCTAACATTTAAGCCATTGGGCTGATGTAGTGCTGGTGCTGGAGCAGGCTTTGTTCAAATCTCCCTTCATCCATCAAAATTCACTGGGTGACATTAAGAAAATTGTGTTTTTGTTTTTTGTAGCTAAACCTCTCTCACGGGGTTATTGTGGCAGAGAAATATAGGGAGTGAGTGTCCCAGGATAATGTTGCAGGGTCCAATCTGGGTCCGTCACTGGGACCAGAGGTTTAGTCTTCCAGGTTTTCGGACTTGTGCTAGAGCCCTTCCTTAGGGAACTTCTAACGGAATGTCTAACATATATACGTTTCCTTAGGATGGGCTCCAGCAGGAATCCGAATCCAGATTGGATTCTGCAAAAATAGGGAGCGCTCCGTATGCAGCTTCTGAACGAATATAGGCTATATGCATAAAATGAATGAATGCTGTCATCTTATTCCAGAGCGCTAGTAGACCTTGCTCTTCTTCCCTACCTCATGTTTGGCACTGCTATTCTAAACAAAACACCTACACACACACACACACACACACACACACACACACACACACACACAAATTATCTCACTCACTAGGCCTCTCTATGGTCTTCAGGAATTGTTGTTGTTAGTTGCAAAGTCGTGTCCGAACCACCGCGACCCCATGGACAACGTTCCTCCAGGCCTTCCTGTCCTCTACCATCTTCTGGAGTCCATTTAAGCTCACGCCTACTGCTTCAGTGACTCCATCCAGCCACCTCATTCTCTGTCGTCCCCTTCTTCTCTTGCCCTCCACCTTTCCCAGCATTAGGCTCTTCTCCAGTGAGTCCTTCCTTCTCATTAGGTGGCCAAAGTATTTGAGTTTTAGCTTCAGGATCTGGCCTTCTAAAGAGTAGTCAGGGTTGATCTCCTCTAGGACTGACCGGTTTGACTCACAGGAGTCTTCTCCAGCACCATAGTTCAAAGGCTTCAATTCATGGGCGCTCAGCCTTTCTTATGGTCCAACTGCCATACATTGCAACTGGGAAGACCATTCTTCAGGAATGGCTCCCCTTAAATACCTTGCCATCTTTCCCTTACCCAAACAGCTAGTGTGGTTAAGAGGGGTTCTTACCACCAGAAATTGCAGCAGATACCCATGCCTCTAAATGTTGTTGTAGAACACGGGTAGGCAACCTTGGCTCTTTTATGACTTGTGGACTTCAATATCCAGAATTCCTGAACCAGCCATGCTGACTCCAGATATTCTGGGAGTTGAAGTCCACAAATCATAAAGGAGCCAAGGTTGCCTACTCCTGTTCTAGAACATGATGCCCCATCTCCCTGCTTCTGAGTCAAGGATATTATTATTATTATTATTATTATTATTATTATTATTATTATTATTATTATTATTATTATTATTATTATTATTATTATTATTATTATTATTATTACTATTATTATTATTAATTTGGATTTATATACCGCCCTTTCCCGAAGGACTCAAGGTGGTTTACAGGATATTTAAAAGAAAAATCAATACAAAAGTTAAAAACAATTAAAAAAGATTAAATCAATCCCTGAGAGAAAAATAAAAACCCCAGTTAAAGTTAAAAATTCTCAGCCTGGGCCAGAGAGCTCGAAGAGCCAGGTCTTCAGGTCCCGGCGGAATGAACGGAGGTTGGGGGCAGTCCTAAGCTCCGTGGTCCTAAGCTCCGCGGGCAGCTGGTTCCAAAGGATAGCTCCTGGCCTTCGGGATTTCACAAGAAGGATTTGGTGATTGTATGTTTTAAGAGTTCCTTGTGCCAGGAATATTAATTATAATTTTTGTATTGTACTTCTGTCATTGCATGTTAATAAATAACTGTATTGGTCGCAAATACTGGTCTTCTGCTCCACACAGAGTTGCCTTAGCTAAAGCTGTTTATAATTTTGTAAAAAAAAATAATTCTCCAATGAGCAGAACACGGTGCACCAATAAAACACAGATACTTAGGTTCAGAGGAACAGAGAGGAATCTTGCAGGAGCAGAGCACCTCTGCATTTATTTTCAAAACACTCAAGCAGTTCTTGAAATTCTTAAAAAATAGAAATGCCATTTTCAAGAGGGGGCATTAGAACTGCATGACTGCTCCCAGCAACCAGCAGCCAGTGATTGAGGATCCTGTGTTAAATCTGCAAAACACTAGGAAGAGAAACCACCAAATCCCAAGGCAAGTTGGAGAACCTCTTCGGGAAAGGCTAAAAGGAAGGAAAGAGCAATGCAGCAAGTTCTTCAGTATCCAGGGAAAGGATCCAACGTTACCCAAAAGAAAACCTGTGAGCAGTCTCAGAAGGGTTCCCAGCAGGGGGGGGGGTACTTTGGGGGAAGGGATCCACTTGAACCTCAGGAATACCTTAGATGGCTATGAAAGGATCCCCAGACTGGAGCCAACACAAAAGCTGAAACAAGTTCTGGTGGATCTAAGGCTGATCTTGAAAAGATAAACCACGAGACACACCCACTCAACCCCCAGCAGTCCATGGACGGGAGGGCAAGTTAGGGGAAACGGGGCCAGCTGCTCAGCTGATGTAGATCCGGTGGAAGTCATTGGCACCAAAGGCAGCATTGCACTTGGGGCATTTCCTCTGACGGGTGTCGTAGCGCGTCTTGACGCAGTCGAAGCAGAAGACGTGGAAGCATTTGGTGAGCACGGCGTCCTTCTTGCGCGTGTTGCAGCAGGGACAGGTGAGCTTAGCCTGAGGATGTGCACAGACCACCGTGTGAGGGGCTGGGGCATCAGCGAGAGCTTCCCTTAATTTACAAGCCTCCTCCTCCTCCTCCTCCTGCTCTCCTCACCTTGTACTCCTTGATCTCCTCCTGGAGGATCTCATCAGCGTCTGCATACACCTCCACTTTGCGCTGTTTTTCTAGTTTGCGGCGAAGGCGAGATATGTCCTCCTGGGAACAGCGGGCACATCAATGAGTCACTAACAAGCTCCGGGATGGAAAACCCCCCCACCCCCCACACACACTGATAAACCATGGCTGCCTCCTCAGAAGTATCTCCCTGAAGCCATGAGATCCAACGGCCTGTTTTAGCTGTCATGGCCTTCCCCTTTCCCCTTGCACCTGAGCTCTTTTGAGGTTGAAAGACTCCTTCTCCTTGGCCGCCCTGTTCTCGGCCATGAAGGTCTGGATCTCCTTCAGTTTCGTCTGCACGTGCTCCAGCTGCACCTTCAGGTCTTCTGCCAGCTGGGCCGCCTCCACCGCCTGCAAGCAGAACACGGCGTCCAAACCCGACCCGCGCCAACATCTAAACGATGCTCCCCCCCCCATCGTCCCTGCTTGTGAAAGCTCCCAGGGAGAGTCCCGTCAATCAGAGCCCGATTTCTAGGCTTGTGCTTCCCCCCCACTTTTTTTTTTAAAAAAAAACCTAATTAGGAATTTAACGGGTGCATCCGATTGCCCACGCTCGCTTTCTAACTCGGCAGCTCCCAGACCAGCTCCTCACCTTCCTCTTGTTGAGCTCCAGGGCCTGGCTGCGTAACGTGAGCTCTTTCTCCACCGTGCCCAGATTGCCCTGCAGGACCCTTTCCTTCTCCTCCAGCTTCTGCACCACCAAGAGCTGGGTGTCCACCTGAGGAAAGCAACCAGAGGCCACAAACGTATTCCAGGAGCTGCCTACATTTAGTGGCCTCTTCCTTCAAAGCTCTGATTCTCACAACTTGGGGGTGGGGTGGGGGCTGCCTACCTGAGACTTCAGGGCCAGCACCTGCTCAGCTAGTTCTTCCTTCTCCTCCCGCAGGAGCTTGTGAATCTGGTTGGATTTGATGCGCTCCGACATCAGCTTGAAGTTGGCGTCATCCTTCTCACGCAGCTGCTGGTTTAGCCGCATGTTCTGCTCTTGCATGTCCTCAAAAGCTTGGCCTGTCACATCCATCTCTGAGAGAAGCGCCTCTTCCTCCTGATCCACGGGGGGAGGTGGGGAGGTGGGGGGGAGAGAATTAAAACCAATAGGAGAATTGGAATTTGCCCAGCCCAGCCCTTACTAATAATCTCGTAACAGCCTTTTTTTTCTTCTTTCTCGTGCTAGAATGCGTCAGGGGTAGGCAAACCTTGGCTCTTTTATGACTCGTGGACTTCAACTCCCAGAATTCCTGAGCCGGCCATGCTGAGGAGAAATGGAGAGGTTTCCATGCTGAGCCATGCTGGCTCAGGAATTCTGGGAGTTGAAGTCCACGAGTCATAAAAGAGCCAAGGTTTGCCTACCCCTGGTCTAGATGGACTTCTGGACTGATCTGTTGTTACGGGTTCTAACCGCCAGGCCTTGAGCCTCGTCTCTATGAATGTGGTTCTTCACAGCAACCGGTGGACCAGGTCAAGACTGAGTTTAATGTTTATGGGGAAATTGCAACTGCCCTCAGAGCCTCTCTAGGCTCCTCCTGCTCTGGGGCATTGTTTCGGGCAGCACAAGTCCCTCCCAGGAATAAATACCTGCTTGGTTGCTGCCAGCTTTTTCTGCAGATGCTCAATTTGTTCCTCGGCCATCTTGATCTTGCGTAAGGCATCCTCATCGGCCATTTTCTTACTCTCTTTCTTCTCTTTTTCCTCCAGCTCACGGATCCTCAACCGCAGCTCTTCCACCTGCCCAAAGAAATGAGTCAAAGAAAGCAGGGGCAACTTCTTCCCTTGAGACCCCACCCCAGCAGAGAATCCTTCCAAGTACACCTGCAGGTCAAGCTAAGATAACCAACCCCAATTACAAATGTCCTAAAAAGTTAGCTATCTAAAGCGCAGCCAACCAACACAGCTGGTTCTACCCTACGCGAGGAAGCCATGGCCATTTTCTTCATTAAAGTCACACTGTCTCGCCCAGAACCAGATCCTGAAACATAGGATTGCACCGAAGTGCATGAAACCTGGCAGCCTCTAACAGGGCTGAGCTTAGAAGACCCAGGCCCTGGAGTGATACACGGGTCCAGGTCTCCTGTGACAAAGAGTGAGCAGAAGAATTGGAACTTTGGGAAGACTCATATCTCCGGATAGGCCCTGCCCTTGTCTCACCTCGGCTTTGGTCTTCTTCTCAGCTGCCATCAGCTGCACTTTGTCCCGCTGCTCCTTGGGGGCTGACTTGTACATGTCCAAGAGAAGCTTCATCTCCTTCTGGCTCTCCTGAGCCTTTCTGAGAAATGAAGCAGCGGAGTCCGCATGAAGAACAGGCCCCTGTTCTAGTCCCACCCCTGCTCTATGGCGTGTCAGACAAATGGCTGTCCAATCTCTTTTTAAAAACTTCTGAAGGTGGCTTGTGCATACAGGCAGGATTCTGCTACTTACAGCCAACCTCAACAGAAATAGTGCCAGAAGTGTTCCTGTGGAGATGATTTCCTGGTCTGGTCTACCTAGTTCAGGGCTAGGCAACCTTGGCTCTTTTTATGACTCGTGGACTTCAACTCCCAGAATTCCTGAGCCAGCATGGCTCAGCTTGGAAACCTCTCCCTTTCCCCTCAGCGTGGCTGGCTCAGGAATTCTGGGAGTTGAAGTCCACGAGTCATAAAAGAGCCAAGGTTGCCCAGCCCTGACCTAGTGGAACCAACACTTTTTTTTTAATCCCATTTATATCCCGCCCTTCTCCGAAGACTCAGGGCGGCTTACAGTTTAAGCACAAACCAATGTGCTTCCTGACAGATTTTTTTTCCCCTTGCAATTAGCCTCCTTCCTGAGCCAACCATCCAGGAAAGTTAGTCGAGTCTCCAGGCTTCCAATCGGCAACGTTCACAATATCCAGCTGCATTGTCCTCACACGCGCTAACCACCAGGCCTGCCTCTGCTACCCCAGCACCCCAATTCTCCCCTAGTTTGTGTGGATACACAGCAGCTCTACAGAGTCTCGGGATTGGCAGAGATCCTGCCCAGGTAAGATTTTTTTTCTTCTCCTTTTCAGTCTAAAGTGCTTTCCAGATAGAACAGAACACTCCAGAACAACAGCACCCTCTCACCCCCCCCCATCTACGTTCCAGGCTCTATTCACAACCTGGTTTCAAAAACAAAACACGTCACAACGCCTCCACCTTTCAGGCCCACCCACCCACCCCTTCCCCCCACCCGCCCCGAGGCTCACTTGAGCTCAGTTCGCAGCTGCTTAAGCAGATCTGAATCTTTCTTCTTAACGTCTTCGCCACCTCCGCTACCCTTCTGCTTCTCCCGATCCCGTGAAGAGGAGGAGGAGGAGGAGGAGGAAGAGGCCTCTTTCTCGCGATCCCGTGACCTCTCCCGGTCAACGCCCCGGTCTCCGCCACGTCCCTTGGACCGCTCAGGCTCCTTGGCGCGGGGTGGGGGCGGCGGCTGGGGAGTGGGAAGCTGGGGGCCAGAGGCCTCCTCGTCTTCTTTTTTCACTCCCTCCACGTTCCCGAGTAGCTGAGGAGACACCATCTCTTCCTTGGGCTCTTTCTTGATTTGCACCTCCTTGGATTCTTTCTTTATTTCGGAGGATGCCGTGTCTTCCTCCTCTTTAACGGCAGCAACCCCAGGGTGGCCCTGGGGACCACCGGAGTCTTCATTTCCCAGGGCTGGGGCGGCAGTGGCCAAACCAGAAGGAAACCCGCTCTGTTGCATGCGGACCTGGAAGAAACAGTAAGCCGATCGGCACTTTAAAACAAGGTGGTAGCCAAGCCTATGCGCCAGGAGTGGCGATACATTTTTCCCCAAGAGGGCACATGAGAAAGTGGGACTGTTGGGGAAGGCTGCCGTCACCCTGCTGCCTCTTTCCCTGCCCGGGCAGGGGACACCCAAAGGGCCAGATGTGGCCCATGGGTCATAAAATGACCAGGTCTGCTATACACAAACAAGTTTCATTCCATTTTCCACAGAGTACAGGACCGACTGCAAAATGAGATGAACAGGAAGAACGAGCTGAGGAGACTGCCACGGCTGGTAGGAAACGGCCGTAGCACAAGTTAAGCCCGCAGTAAAGCCTGTCGGATTTTACATTCATCGTCAAAAACACGCGTTTGAGAGCGCTGGTTTCTTTTTCAGTGAAAATAAAAGAATATCGAGACGACTTGCCAGTCCTCAGGTCCCAGGTTCTGAAGCCGAACGGCGTCCTTCCCAAATCCAAACCAGGCAGGAGAGAAGGGGTGAAAGCCTATTGACCTGATGGCCCGGTCTCCCTTCAGCCATTCCCCCGGGAGACCCACCTTGTTGATCTCGGCCTGCACCTCCCGCAGTTTGCGCTTGTACCGTTGCACGTCTCCCTTCAGCTGGTGGTTATGATTCTGGAGGCTGCTGATGAGGTGGCGCATCTCCCGATTGATGGGACCTCGGATGTGAGAGGGGAGACAGAGGGAGAAAGAACAAGTGTTTGAGCCACTGTCTCCAGCCCAGCTCTCCACAGAGTGCCCAGCGTCTCCCCTTACTTAATCTTTCATTCAGGAGTTCAAGGCAACATATCTATATCTCTATCTATCTATCTCTATCTCTAATATATATACAGTATATATATATGTGTGTGTGTGTGTGTGTGTGTGTGTGTGTGTAAATTTTTTGGATTGCTAACAAAGAATTAAAGGGAGACTAATATGGTCATTTCAAACTCATTTGTTCTCATCAGTCAGCCATACCCTAAAGGTTAGAACAATTGCCTAATGTGCGATCGGCCCAGGTTCGAATCTCAGAAGGGTATGGCTGACTGATGAGAACAAATTAGTTTGAAATGGCCATATTAGTCTACCTTTAATTCTTTGTTAGCAATCCAAAAAATTTACACAAATATGAGCTGTCACTGTTGTGACTACAGCCTGTGGATGGCCTTGGGTTAGGCTGAAACAGGCAATACACACACACACACACACACACGTACACATACATACATACTAAGCAAGTACACACACACACACACACACACACACACACACACACACACACACACACACACACACACACATATATATATATATATATATGTATGTATATGTTAAATGTTTGTTAAGCATTCAGAATACACTTGCTTGGTCCCAGACACGGGACAAATCTTATTTCCTGTTTCAGCCTAGCCCAAGGCCATCTACAGGCAGTAGCCACAGCAGTGGCAGCTCATATTTGTGTAAATTTTTTGGCTTGCTAACAGTCTCCCTTTATTCTTTGTTAGCAAGCCAAAAGTTTTCACCTTCTAATCCAGCACCTGATCCACTATACTGTAATACCTCTAAACCCCCAAATTTCCAGTTAAACAAAAAATAATAGTAATTTATTTTAAAACACTACTGGGGGTTCCAGCCCAACCTTTCTTCATTTTAAAAAAAATATCTATACCACCTCCTTAGAAAGAATCTCAAAAGAATTATAGAATGATCAGAGAGAACTTTCAGAGTTAAAACCATTAAAAACGACTAACACCGTTAAGAAAAAAACAAAACCCAAACGAGATGGGAGGAATGATTTAAAAGCGACTCCACGTAGGAGATAACTGGAGCCTTTCCAACTTCCTGCACGTGGCAGGGAGAAATTACCTTTCTGCAGGGGAGGAGAAAGAACAGGAGGTAAAAATTCGGAAAACAACTAGCGGCACCGGGGATGGCAGCTGGTGCCCTCTCTCCTCCTGGCCAGGGATCAAAGGCCTTGGAAGAGGAAGGAAAGGCCATCACCCGGGAATGGGCCGCAGCGTGACCGGCCCCCAGGACAGGAGGAAGCGGAGGCTCACCAGCTTGTTCGTTGGCCGCCAGGTTCTGCTCAAATTCAATCCGCAGCATCTCGTACTCCTTGCGCACCTGAGCCAGGGTGTCCTCCAGCTGGATCACCTCCGTCCGCAGCTTCTTCTGCACGTTCAGCTCGTCGCTCTGTCATCCAAGGAGAAAGAAGGCAGGTCAGCCTTCCCCCCAGGAGCCAAAGGGCGCCCACTCTGCAGTCCCTAACCAAAGGTTACGATGACGACGATGATGGTGACCCAGGGCTAAGAGCATGAGAAGGAAAACACCCCAGCACCCCTGGCGGGAGGGGCTGGAGAGCTCACCTCCATGTGCTCGATGTGACGCAGGTGGCTGTTCTTGGTGGTGAGGAGCAGGGCCCGGGCCTCGTCCAGCTGCGTTTTCACCTGCAGGCTCTCGTTGTACAACAGTGAGAACTGGGACTGCAACACTTTGAACTCCAGAGTCTCCTTGACGGCCTCTTCCGGAAGACTCCGCAGTGCCACCTACAAGCCATTGTGGAGAAGGGAAACAGCCAGGTGCAGGGTATCATTATCCAACGTCAAAGCAAACCAGGAAAAGTGGAGGGGGGGGGAAAGAGGAGTGTTGCTTCGCTGTGGCCCAAACAGCCATGTAAAATTTCTACCTAATCTTCAGCAACAGATTAATACTAGGTATTAAAATGAAGAGACCTGAAGTTAGCTGTTTGATTTTATTTATTTATTTTTTAAGACACCGCGTGCAAACTAAAGCACTGTTTCTCAGCCTTGGCCAATTTCAGATGCGTGGACTTCCAACTCCCAGGATTTATTTTAAAAGACTTCTGGGAGTTCCAAGTCCACACATCTTAAAAGCGGCCAAAGGTTGAAAAACGCTGAGCTATAGGGCAGCAGTTTTTGCATGGGTTTATTTATATATTTCTCAGAAGGAAATCGAGTGACTAGGAATTATTTGGGCAGGAGGCAAAGTACAGATTTAAGATTCCCAGAAAAGGCTGGTCAGTGACAGGAGTGGAACTGCCATCCCAAAGACTAAATGCACCTAAATTAATTAGACTACAAGAAAGACAGAGTTTGAGATTTCTAGTTCTGTCTTTAAAGCAAGGTTGGGTCAACTGCAATGTGATTTAGGGGTCTACAGGAGTTGCAAAAGGAACTTGGTGTTGCCACTGACCCAACCTTGCTTTAAAGGCAGAACTAGAGATCAGAGTTTAGAGCAGCATAAAATTACTGCTACAGGTAGTCCTCATCTTATGACCACAATTGGGATGTAAACTTCTGTTGCTAAGCAATGCACTCGTTAAGTGAGTTGTTCCCGGTTTTATGACTTCTTGCCGCAGTTGTTACGTGAATCACACAGTTGTCAAGTGAATCCAGCTCCCCCCCACACACACACACACTGACCTCGCTTGTTGGAAGCTTTCTGGGAAGGCCGCAAATGGCGATCGTGTCAACCTGCAATGCTGCAACCGTATAAAAACATGCTCGTTGCCAAGCACCTGAATTGAGATTAGGTGACCGTGGGCACTCTGCGACGGTTGTAACTGCGAGGACAGTGTGTGTGTGTGTCACCTTTTCAGCAGTATCATAACTTCAAATGGTTCTTAAACAAATGTTTGTAAGTTGAGGACTACCTGTACTTAAAAAATACACAGTAAAATTTGTGCCTGACGAGTTAATTCACCGATTTTAATGAGGGGAAAAAGCTGACCCAATTCCAAATATTGCATGAATAGCAATACAAAAAAAAAACCACCTCTGAATTTAAGCCTTTGATGTTCCCATTGGTGTCGCTGAATGCTTCCTGCCACTCTCAGGAGTCACAATTTTTTTAAAAGTGCAGGCTTTTCCAAATACCTTAAGCTTCTCATTAGTTCTAACAGCCTGCTGCATTTCCTGCTGCAGTTTCTCCAGTTCTGCCATGCGACGGTTAGCAAGTTCTTGATTCTCTTCCAGCTCTGCATTCAACATCTCAAACTGCAAAGCAAGCCCAAATTAAGTCAGCACAGGAACCGTTGCGAGACCCAAGGCTTGCATGCTGCAGGGCTGCAATTTATTTTCCAGTCACGTTTTCCGGCTTACCTTCTGCATGCTAAGGGTGATCTGGCCCCCCTGGAACCCACCATAACTGCCTGAGGCATAGTAACCCGAATTCAGCTGCCAAAAAAAAGTGAGAAATCAGTAACATCTAAAACCAAATGTATAAATGCGCGCACGCATGCACACACACACACACACACACACACGTGAACAAAATCTTTCACAAGACATCTAGCCTTGCATAACACTGAAAGATTAATCTGGTGTGCAGAGAACTGCATTTTCTGAATTGTGTATGTACCTCTGCAAAATTAGTCAGTTCTGGATTTCAATAGGTTCTGTCTGCAATAGTAGAGTTTTATTGATGTTACTTATCAAATGTATGTGCCAGCTAATTTCAAGACTCAAATTAATTAGAACAGTTTTAACTAAAGAACAGGCTCAGTTGTGGTCCTAAGTCGGGGACCATCTATAGTCCCTGCCACGTCAGGCTGATCTGATGCTTTTGTTAAACGTTTCCATCAGAACTTTCTTCAAAGCTTTCCCAAACCCAAGAAATAAAAGGTCATTGGGTCCATGAGGTCAGAAAAAAGCTCTTAAGTCTACTGAGCAAACAGATCCATCTTTCCCAAGGAGGAGATGAGTTGATATGAGAGAAAGGAGTAATTCATAACTGAAGATCGGGAAATATCTTGACACTGAGGATTTGAGTCTTCTTTTGCCATGTGGCATGTATCGTTTTTTGCTGCTTGAAGTACACGGACGGATGTAGGACCACAGTGTTGTGATTCAGCGTCAGCCTGTGATACCGGCAGCTGAGTCTGATGATTCTGAAGAGGAGGAGGAGGAGGGGTTTGGAGAGCCTTTGGTGTCAGAGGGAGGCTCTGATGCACTGCAGGACTCTCAACCTGGCCCCTCCCATCATGTTCCTCACCAGACTCAGCTGTGTGAGCACGAGGTATTGGACATAGATGATTCACAGCTGGATCTATTCAGGTACGCTAGGAACAGGAGGCAATCCAGCAGAGCAGAACAGAGAAAGGCAATGAGGCAACTCGGTGAGAGGAGGAGAAGGCAATGAGAAGCCATGCCTTGGGACTGCTGATAAAAGGGGAAGGTGTGGGAAGTGCTGGTTGCTGAAGGCAACCGTTTGAAGATCTTCTGCTAGAGTCCTGGTCTGTTATTCCTGTTTAACTCTTGATTGAACTTTTGGTTTAACTCTTGTTTGAACTTTTGGTTTAACTCTTGTTTGAACTTTTGATTTCTTTGTAAATAAATTTGGTTGGGTTTTTTTCCAGCCTGTTGACTATAAAAAGGGGTTGTCCCTGACATTCAAACAGGGCCGGTCATAGGCTGGAACAGAACACACAGTAGTAAATATGCCGCTGAATCCAAATCTGCTGAACTGCAATTGCCCAATGTTCCTCCTCACTAACTGTGAGGGCTGAGACTGCTGGAAATCACAGCCCAGCAAGATCGGAAAGGGTAGCTTTCCAAAACGGTCTCCTGAAAAGCGGGAAACCCACCAAGACCTCCTCCTGCTCAGAGAGCACAACCGAGGCAGAGGCTTCCAGACAAGCTCCTCCTGCTTCACTTACAGTCTGGGTGCCCTTCGGAATGGAGAGCCAGGCGAGGACTTCCTGCCCTTTAGAGTTTAGACATTCCCTCCCTCACCCAGCAGGCAGTTTCCTCCCACCCCTGCGAGCCAGAAGGGAGGGGAGGAGACCCCCTTGAAGGCCATTCTTGCCTGCTCCAACGCTTCAGCCAGGTGCTTGTTGATCTTCTGTTCCCGTTTGCGCAGCTTCTCTATGTCCCACTGCAGGTCCTCAATGGTGGTTTCCATTTCCAGCACTTTGGTCTCCGATGAAGTCACTTTGTCCTGCAGTTCTGTGTACTGAAATAGAGGCCAGTCTCAGAACAGCCCCTGCCCCGAGCCAACCGCCGCTGCCAGAAGGAGCCAAAAGAGGAAGACGGGACAAGGAACCTACCTCCAAGGAGATTTTGTGGTGTTTCTCCTGCATCTGAGTGATCAGGTCCTGCAGGTGGCGATTCTCCCTCGTCAGCTCCTTGTTGAGAGCCTTCACAACCTCTTCCAATTGGTCAAGTTCTACTGCAGAAGGAGACATCAACTCTCAGAATGTAGACTTCCCCGTTTTCTTTGCTCCCAATTGCATTGGGGGGGATCAATGGCTATTAGCCTTGGTGGCCAGGCAGCAGATTCTGAAGGCTGCTGCTGGGAGACTTAATGGTCTTCCCTGGGTAGTTGACTGGCCACTGCGAGGACAGACTGCTGGATTAGATGATCCAGCAAGGAACCACTTAGGTTCTCACATACAATAGTAGCGACTGTGAGAGAGATTTCGGAGACCTAGTGGACAGCCACTTAAATATGAGCCAGCCATGTGTTGCAGCTGCCAAAAAAGCCAACACAGGGCTAGGCTGCATTAACAGAGGCATAACAGAATTAAGATCACGTGAAGTGTTAATACCACTTTACAATGCCTTGGTAAGGCCACCCTTGGAATATGGCATCCAGTTTTGGTCACCACGATGCAAAAAAGATGTTGAGACTCTAGAAAGAGTACAGAGAAGAGCAACAAAGATGATCAGGAGACTGGAGGCTAAAACATATAAGGAACGATTGCGGGAATTGGGTATGTGTAGTTTAACGAAGAGAAGGGTAAGGGGTGACAGGATACCATTGTTCCAATACTTCAGGGGCTGCCACAAAGAAGAGGGAGTCAAGCTGTTCTCCAAAGCGCCCGAAGGCAGGACAAGAAGCAACGGATGGAAACTAATCAAGGAGAGAAGCAACCTAGAACTAAGGAGAAACTTCCTGACAGTCAGAACAATTAATCAGTGGAACAACCTGCCTCCAGAAGCTGTGAATGCTCCAACACTGGAAGTTTTTAAGAAAAGACTGGACAGCCATTTGTCCGAAATGGTATAGGGTTTCCTGCCTGAGCAGGGGATTGGGCTAGATGACCTTCAAGATCCCTTCCAACTTTATTATTATTATTATATAACATGTGCTTTGCTTCCCCAAAAAATCTTTTTTGTGGGTTTCCTATTTTTTTTTTTTTGCTTTGAGCTACAAGTTTAAGCAACAAAACACCCAAAGTAAGAATACTGCACTTGGATCAGGTTAAAAAAATCCTCTCTAGAGGTAAAATTATTTTCAATCCTTTCTCTGGAAATACACAACAGCCTCCCTGAATAACTGTAAATTGTCAGGTAACAAAAAAAAGTTGCTAAAAAGCATATTTTCAAAAGCGCATTTTCCCCACCCCTCTCAAAAAAAGCATATCATCTGTCAGAGTACAAGAAATCCTCCACTGCCTGAGCCTTCAGTTTTAACTGGGGGAAAAAATCTGAATTATTAAGTATTTAGGAAATATTTAATGCAGATTTCAAAGTGGTATTTTTATAAGGTGGGGACAGCCTAAAAATTATCAAGCACAACTAGGTCAAAGAGTGACCCAGAACACTATATGCGTTCGTAATAGGTCCACTTTGGAAAACTCTATTAAGCCATGTCTTCTTCCTGGGACCAGGACATTCCCAGTTTTTCAACGTATGCATTTTGAACATCCTCACACAACAGTCTGGCAGAGTCTACAAACGTTTTCTGTCTCAACTAACTCTACCCAGTAGCACATCTTCAAGATGTCTCAAGAGATGTCTTTGATGTTTTATATGTTGATGGCAGCAAGATTACTTTCTGTACCAAAATGGAAGGACACTTTGACTCCCACAACGGACGAACGGCTGCAAAAGTTGATGCAATCAGCAGGGATGGCTAAACTGAACGCTTTGATTAAAGAAGAGAACACAATGAATTTTGTTTCTACCTGGAAACCACTTTTGGACTTTGTGCTTGGGGGAGGGGGGGGATGAAACTTTGATTTGGGGTTTTGCTGATTAGATAGGTTTGTTGTTATAGAAATGGCTAGTATATAGTATTATGTAAAAGTAAAAAGTTGGGGTTTGATGTTATTATCTTATTCCACTGCACCAAAGGGAGCCGGAAGTCTATGCCTTTTCTTTCTCCCCCCCCCCCACTTTCCTACACTTTTCCCTTCCCTTTTCCCTCCCCTATTTTTTTTTGTATTTTTGTATTTTATGTTATAAACTAATTAAAATATTTTTTTAAAAAAGATGTCTGAGAGGGGATAGGGAAAAATGTACATCTGAACCAACGATCCTCCTCGCAACCAAGTCCACAGAAAAAAACTGAGGCCCCCAAAATCCTCCATTTTGAGAGTAACTTCAGAGGCAGAACGGACAGCGAGAGGCTAAGCGTGGATTCCGAAAGTTTCGAAGGCATCCCCTTAGGTGGGATCTAGTCTCACCTCGCGCGTGGATCTTCTGGCAAAGCTCCTCTGTGCGCCGGTGGATCTTATCCGAAACCTCCACAATGCGGGAGACGGCAGCTTTGGAGAATTCCATGCGTTCCTGAAGCTGAAGCTCAATTTCTTCATTGCTGCTGCTGGCCAAGGTAGCCAGGAAGGAAAGGGATGGCTCGTTCAGCACAAGGTCCCCGGCCTTCCAGGGGGCTGGAGGTGTAACGGGGGACAGCACTGTCTCTGAATGGACCAAAAGAAAAAGAAAAAAAAAGACAAAAGGTCAGGGTTGTCGGCAGGCAGGAGAGCCCTTGATCCATTCCTTACATGCTTAGCGTAATGTCCAAGGTGCTGGGCTAGGAAAGGAGAGATGGTGAGCTCCAGTCTTCTCTCAGGCATGAAAGCCAGCTGGGCCAGTCACTACTCCCTTAGCTCTCAACCCATCTCACAAGGTTGTGGCCGCAGGGCAATCGAGAGGGAGGAGCATCAGTTGTCTA
Source organism: Vipera berus (assembly GCF_964194415.1). Taxonomy (NCBI): domain Eukaryota; kingdom Metazoa; phylum Chordata; class Lepidosauria; order Squamata; family Viperidae; genus Vipera; species Vipera berus. The sequence goes on from NC_138205.1 coordinate 14,371,413, forward strand.
CACCGCCTCGAGTTGATCCAAAAGAAAGGTGAAGGCAAAACATCTAATGAATAAATGACTGCTCCAGAACGTGGGAACCTGGGCTTACCTCTCCTTTCGGAACTCTCTAAGAGAACAGCTTCCAATTCTGATCCTGGGATTTCCAATTTGGGCTCCTCGGCAGCCGGCCCGCAATCACCATCGTAACGTCTTAGGAGCACCTGCACCGTCTCATCTAGCTGTAGGAGGGGAGGGGGGGAAAAATCCTCTAGAACTGAAGAAACAGAAATGACTAGAGAGAATTTTAAGAGCACGTAAACAGAGGTGGGCATATGGGAGGAAGGCAGCTTCCAGGCATAATACGAAATACAGTATTCCTTGACTTACGACCAGTCCAAAGGTACCAATGTTCTAGGTTCAAAGTTCCAACAGCTGAGTCTCCTTCCCCGCCCCCCGCTCCCCCCCCCGATCATATGACATTTTGGGCCTTCGGAATCAGGCCCACGCTTACAGCGCCTCGCAGTCACGTAACTGCAATTTCTTTCAGGTTTTCAGCAAAAATGCCCCATTGCAAACAATGGGTTTGCTTAACAACTGCAGCATTTGCTTAAGGACCGAGGGATTCATTTAACAACCATGGCAAAAAAAAGGTAACAAAATCAGGTCAGTCACGTGATGGCCCACTTTATGGTTATTGTAACTTACAACCGTTAGGGACCACACTCCGCTGTGGCTGTTAAGTCGAGAGCTATCTGTACGGCAGTATTTTCTGTTCTGATTCTGCCCAGCACAAAGAAAAGTTAAGGACCCACAACGGCAGCTTTCTTTTTGCCCCTAAAAATCCTGCTAATGCCTTTTTTTAAAAAAATCCCATTTATATCCCGCCCTTCTCCGAAGACTCAGGGCGGCTTACAATTTAAGCACAAATCAATGTGCTTAGCAATAGCCTTCATTCTATGTATATGCCTGCTTATTAGGGCTTCCCCCCCCAAGCGGCATTATTACAAAGTCAGCTTAATTGCCCCCAACAATCTGGGTCCTCATTTTACCTAACTCGGAAGGATGGAAGGCTGAGTCAACCTTGAGCCTGGTGGGACTCGAACCTGCACTAATTGCAGGCAGCTGGTGTTACTTAAGGAGGCATTAGCCCACTGCTCCACCAAGGCTCCTTTAAAGTTCCCCTAGTCCAGGGGTAGGCAACCTTGGCTCTTTTATGACTCGTGGACTTCAACTCCCAGAATTCCTGAGCCAGCATGGCTGGCTGAGGAATTCTGGGAGTTGAAGTCCACGAGTCATAAAAGAGCCGAGGTTGCCTACCCCTGCCCTAGTAAGTGGATGGATTTGAAGCTGAAAGGAGAAAGAGGAGATCATCCAGGAGGGCTCTCTGACCTGCTTCCAGTAGCGGTTGACAATCAAGAGAGTGGCGTCATCAGTGGCCTGCCTCTTCTCCAGCTTCTCTATGCGCTCCCGCAGCTCATCCTCAAAGGCTTGCCGCTGCTCCAGCCGTTCTGCTAGCTTCTTATTCTTGAACTGAAGCACTTTGAGGTCCATCTCCTCCTGCAAATGCAGCCACCCCGAGTCATAGCCAAGTATGAAATCCTCTCTAACGAACAATTCTACATTTCAACGACTGAGCCCACAAACCTATACCTCTTTAATTCCCCTCATCTCCACCCAATGGCCTCGCCAGCAAGAGATTCTGGCCACTGCAGTCCAAGAGAACTAGAGAGCCTCAGACTGAGATGACTGCCAAGCATAGTATATCATGATCATAGCCAAATCTTCCACACAAGAGAGACAGATTGCTGCCTACATGTCCGCTTTTTCCTCACTTGCCTTTCCATCATATTAGCAATATACTGATAACGAATTCATGAAACCAATCTCTTTTGCTCTTTCAAAATAAACATGAGTAATAACACTTTAACATATCTGAGATAGGATGAACCATTAATTCACTCCCACCCATCATTTTTTAATGAACCTTTCACAGCATAAGATCTAAGACCTGAACTGGTTCATAACTCAAACAACATTCCCTCTGGAATCAGCTGCCTGTAGAGCTTAGGACTGCCCCTGACCTTCACTCATTCCGCCAGGACCTGAAGACCTGGCTCTTTGAGCTCTCTGGCCTGGTCTGAGCATATTAATCGGGATTTTAACTGTTTTTTAACTGGGGTTTTATTGTAAGGTTTATATAATTCTTTTAATTGTTTTTAAGTTTTGTAAATGTTGTATCTGTTTTTAAATAACCTTGTGAACCGCCCTGAGTCCTACGGGAGAAGGGCGGTATATAAATTGAATAAATAAATAAATAAATAAACATAACCAAAGTCTTAAGTCTATTTGGTTCCAAAGATAGGTCAAAATTTGCACCTCAATTTGCACCTAGCTTTTAAGAAGACTACTAAAATAGATGGGCCTATGTCAGGTTTTCAAGCAAAATTCTAAGCCTAGGATTTTTTTGGCCTTGCTCTGTAATTTCTTTCAATTTTCTTTTTGCTATTTCCTGATATCCTGAATTCTCATTTTACAAACACAGGCTAAGTCTATATGTGCAAGTGTTCTCAATATTTCTCCCTAATCCTGGATTCTAAAATAAATTACCACAGATTTTATCACTCAGCACTCAATCCCCAAATCCCTCACCGTGGAAGAGATGCCTCCAAGCCGAATAGGCTCAATCAGCGTAGTGGTGGTCTTCTCCTCCCGGTTGGATTTTTTCTCAGGAGGCCCTGCACCTCCATCTCCAGCAGCCCGCTTGCTTCCAGCCCCTGACATAGTGGCTTTCGGCAGTGGGCCTGAACCCAGGAATCAGGCAGTTAGCCAAAGAGGCAGCTGTTCAGCTAAAAAAGAGAAAAAGTTGAAATTACTCCAAAGCAAGACTAGAGTGCTATTTAACGCATGTCTAAAGGCCCTCCTCACTTAATTTTGAATTTTAAATATTTTATTGTTTTAATCTACCTTGTATTATAATATTTAGACAGTTTTTATGTTGCGATGTATTATTTGTACACCACCTAGAATCGCTATGAGGGAGATGGATGATTTCTAAATGCGGCAAATAAATAAATCAGTGGGCTAAAACTGGCCAGAAGAGGGATTTAAAAAGCCCTATCACAGGGCTTTTGATGGAGAATTTGAACAAAAACAGGGATTGTAGCAACATATTTTAAGAATTGGCTTGGGCAACCAATTTGCAAATGTGGAACTCTAGGCAGCGTACATCAGTAAAAATAGAATTTCAAAGTCCTTAATAACACAACAACCCAAAATAACACTGTTGGGGTCCATCAACACATCTCACATCCCGGTCCCACCAGTCAGGTTTTCAAACCTTTCTCTGAAGGCTATCAGGGTTGGGACCAGTCAAATTTCATGGGTGGGGGGAGCATTTCACCAGTACTAAACCGGTACATTAAAAATTGCATTAAAATTAAAATTGCATTAAAATTTTAAAAATGCAAGAATTTTTCAAGCACAAACCTTCTATCTATCTATCTATCTCTATCTATCTCTATCTCTATCTATCTATCTATCTATCTATCTATCTATCTATCTATATGTAAATTTTTTGGCTTGCTAACAAAGAATAAAGGGAAACAAGCCTTTATTTAGCAAGCCAAAAAATTTACACAAATATGAGCTGCCACTGCTGTGGCTACTGCCTGTAGATGGCCTTGGGCTAGGCTGAAACAGGAAATAAGATTTGTCCCGTGTTTGGGGACTAAGCAAGTGTATTCTGAATGCATAACAAACATTTAACACATATATATCTATATCTAAATACTAGTACGTTGGGTGGGTGCTATTAAATACTCTTAAGGATGGAACACAAAATTGGGAATAGTCAGTGCTTTTTTTGTAAAAGAAAAAGGTGCCGGAACTCACACGTCATACAACCCGCCTTGCCTACCCTACAAGGTTCCATCCAAAAAAGGTGCCAGAACGCCGCCCTTGTAGGGGAGATGGGCAGTATATATGTATCAGTGTGCATACATGTATGTGTGTATGCATATGTATAAATGTGTGTATGTGTGTGTGTATATAATGTATATGTAGGTGTATATATATATATATATATATATATATATATATATATATATATATATATATATATATATAATGTATATATACGTATATATATATATATGCATATGCGTGTGTACATGTATGTATGTATGTATATATACACAAATTTAAATAAAACTGGAAGGATAAGAGATGGGAGAGGGAACCTGGGCGAGAAAAAGGGAATAGAAGCAGCCAAGGAGTGTCAAAATCTGGGTTGCTTAAAAAAAGGGGAGAAACTGACTATTAGCTGCCTTTTCTCCTACCTAACTTTGATATTTCCACCTGGAGTGACACTTCGCACACTGCTTTCCCCAAAGAAGTCCTCGTATCCGCAGTTTCAGTCATAACGTGTATTTTAAAATACGGCGTAAAGAAGAAACGGCAGGCAAGACGGGAGACCTCAGGGAGGAGAGGGAGTAATGGAGAGGGGCGAAAGGAAAACCTCCGGTGAGGGAGAGGCTGCCCAACCACTCACCGGCCCAGACGGGTATCCCTCTCCTCCATAGCCCTCGGCCTCGGTACGACGCTGCCGACAAGCAACGCCACCGCAGCTACCGCGCATGCTCGCCCGACTCTCTTCCCGGAGGCCCAACCTCCGCCTCCGCTCTCAACGGAACTCAACGTCTTCGGCTTCGCTCTGCGCTCAGCAGAGTGCGCAGACGCGGACGCTCGTGCTGGTTAGGCGACCAACGCTCCACCTCTTCGACCACCTCTTCGACCTCTTGGGCGGGATTAATTATTCCGGAGTTGTTGGGAGAGGGGGACGGGGCAAGAAGGCGATTGGGTAAAGCGCGGAAGAGCCTGCGTTGTGGTCTCCTCTGATTGGAGCCCACGTTGGCGAAGAGAGTGTTACCATAGCTACGCTGGTGTATTGGCTCTTTCCTTTCAAGGTAGAGATAGAAAATGTAGAGACAACCATTCCATTGGACGTTGAGAGGGAGTTCAGTTTCCCATCTACGTAGCAAGAAGAAGATTTGATTATTATTATTATAATTCTACGCAAGTTAGACAAAGAAATGGATTATTCTTCTTGGCAACCATTCCGGATTTTTTTTTGTTACTTTCCTCTATTTTGTTATTATATTCTATCTATTGGAAGTCTTCCGTTTCTTCCACCCCAATGAAAGTATCTGCGATTGGCGCAGCGCTGGCTCGTTCTTTCTTAGTATACCTCGTTCTGATTGCACAGCTACTGATGGGACCCGGAAAGGCTGAAGCAGGGATTGCCATGGCAACGCGTGCTTTTCCCCACGCCTCGCCGCCAGGCTAGCCGAAATGGGGACGGAGACCCTCCAGCCGGTAAAATAAGACATATTAAATTAATGGTTATAAATTGCTATCTTGGATAAATTATTTCCTCCGCGGAGAATGTGGTGGCATTTGAGGGACAAACAAGCCAGTTCAACAGATCGAGAATCCCTAAGGAAGCTTCACCTGTTGAACGTCTGCCTGCTGTGCAACCGCAAGCTAAATGGAGCTCCGTCGAGGAGGAGAAAAAAACATACACGGGAGAGAGCTAAAGCTAAAAATGGCAAAGCTCGAGTCAGTTCCTTGGGTGTTTAGGTTATGCTTTACTTAAATTGAATAATTGGGGTTGAAGGTAATGAAAAGTTGTTTTGTAGCCCCTGCTGTCATTGGGTCCCTCTTGCCTTTACGATTATCCAGTGAAGATACCCAAAACAGCCAGCCCTTGACTTACGACCACAATAGTGCCCACAATTTCTGTTGCTGAGCGAGAGATTTGTTAAGTAAATTTTGCCCAATTTTATGACCTTTTCCTGGGCTCCAAGATCACTGCAGATCACTGCAGATGGGGACTGCAGCCAAGAAATTAAAAGACGCTTGCTCCTGGGGAGGAAAGCCATGGCAAATCTAGACAGCACACTAAAAAGCAGAGACATCACCCTGTTAACAAAAGCGCGTATAGTCAAGGCTATGGTCTTCCCAGTTGCAATGTATGGCAGTGAAAGTTGGACCATAAGAAAGGCTGAGCGCCAAAGAATCGAGGCCTTTGAACTACGGTGCTGGAGAAGACTCCTGCGTGTCCCTTGGACTGCAAGGCGATCAAACCGGTCAGTCCTAGAGGAGATCAACCCTGACTGCTCTTTAGAAGGCCAGATCCTGAAGTTGAAACTCAAATACTTTGGCCACCTAATGAGAAGGAAGGACTCACTGGAGAAGAGCCTCATGCTAGGAAAGGTTGAGGGCAAGAGAAGAAGGGGACGACAGAGAATGAGGTGGCTGGATGGAGTCACTGAAGCAGTAGTCGTGAGCTTAAATGGATTCCAGAAGATGGTAGAGGATAGGAAGGCCTGGAGGAACGTTTTCCATGGGGTCGCGATGGGTTGGACACGACTTCGCAACTAACAACAACAATGACCTTTCTTGCCTGCCATAGTTGTTAAGTGAACTATAGCAGTGGGTTTTTTTTATGCCATTTATATCCCGCCCTTCTCCGAAGACTCAGGGTGGCTTACAATTTAAAGCACACATCAATGTGCTTAGCAATAGCCTTCATTCTATGTATATGCCTGCTTATTAGGGCTTTCGCCCCCCCCCCAGGCGGCATTATTACAAAGTCAGCTTATTGCCCCCAACAATCTGGGTCCTCATTTTACCTACCTCGGAAGGATGGAAGGCTGAGTCAACCTTGAGCCTGGTGGGACGTGAACCTGCACTAAGCTGGTGTTACTTAAGGAGGCATTAGCCCACTGCTCCACCAAGGTTAAGTTAGTAACAAGTTTGTTAAGTGAATCTGGCTTCCCCATTGACTTTGCTTGTCAGAAAGTTACAAAAGTTGATCACATGATCCCGGGACACTGCAACTGTCATGAATAGGAGACAGTTGCCAATTTCGATCATGTGAGCGTGGGAATGTTGCAACGATCACAAGTGTGAAAAAGGGTCAGAAGTCACTTTTTTCAGTGCTCTTCTTGTAACTTTGAATGGTCACTAAATGAATGGTTGTAAGTCAAGGACTACCTGTAGTAGAATTACCAGATTATATATAATTTGACATAACAGTAATAAAATTAATACAGTGTGTTGCAGCAGGCAGCATGATGGAAATAACTGAAACCTGAGTGGCTAGATATTCTGCAAGTAAACTTGGACACATCTTCTTTCTCCTTATAGCAGACTTGACACATACTTTTTTGAACTATGGCTTGTTGAATAAACCATAACGCTACAGGATACATGCTGCTTCTTAGTGGTAGATGTCTGAGAAACGTGTGCAAATATAATTAATCACCACAAAGGTGAAGATACGTATAAGCAGGGCTTTTTTTCTCATAGAACGCTCAGAACGGAGTTCCGGCACCTTTTTTGGATGGAACCTTGTAGGGTAGGCAAGGCGGGTTGTATGACATGTGTGAGTTCCGGCTCCTTTTTCTTTTACAAAAAAAGCACTGCGTATAAGCTTATGGTTATAGTAGACAATGCTTTTTGCAATCTATTAAATGATAAATGTTTATCGAATAAAACATGGTTTATAAGACATGAGCATGTGAATTAAATCTCAGAGTTCTACCAATAAAATGTAGCAATTCATATGCTGATGCTTTTAATAAACAATGAACTAACTTTATTGTGGATTAGACATCATACTATCAGAAAATTTATCTCAAACTGACCTTTTTCTTTCAGCCCAAGCCACATAAGGCAAAAATATGTATGTGGTAAGTAGTTTTTCATTCTTGAGATTCAGAAGAGTTATTACATTTCCTGTCTAAGAGCCAGTTATATGTTGATCCATAGAGAGAGGGTTCCTTGAATTTCTGGCTGACCATGCTACATCCTTTATCCACTGTAAGCATCATTAAACTTATTTTGGACCTTATTTTCAAGAAAACCTGTACAAAATCACACTGCTAGAAAAAAAATGTTTGTGCTACATTGGCAACCCTTAGTTTTTCTCTTTTCTTTTTTTTGTGACGTTTCAGGAAATATTTAGATGTTCATTCCATGGACCTCATCAATAATGCTGGAACAACTGATGAACTGAAAAGGTGATGGGTGTTCATGAAACATTTCATGACTGGCTTTCTTAATCTCTTTCTAGAACAAAACACAAGAAGCTCACAGAATGAAGTTCTGAATAAATTCCTTGCCAGCCTAGTGATTAATAAAACCCTTTTTCATCTATAGCACAACCCATAAATGTATTCATACACAATAAGACACATAGTTGTTCTCTAGCATTAAGTATCTTGCAAAAAAGATTTGAGAATCCCAGCATAATGTGGTGCGATAAACAAATTTATCTCCCTCCCCTCATTAACAGAGATATCCACAGTATAAAAAGGATACATTTATCATTTTGGAGTGCTGGCAGTGAGATTTTAAACTGCGTTCAATTAAACCTAGCAGAATCAGAGAAGAAATTATGCCAGTTCTGACCAAATGAACCTACCAGCCTTGCCACAGATGTAGAAGCTTTTTTTAAAAAGGCTATTATCAAGTACGTAATGAAAATAGCTGGTAAATGGTTGTGAATGTTCAAGCTGTCACATTTTTTCCCAATTTCCCCTACTTTCCGCAGGCTCCTCTCTGACCTCTTTGACCTGAAGGATTTTGAATCAAATCCTCGCGCTGCTATCTTATTAGATTTGTACTTCTACACCATCCAATTCAGCCGGGAGCAGGGCTTCAACCGGGAACAAACCGCTGCTTTCTTCTCAATTGTGAAGGATGTGCACGAGGCCTGTGTGGGTAAGGAACTGGGCGTTGAGAAAGAAGGAAAAAAAAGAAGGTTGTATGAGTGGAGAAACGTGGGGGAAGAAAATGGAAACCATATTTATTTAGTGACTTGAATATCTGAACTTTCGCACTGCTTCGGTCCCAAGGCTCTAAGCCAGGGGTCTTCAAACTTGGCCCTTTTATGACTTGTGGACTTCAACTCCCAGAATTCCTCAGCCAGACAAGCTGGCTGAGGAATTCTGGGAATTGAAGTCCACATGTCATAAAAGGGCCAAGTTTGAAGACCCCTGCTCTAAGCAACGTATTTCTTTATTTACTTGGAGTTTTAATAGCGCGACAGGGTGTGTGATGGACAGGGCTTTTTTTCTCATAGAACGCTCAGAACGGAGTTCCGGCACCTTTTTTGGATGGAACCTTGTAGGGTAGGCAAGGCGGGTTGTATGACACGTGTGAGTTCCGGCTCCTTTTTCTTTTACAAAAAACGCACTGGTGATGGGTATGGGAGAAAATAAATTAAGTTTTTTCAGATGTCCAAATCACATTAAGCCTCTGCAGTTTGGCCTGATCCTCTTTGTCTTAGGCTGGCTATGGTACCGCCAGTCCCACGTGCTCTTTTTGCCTTTGATTTTGTGTGGGCAGAATCATGAGAAAATGTCTCTGTGACTAAGAGCAGCCAGCAATAGAAGTGGAAGGGAAAAGGGTCCCACCAGAGTCAGTGATATGGAGGAACAGGGCGGCAGGATGCGGAGGAAAGGAAAGAGGCTAAAATGGATCTTCTGCTTATTCCTACCGTCTGGTTTTTGTGCAGAAACACCGCTGCCCAATGTGGAGGAATGCTACAAATATTTCTCCGAACTCCTGTTCTGCCACTCCATTCGGGTGAGTGTGTGAATGCCAGGCAGGCCAAAAGTGGCTTTATGTTTGCTTATCCGCATACAGGTGGTCCTCGGCTTTCAGCAGTTCATTTGGTGACTGTTTGAAATTACAACAGCCCTGAAAAAAAGTGATTTAACGGCCGTTTTTCACTGGTACGACCGTTGCAGCATCCCCGTGGTCACGTGATCGAAATTCCGCCGCATGGCAACTGACTCTCATTTATGACGGTTGCAGCGTCCTGGGGTTGTGCGATCCTCTTTTGCGACCTTCTGTCAAGCAAAGTCAATGGGGAAGCCAGGGTCACTCAACAATCGTGTTACTAAATAACCGCAGTGATTAATTCAACAACTGTGGCAAGAAAGGTCCTAAAGTGGGGCAAAATTAACGACTGTCTCACCTGGGAGAAATTTGGAGCTCAGTTGTGGTCATAAGTCAAGGACTACATGTAGTTTGCTTTGAATGAAGCTGCCCTGAAGAGAGCCTTTCTCCCCTCGTGGTTCTTGCGGTGGTTCTATGGCTGTTTTCTTCCTCTCTCTCTCTCTCTCTCTCTCTCTCTCTCTCTCTCTCTCTCTCTCAGAGACCCCCCTTCAGCATTGATGTCTTCAATCAGGACCAGCTGGTGCTCCTAACCGACTACATGATTAACACTTACTTCCGTCACTACAAACTTTACAAATACGCTTTCACCCCGCAGGTAAGGCCGATTCCCTTCAGCCCAGGCAGTGCTAGGGAAGGGCCGGCGTTCTCTTGCCATTTTCCTGCCACAGGAAAAGACGAGCATCCCCTCCAGGAAATGGCCAAATTACAAAATGTGATCTCTGGCCTCATTTGGCTACTCCTGAGAATTGTATTGCCGCAAAATGAAGCCAGCAGCATCTTTAGTGGAACAACCTGCCTCCAGAAGCGGTGAATGCTCCAACACTGGAAGTTTTTAAGAAGAGACTGGCCAGCCATTTGTCTGAAATGGTATAGGGTTTCCTGCCTGAGCAGGGGGTTGGACTAGATGAACTCCAAGGTCCCTTCCAACTTATTATTATTATTATTATTATTATTATTATTATTATTATTATTATTATTATTATTATTATTATTATTATTATTATTATTATTATTTATGAAGGGAGCCTCAAGCCTCCCAAACACAGGAGGTTCAAAAAGGTGAAATGCAGGTGTTGGTCCATCACGCTGGGCTCACAACCCCAATTCTGCTTGAAATCAATAGGTGAGGCTGGACATCTCATTCACCTATGTTGGGATGCCTGAACCGGAGCCCAAAGAGGAAGGTGAGTGTGGAGGCGGGCCGGGATTCTTTTGCATCTCACTTTTGAGATCTACTGTACCTTGATGATCCACTCCTTTTTTTTAGTTGGGAGGATGGGGGGGGGGGAAAAGGAACAGAGCAGGCTGGGAAACCTTCTTTCTGACTAGAATAGAGCCAGCACTAGTGAGAATTGGACTGGAAAGATGGCTTAAGAGAGCTTTCCCCCGATCTGATGCCCTCCAGATGTAGCTGTCTTACCAATCCTGTCAGTCAACTCAGCGACTGGGCACTGTAATCTAGGGGACAACAGTAGGGAAGATTGATACACACTAATAATGTTTCTCAACCTTGGCAATTGGAAGACGGGTAGACTTCAACTCCCAGAATTCAACTCCCCCCATTGAGTTGGATCTGGAGACATGACATGGGCTTAGGCCATTGGCCAGTCTAGATATGAATTCCTTTTTTCTGAAAGAGGTTTTCAGATGGAGATGATCTTTCTCACCTCCATCAGTTTGAGATCTTTTCACTTGGCAACAAACCTCGGACCTTGGGTTGTGCAAAGTGGGTGTGCTGCAACTGTGGCCTTTCTTCCTTTCAGGGGCAAAATTTACAGGACGCCGAAGGGTCCCAAACCTCACTAATAACCCTCCCCTCCAAGCTTGGCTTAATCTAAAACGAGTTAGCTTACGTTAACCAATCATGTAAAATCATAGGATTAAAAATAAAAAGAGTATTATCTGATCCCCCTCTTCTTCTAGGGCTGCCAAAAGATTTGGCATATTTCTCTTTTCTATAGGAGCTACAGCTGAGAGTGCTGAAATGGGACTGTCTCCTTTGCAAGAGGAATTGGAAGTAGCTGGGGCTCCTGCAGAAAGTAAGTTGGGTGGGGGGATGCTTCAGAAGCACAGGACTTGGGGCTAGTATGATGTGGTGTAGGAGTTTCGGAGGTGAGCTCAACAATCCACAGCTCATAGCCACCCTCTTTAGCCTCAGGAGGGAGATAATAGTTCTCTATCTTATAAATTATTTTGTTGTTAGCTGCGAAGTTGTGTCCAACCCATCGCGACCCAATGGACAACGTTCCTCCAGGCCTTCCTGTCCTCTACCATCTTCTGGAGTCCATTTAAGCTCACGCCTACTGCTTCAGTGACTCCATCCAGCCACCTCATTCTCTGTCGTCCCCTTCTTCTATTGCCCTCAATCTTTCCCAGCATTAGGCTCTTCTCCAGTGAGTCCTTCCTTCTCATTAGGTGGCCAAAGTATTTGAGTTTCAACTCCAGGATCTGACCTTCTAAAGAGCAGTTAGGGTTGATCTCCTCTAGGACTGACCGGTTTGATCGCCTTGCAGTCCAAGGGACTCGCAGGAGTCTTCTCCAGCACCAAAGTTCAAAGGCCTTAATTCTTTGGCACTCAGCCTTTCTTATGGTCCAACTTTCACAGCCATACATTGCAACTGGGAAGACCATAGCCTTGACTATATGCACTTTTGTTGGCAGGGTGATGTCTCTGCTTTTTAGTGTGCTGTCTAGATTTGCCATGGCTTTCCTCCCCAGGAGCAAGCGTCTTTTAATTTCTTGGCTGCTTATAAATTATAAATGCTAACTAATACATGATTTTTGGCAGTGCGGGTCCTGAAGCCCGAGTGGCTAATGGCAGTGCTTCTGTTTATTAGCAATAGGAATAGCTCTCAGACTTACATACCACTTCACGGTGCTTTGCAGCCCTCTCTAAGCGGTTTACAGAGCGGGCACATTGTCCCCACCAATCTGGGTCCTCATTTTACCCATCTCGGAAGGATGGAAAGCTGAGTCAGCCTTGAGCCGGTGAGGATCGAACTGCTGGCAGTCGGCAGCATTAGCCTGCAATGCTGCATTCTAAACACTGCGCCCCCTAGGGCTCTTCATTAGAATTACAAGTCACTCTGCCTCACCCGTTTATAGGTCCCACGGCTGCACTGCGGGACTTCATTGTCTCACAGCTCAACCAGGAGTTAACCCAGCTCCGCCTTTCCATCGACCAGCGTCTAAAAGCCACAGAGGACCAGTTCAACGCCAAGCTGAACCAGCTGGAGAGAGGTTCTATTGCCAGCAAGGGGGCTGCCAAGGGCAAGAAGAAGTAAGCAGGTACAAGAGGACCATCTCCTGTCCCAGGGTCATTTCTTCCTTTCTGGGGCCTCTGCAGAAAGGGGGGTCACCAAAAGACCAAGAGACTTCACAGGGAATGAGGGTTAAAATACGGGGAGCAAATGGATTTCTAAAAGGCTTTTGAAAATATGCTAAGGGTTTACAGCAAATCTCTTCCAAGGTGGTAAGGTCATATAGTAGTAGCAGGAACCGCTGCATAAAGCACATGATGATATTAGGATATTAAAGTGTGGTTAAAAATATTTTCTGTTGTTTATTATTATTTTTCCCTACGTCAAAAGTAGCAGCATTATTAAGGGTAAAGGCCAATCTGAGACTGAATACAGGTAGTCCTCGACTTATGTCCCCAAATGAGCCCAAAATTGCTGTCGCTAAGCAAGGCAGTTGTTAAGTGAGTTTTGCCCCATTTTATAACCTTTGGGGTTTTTTTTACCACAGTTATTAAGCAAATCTGGCTTTCCCCCATTGGCTTTGCTTGTTGGAAGCCAGCTGAGGTTACAAATGATGATCACGTGAACCCAGGATGCTGCACCTATCAAAAAACACATGCCATTTGGCAAGCGTCTGAATTCTGATCACGTCACTATGAGCGTGCCGCAGTGGTCGTTAAGCGTGAAAAGCAATAAGTAATTTTTTTCAGCGCCGTTGTAACTTTTGTCACCGAATGACCTGCCAAAAGAACACCTTTAAGGATTTAATGGAACCAAATTAATTGAGTCGTTCCAATACGATTAGTTCCCATATTTAATTGGGGGGGGGGAAAAAACCCAACCTAGAGAGTCAGTTTGGTGTAGTGGTGTAAAGAAATGCTGGATTAGAAAAGGATCAGGTCTTGAATACTAATCTCCTTTCAGGCGTGAATGCTGGCTGGGTGACTTTGGGTGTCACACGCTCTTAGTCCAACCCCACAGTGTGTTTCTCGTGAAGAAAACAGGAAGCGAGAGCGTTCTCTACATGCCCCTGTGTGTTGCACAAGATAAGATGGGATATAAACACCTTCAGGCTTTGGAAAGTTTCTCGGGATCCTGGTGCCTTAATAGGCCGAGCACTCTTGGCCAACGTAATGTAGCCTGGCTGGGCAGAGAGAAATATTTCTTTCGCTAGAAGCTGAATGAATGAACCTTTATTGTCAAAGTACAACTATGTGTACATTGAGATTAGCTGAGCCTCCCTTTGTGCTCCCCACCCCGCAACACAGTGACAACAAACCCTCCATCTTACTACACCATCTGAACCAACTACACCACACACCGGCCTCCCAAGTCAATTCTGCATAAAATTCATGAAAATTTATTTCTCATTCAAAAGCCTAACAGCCCACGGATAAAAGCTGTTTTTCAGCCTGTTGGTGCGGCTGGCTGTACTCCTGTATCTCCTACCCGATGGTAGGAGAGTAAAGAGATACCGTCCAGGGTGTGAGTCATCCCTGAGAATTTTCCTCACTCTTCCAAGGCAGCGAGCCCTGGCGAGGTCATCCAGTGGTGTCAGGGGACAGCCTACAGCCTGGAATCTGGCTGTGCCAACTAGACTACACCAACGGACTTGGTATATGGTTGTTTTGGGTAAACTTTCCCTCGTCCTATCCCAGTTCCGCCCGCTCTTTGTCCTTGTGGCCTAAACGTTTTTTCCTGGGATATGCCAAATTCGAGGTGCATTGTTGCCTCCACTTTGGGCCGTGCTTGGGAATTTCTGGGAGTCAGGGCAGAAAAGGATGGGGGGGTAAATGAGTGCGTCTGGCAGGACCTCGTGTTTCGGCAGAAAATGATTACGAATTCCCCTTCCAAGCCTTGCCATGAAAGGGAAGCCCAAGTCGGAAGACAGCTGAGGTTTCATTTCACTTTTATTATGGTTTGGACAATCGTAAGGTGGGGGGAGGCAAAAAAAACCACAAACAAAACAAGGAGCAGTTCAGCAGAAAGGCCATGTCCACTACCTGATTACAGCAAAAAAAAAAAAAAAGGACAGGTGCAAAACCTGATCCCACCACTGATCTCCAGTACTGACCACAAATCCAAAGGCATGGATTGTTCCTTCAGCCGAAGGGACTGCACTGACGGACTAGACCCCTAAACAGTCCTTACAGCGCAAAGGGCTACGTCAGGGGCTCCGGGACTTGCAGCAGAAGCGTGTTGCTCTCCCCAGCCCCTCCCTTTGGACCAACCCCATTGGTGTGATATTAGCCCTACCCAGGTCCAGAACAACCTTCCAGGTATAACCAGGGAATCTTGTCCCATCAGTCCAAAACTCAAGGTCCCCCCCCCCAAAATTCCTGTTCCCTAGAAAGTCTCTTCCATGCACAAGGAGCCCAAAGGAGGACTCTAACCATTGGCTGTCCACCCCTAGTGGGGCAAGGGTGAAGTTCAGTTCTGTGTACACCCCCTGCCCTTCAACATCCCTCTTCCGGGGATCACCCCGTGCTGTTTCACGGGGACTAGTTCAGAGGTTCTTCCACAGCTGACGATGAAGCCTCCTCTCCTTCTGTGCCTAGCAAGACCAGCTGGATGGCCTTTGGGACATTTTCAAAGAGGGCAGCCCGGTTCTGTTGCTCGCCCTTCTTGACCCAGTGCCCGTAGATTCGGAAGGCACAAGCGTCGATCAGCTTGCGCACTCCCTTGAGGGCATAGGGGTCACACAGCAGCAGCTCCTTTGTGACCGGGCGCACCCGTCGGTAGCTGGTGTAGATGCGGATGGAAGCCCGCACCGTCCATGCAATGACCTGCCGTGGTAAAAAAAAAAGAAAGAAAGGCATCACACCAGGCCAGAAGGCGGAGAGAAGAAGGCAAGGAGGTTCATAAGCAAGCATTAACTCAGGGATAGGCAACCTTGGCTCTTTTATGACTCATGGACTTCAACTCCCAGAATTCCTGAGTCAGCTGACTCAGGAATTCTGGGAGTTGAAGTCCCTGAGTCATAAAAGAGCTAAGGTTGCCTACCCCTGCATTAGCTTACAAGAGGCATCTCCTTCCACAGGAGATCACAAAAGAGGAAGTGGGACAGGCCGTCTGTTCTGCCCAAGCCTGTGGACGTCCTTGTTAAATGCACAAGGACAATGCCCCTTTCGACAAGTTGGCCGGAAACTCAGAAGAAAACAAAAGCCCCTTTTAATATTGGTAACAAACCTGCCAAATGGTCCAAAAATAAAGGCAACAAAACACAATTCAAACAGAGAAGATTGTCCACACGAAACACAATGCCAAACAGAGAATTATTCCCCGGCAATAACCAACAGGACATGATCCCACGAAGTGCTTTGCAACGGGTGCCTTCCGCAACCAGCACCGCCCACACATTCCCTTTTTGTAATTCAGTCCCCAAGGCGTGGCTTCTCAATGCCTTCTCCCCTTCCCCCGGAGTTGCCCCATTGCCTCCCTCTGGCCTACTCTCCTGGCCTGTCTTCGTTTGCGGGCGTCTCTCCTGTCCTCCAGTTGTGCGTCCTCCAAGTCCGACCCAGCCTCCCCACCCAGCTGGGTCTCATCCTGAGCACGAGCGGAAGGGCCAGGCTCCTCACTGGAATGTATGTCTTGGAGCTCATCAGAGCCTTCCTCCAACTCCGATGGCTCCCCAGGCCCCTCCTCCTCCTCCTCAGTTTCCCCAGACTCAGCTGTCGGGATCACAGGCTGGCACGGAATCACACCACCATCCATCCACCGAGGGCAGCACTGACGGTGCCGACTAGCAAGCACAAGTAGTCCTCAACCTAAAACAGTTCCATTTAGGGACCGTCTGAAATGACAACATCACTGGGGAAAAAAGGGATTTACGATCCTTTTTTTCACACTTACGACCGCCGCAGCATCTACATGGTCGTGTGATCAAAATTTGGATGCTTGGCAACTGGTTCGTATTTATGACGGTGGCAGCATCCCAGGGTCGTGTGTGATCACCTTTTGCAATCTCTTGACAAGCAAAGTCAACGGGGAAGCCAGGTTCACTTAACAACCCCCGGGTCAACTTGCTTAACGACTGCAGGGATTCACTGAACAAGAAACCTGGTAAAAATGGGGCAAAATTCACTTAACAACTGTGTCACTTAGCGACAGAAATTTGAGGCTCAATTGTGGTCGTAAGTTGAGGACTACTTGTAGTGCTTCAGGGTATTCGTAGACGCTTCATTCTTCTGCAGTGATTCTCAGCAAGTTGAAGACGTGTGGACTTCAGGTCCCACAATTCCCCACCCAGCGTGCCTAGATCTTCAACTCTGCTAAGGTGAGAAACACTGTTTTAGAGAGACACCAAGCATCGGGCCTGGAACTTTTTGCATCTAAAGCAGTGGTGGCGAACCTATGGCACACGTGCCAGAGGCGGCACTCAGAGCCCTCTCTGTTGGCACGCGCGCCACCGCCACCAGCAGCAAGTCCATCAGGCCACCCGGAGCAGAAGCCCCACCCAACACAAAGAAGGCGGAGCGGACCACTAGCAAGCTCTAGTAGAGGTGGTAGAGCAGAGGTCACCAACCATTGTCGATTGGTAAACTGGAAGAAAAGGGAGGGGGAAGCATTTTACATGCATGCGCGCACGCATGAGGCTGCGAGCATGCACGCGCTGCAAATGGGGCGGGGCTAGTGCCTGCGTGATACTCACTAGCCCTGCCCTGTTCTTGTGTGGTGCAGTGCCTTGTATCTGCACCCAGGGGCGTGGCAGCGGCCATTTTTGCGCCTTGCAGCACGGTGGCCCATTTTTGCACCCCCGGTTTTTGCGTGCCAGAGGCGGCACTCAGAGATGCCTCCCTGCCCCCCCCTCCCCCCTGACGGCACTACAATGCTGATGCGGCCCTGGCAATTTGCGATAGATAAATAAGTGGGGTTGGGATTGCAGTTTGGGCATCGCGGATCTAAAGCATGTACTTTTAACATTAAAAAAAATTCCCCAAATAAGGTCTAGAATAAAAGTTTAACTAAAACCTATACACCAGTGTTTCTCAACCTTCACAACGTTAAGATTTGTGGATTTCAACTCCCACAATACTTCAGCCACCCAACTTTGAGGGGGGGAAAAAAAACCTCACGAAGTGAACCGTTTTGAAACTGTCTCCTACGCCCAGAGATGTAAGAAACAGGCATCATTTCGACCCAAAACCGTCTTGTTTTGAGCCTCGGAACATCTGTTTTGCAGTTCAGATGTTATATATACACCGACGTGTACCCTTTGGGGAATGAAGAATGGAATAAAAATGACTTAAATGAATAAATATTTTGTATTGATTTGTAATTGAATAAAAAAATATGCCCCTTACCCTGAATTTATGGAAGGGACTGAAATGTCGCTGCTCCTTTCCGTAGCGCTGGAAAAAGGGGTGTTGCAGTGCCTGCTCAGCACTCAACCTTTCGACAGGATCCACCTTCAGCAGTCGGGAGATCTGCCCCCCCAAAAAAGAAAAAAAGGGGTGGGTGGGTGGGTGTCCCAAAAAGCGTTCTGAGAACACAGGCCTGCTGATGGATTCTGACACGGAAAGGGAGGAATTGAGAAGCAATGTGACGATTTAAACATATATTTATATGATTTTTTTCCCCCCTCCCTGTTCTGTATGTCAGGCTAGGCAGCACCAGCATGAGCTACAAAAAAACCCACAGATAGTCCTCGACTTACAACAAAAATGAAGCTAGCCCATTACGATCGTAAGTCATGACAGTCATAAAGTGGGTCACCACATAACAGGACCCCTTTTTATGACATTTTTGCAGCAGTCCTAAAGTGACCACTAAGGTCATAAAGCAAAGCCAGTTCACTATGGCCTTTTTTTTTTTACCAAAAACTGGTTTTCAGCAAAAACGTCGAGACGCGCAGTCATGTGACCATGGGACAATGCAAATGGCCATAAATGCGGCTGGTTGCCAAGTGCCTGAACGTAGTCACATGACCACGGGGGGGAGGGGAGGGGGGGCTAGGATCTAAATACCTTTGGGAGTCCATCACAACTTCAAATGGTCACTAAGTGACCAATCACAAGCCGAGGATTACCCTGCAGAGTTTGGGATGGCAAGGTCCCCTCCAGTTTTAACTAGCTGCAGCCGGGAAGAGCTGCAGTCTTTTAACTTCTCTCCCATTACCACGCGTGACAAGGACGCGGCTGCCTTCTTACCAAATCCTTGACCGTGTCGGATCGGTCATCCCACTCCGGGGAACCAAAGTGATACTGGCCTTCCATGATCATCCGAAGCATCAACATCTGTTTGCGGTGCCAGAAAGGGGGAGAGCCAGCCAGGAGGGTGAAAAAGATGACACCACAGGCCCAGCTGCAGGGAGGGAGGGAGGGAGGGAGGGGAGGTTAATAGTAGAGAATATTTGTAGCTCAGGGTTGAACCGTGGAGTCCTTGGTTGTTTCCTTGCAGACGTTTCACTACCCAACTAATCAAGAATGCAATCAAACAGTAAACAGCATCCTAATCAAGGAACCGCCAAGGACACTCCCAACAACACAGACAGGGCAAGCCACTTATATATAAACAGAGCGCAGACTCACTGCCTTCTAGCACTGATGACGTTACCTGGTTGGGTAATGAAACGTCTGCAAGAAAACAACCCAGTTCAGAGAGCACCAAGGACCCCAAAAGAGATTATTTTCCAGTGCCCCACCCCACCTTGGCTGGCAGGTGGGGACAACACTGTAGGCCAGGCTATCTGGCGCTCAGCAAGTTCAGGAAGGTTCCCTGATCCCCCACCCCATTCCCTAATTACGACTTACAGGTCCACCTCCTTCCCGTAACCAGGATGAGTCTCGTCCATGGAACATTTTAGTATCTCTGGTGCCAGATAGCCTGGGGTACCGCACAACTCTGCGGGGAAGAGTCACGGATTCAGAGAACGTCAAGAGAAAGGCAAGTGGGGAGAACTTTTCAGAACAAGAACAAGTGGAGGAACAGCCTACGGAAAGACGCCACGGAAACAATGAGCTGAGCTTTCCTACCTGCCCTGTGGCTTAACAGAGGGGCTGCTCCACGTGGCAGGGCAAACGGAAAGGCCCGCCTCCACTGTCTCCACCTCTCCAAAGATACGCCACCGGGTGGGACACACACACACAAACACACACACACGCACCGCACCGCCTCACCTCGCAGTTTCTCCCCTGGCTCCAAATGGCAGGAGAAGCCAAAGTCAGAGAGTTTGATGCTGAGATCATCGTTCATGAGGATGTTCTCCGGTTTGAGGTCTCGGTGGATGATGCTATTCTCATGAAGGTAGCTCACGGCCTCCAGGAGGGCTCGCATGACGCATCTGGGTAAAAAAAAGGCAGACGGAGGCCCGGTTGTTGCGAGGACCAGGTCTTGGAGCCCTCCACAAAAAAGCAAGGAGGAGGGCTCGTTAGGTTATGTGGTCAGAACTTTCCACTACTCTAGGGCCAGCAGAAAACCTTCGGATTTACCTGGTCTCCTTTTCACTGAGGGTTACCTTCTCTGTAAGGTAGTCAAAAAGCTCACCGCGCCTCATCCTGCAAGGAAAACATCAATTAAGAGACTAGAAGCAGAACCGGCTTACTTCTATTATGCTGTCTTTCTCATATTTTATTTATTATATTTAGCGTACGGCTCTCTTTTTTTTCATAATTCACAATTTAATACAGGATTATATTGGCGACTTTTAAGATGTGTGTACTTCAACTCCCAGAATTCCCCAGCCAGCATACCATTTTATTTCACAGAGTGAATCAACCCCTTGATCCTACCCATTTTCAAAGGTCTGTTACTTACAAATCAAAGACTAGGAACATGAAGGTAGATGTCTCGTAGGAATCTATAAGAGTAACTGGAGGGGGAAAAAAAAAAGAAGAGCTGTCACTTATATCGTAATTGCTTCAGTGTTTATGAAATGGCACGTGTGTCTAATGGCAGAATACAAATGTGGAGTCCTCATTTGATGACCACAAGCCCAGAATTTCGGTTGCAAGTCACGGCGGCCATTAAGTGGGTGACCACGTGACCTGATTCGATTTTATGACTGCTTACATGATCTCTTTACAAATCACTGTGGGCATTAAGCAAATCACATGGTCATTAAGTGAATCCCAAATAGGTGGTTTTTACTGGAAACCAACAAAAATGCTAGAAAAGGCACACACAAAAAAGGTACTCCGTTACAAACGGTGGTCATGGGACTGTGGGATGCTGCAAATGGTCATAAATGCAAACAGATTGTCAAGGGCCCAAAATGCAATCACATAACCGAAAGAGGCTGGCACAGCAGTTTCTCCAAGGCCGACCTTTCCTTTTGATTAGTGCCAATCATTTTATTTCTTTAGCTGATAAATTTATACCCCTATTTTCCCATCCGTGCTCAGTTAATAAAAATATACAAGGCGGCAACGAAGCACAACTTTTTTCAAAAGAAAGCTGCATAAATAGAATCCACGAATCAACCTCTTAAAACCACCACCACCACCACCACCGTCTCTTTGTAGGATGCTACCCACGATTACACCAACCACTTAAGGAGTTCAGCAGAATTCGTTGATACAAGGCAGAACTGGGTAGGAGCAGACTGCTCAATAATTGTGATTTAAGAAACAGCAAGGAGTTAGCCCAAAGATCAGTAATGAGTTATTTGGAGTGGGGGGGGGAGGTTTTGTTTTGCTTATTTTGTCCCTGCCTTTATTAATCAACTCATAATTAATCAGAAGAGAGGGGAAGCATCACTCAGGCAGAATTACCTCAGCAAAAATGGAAGAATCGAAAAAGGACAATTCACGGACACACCCAGTTTGATATAATTAATAATAATAATAATAATGATAATAATAATAATAATATTAATAATAATAATAATAATAATAATAATAATAATAATAATAATAATAATAATAATAATAATAATTTTATTTATATACCGCCCTTCTCCCGAATGGTTAAAGCTCCAGACTAGAAACCAGGAGATTGTGAATTCTGGTTCCGCCTTTGGCATGAAAACTGGCTGGGTGACTTTGGGCCAATCACTAGGAGACTGTGAGTTCTAATCCCGCCTTAATACATGAAAGCTGGTTGGGTAATTTGGGGCCAATTATCAGGCGAATGAGCTCTAGTCCCATCTTAGGTACGAAATTGGTTGGGTGACTATTGGCCAGTTATTCTCTCTCTGCCCTACCTACTGCACAGGATTGTTGTTGTGGGGAAAACAGGAGGAGGAAGGAGTATAGGCAGTCCTCGACTTATGACCGCAATGGAGCCCAAAATTTATGTTGCTAAGTGAAGACATTTGTTAAGCGAATTTTGCCTCATTTGACGACCTTTCTTGCCACGGCTCTTAAATGAATCACTGCAGTTGTTAAGTTAGTAAGACGGTTGTTAAGCGGCTTCCCCACCGACTTTGCTTGTCAGAAGGTCGCAAAAGGGTATCACATGACCCCCCCGGGACACTGCGACTGTCATATGACTCAGTTGTCAAGCCTCCTAATTTTGATCACGCGACCGCGGGGAGGCCACAGCAGTCGTTAAGTGTGAAAAATGGTCATGTCACTTTTTTTTCAGGGCCGTTGTTAACTTTGAACGATCAACTAAACGAACTGTTGTAAGTCAAGGACTACCTGTGTTACGTACGTTCGCTACCTTTTGTTATTTCTAAAGCAGGGGTCCCCAACTCCCGGCCCGTGGACCGCTACCGGGTCACGGCATGCCAGCAGCCGGTCCGCACAAACAAGCAAAGCCCCATTTGCGGGATGCAGGCAACACAGGAAACCACGCACCCCTCCGGTCCACGGAAAAACCTCTCTCCACGGAACCGGTCCCTGGGTGCCCAAAAGGCCGGGGGCCTCTGCTCTAAAGTAATAAAGGCGGGATAAAAATCAAATCAAATAAATTTGCAGTAGAAAGAGATGCTAAGAGATGGGACAGCCACTCACTGATGAAAGGGTGACCGGAGACCTGGCGCAGGATGGCAATTTCTTTGCTGGTGGACAAGCGGACTTCTTCCAGCTGCTGGGGGGTCATGCGCTCCGGGGTTACCTCAATAATTTTTACTGCATACTCCTGGCCCGTCTGCTTGTGTATACATCGCCGGACCACACTGCTTACGCCTCTGCACAGGAGAATCAAGTTTCGAGAAAGACTAAGGTCCCAGGGATGAAAAATAAATAGAAAATGTTTCCATCCCTCCAAGCCATTCCACTGCGTCACGTCCCTTCTCCCTCCTAGCCTCACCTGCCAATAATATCCTTGGGGTCGTATTTCTGGTAGAACTCCTTGGCACCAGCCCAGTCTGGAAGCTCGTCATCCAGGCCCACGTCTCGCGTCATTCTGCTGCAGGGCTGGTAAACCGCAAGTACCGATTCAGCTTCTGAAATGCATCAAGAGGCAAAAGGAGACCTGTGTCAAAAGCGCTGGACGCTCTCTGGACTCAGCTGCTCCCTGATCTGCATGCACACGTCCAAGAGGAGACCTACGTGATGGCAGCCTCAGGCCGAGACATTCCAATCCACACATGGCTTTCGGTGGTGGACGTCATGGAAGAGACAAAGGAAAAGGACTTAAATTGGACCAAGGGGACTAATCCCCTCTCTGAAAATTTCATTCAGTGGCAGGATGGATTTCAAGACACATCGTAGCCATCAAGATGCTCTCCCCTACCGTCAAATGGAGCTGTAATTCCTCCTTTGGATTTATCAAGAAATTAAAAAAAAATCAACCCATCAACATTTTGCATTCTTGTGCTAGCTACAATGGGGTAGATTCCCCATTCCTGTGAGCAAATCAGGACAAAATAAAAAGCCTGATGCATTTTCCCCACCCCCAGGGAGCAAAACTGCCACAAAGATTTGACACACAATGCACATACAGTATAGGAAATACTGGGATTAGAGGCAAGACCAAGCAAAGATATCCCTTTGGAATATCCCATTAGATTAGAATATTCCGCATATACGTCAGCCTCTACAATTCCGCATTTTGCTTACAGTCACACCTTTTTCCTATGCCTGCTTTTCCATCCCAATGGAATCCTTCACTTCTAAACCTCGAAAACTCATTTCAAGAGCCTTGTTTTAGCCTCATCATCACAATCTTATAATCTGAATCCAGATCTCCCTTAGATAAGGGTGTAAAACCTGCAGATGTTTCCCTAGGAGTATAAATGTCACAAATTTCGACTGAAATGGGATTATTATTTTTTTCAAGTAAAGAGGCAAAGCCTGACAGTATATCCAGCGAGGGCTGCTTGGTCTTCTCTGAGCTTGAATGTTTTCTTGCAGATGTTTCATTACCCAAACTAGGTAACATCGTCACTGATTATGTTATATAGTTTGGGCAACGAAGTGTCTGCAAGAAAACAATGAAGTTCAGAGAGCACGGAGGACCCTTCATTTCAACCCCGAGCTACAAATATTCTCCTTTATTGGTATTTCTAATAGCACAGTAAATCAATTGGCACTGAGAACATTCCACTTACTAGGGTAGCTTTCTCATCCTCATGCCCTCTGGGGTGTTAGACAATAACTGTCAAGAGTTCAAATATCCATTTGTTTTCACACTTGCTAAGAAATCTATGAATTGTAGTCCAAGATTTCCAAACAGTACCAGGAAAAAGGGGAGTGATCCCAAGGCATTCACCTGTTCTGTTGCTGAATCTACAGGCCGAAATTCTCCACAATTTAGTATTAAAAGGGCATTAGAAGGGCATCTCCCATCTCTTTTATCATTAGATAAGAAACGATAGCAAGAAACCCGCTTTTAGGGTCTAGATTCGGTACATAAAGGTGCATCAAGGTATATAAAATCGGCAGGATTTTATTGAGAGTATGGCATCGTTTCTATTTTATCTATGCCTTATCACATACACACAAACACACACACACACACACACACACACACACACAGAGATTTGGAGATCTGTCACTTTTTGCAGCACTTGGGCCTTGCTTTCTAAGCGTATCTATATTATTTATTTACTTATTTATTTATTTAGATTTATTTATTTATTTAGATTTATATACCGCCCTTTCCCGAAGGATATTACCGGCCTACCTTCCAAGGTTGTTGCAAAAATTACTCAGAAAGCAGGTCTCACGCGTGAAGCCATCGGAGCACCTAAGACAGAAAGACAGAAAGCGCCGATTGTGCTACAAACCGGGCGGAGAGGCTGCTCTGCGGCGAAAGCTTCATCCTCCACCCCAGATTTGCTCAGGGGCGACAGAAATGCACTCTGCATATTCTCAGAAACTAGAGGTTTTAACATTTCAGGGCCGTGGCCTAGCAGCGACAATACATTCCGGGGTTGAGTGGTTCTGAGTCCCACGATGCCCCCCCAACCCTGAGCTTACCTCCTCTTTCTCTCGCCTCTGCAGGGGGATCCCCTCTTACGTAATCGACTCCCGCGCTTCCCGCGCAAAAGGGATCGCCCCGAGATCCTCACCCGGCGGCGCCTCCGCTTCAATTGACTGAATGACACCCATCCCCCCCCCCAAGGATAGCCGGCGACTCCCGGGCCCCGCCCCTTCGACCTGATTGGTTCGCGCTCCTTGATTGTCCCGGGGAGTGACAAGAGCGACCAAAGGGATCCGTCCATCACCGGCGAGAGCAGCGCCCAGTGGCCAGACAGGGAAGGGAAGGCGGGCTGTCGAAAGGCAGAAGCGAATCAGATAAAGAAGAAGATGAAGAAGAAAATATAGAAGAAGAGCGGGGATCAAAAGAGGAAGCGCCGTTTCCCCCCCCCAGCAAACGGGAGAAAGCTCAGCCAATCAGAAATGGAAGGTTTGCCAGTTGTCAGGAGGAGGAACCAATGGCCTGCCGGATTTGGAGGAGGGAGCGAGAGGAGAAGCGGCCTCGGTAAACAAACCTCGGGGGAAAATGAGCCAATCGCGAAAGGGAAGGGGGCGGGTGCTGTGCGAAAGGGTTATTCTAGGTTTCACCACCGCCGAAGGAAAGGTCGAGAGACGGTGTGTGTGGGGGGGGAATTCTCCCACGCCTTTCTCCAAGGCTTGGTCACGTGACCAATACAACACACACACACACACACACACACACACACACACACACACACACAGAGCAAAAGGTACACAACTCGCCCTAGCCCAGGGGTAGGCAACCTCGGCTCTTTCATGACTCATGGACTTCAACTCCCAGAATTCCTGAGTCAGCTATGCTGACTCAGGAATTCTGGGAGTTGAAGTCCATGAGTCATAAAAGAGCCGAGGTTGCCTACCCCTGCCTTAGCCGGACCCTCCGCCCGCAGCGCACGAACCTCACGACCTTCTGAAGGAGATTAGGATGGGCAGCTCAAGGTCATGCCCGCTTGTCAGGGATCAGCAGCGATCTAAATCTGGGACGACTTTCCTTCACCTCATGCTATGCAAATGTGTCGGAGCGGCCCTTGCGTGTTGTTTGGGAATTATGGGAGTTGCAGTCCTAACACATTCTAGAGCAGGGGTCTTCAAACTTGGCCCTTTTATGACTTGTGGACTTCAACTCCCACAATTCCTCAGCCATGTATGTTGGCTGAGGAATTCTGGGAGTTGAAGTCCACAAGTCATAAAAGGGCCAAGTTTGAAGACCCCTGTTCTAGAGGGCATATTTATTATTTATTTATTTATTTGTTTGTTTGTTTGTTTGTTTATTTATTTATTTATTTATTTATTTATTTATTTATTTATTTATTTATTTATTTATTTATTTATTTATTTATTTATTTATTTATTTCAATTCCATTTATATCCCGCCCTTCTCCGACTGGGGAAGAGCGCTCTGACCACTACACCTCAGTGCAACCTGACTGCTTAGGAAAGCCGGCGCAACCTTCGTGTGTGCATCCTCCATGTTGATGGACAATGCGGGTTAGACTTTACCCCCTTCCTCCCCAACTGGAGAGACCCTGAGATCAGGGTTCCTCAAACTTGGCTACTTTAAGACTTGTGGACTTCAAGTCCCAGAATTCCCCAGCTGTTGCTATTTGTAATGGTTTTTCATCCAAAAGAGGCGTCTGCTGTCCCGTTTTATCTGTACAACAACCCTCTGAGGTGGACCAGGACTAAGAGAATTAATGACTGGTCTGAGGTCACCTGAGGGGCTTTAGAGATGGGGCAGGATTTGAAACCAACTCCCACTCCTCCACCCCCCCAACACAAGCTTTGATTCCGCCTTGATCTTTAGGCTGCCTTCTGTGCCCAACCTTGCTAACTGATATCCACAAGAGGTAAAAAAAAAAAAGGAGAGTGCCCAAAGATACAGAGCTTTCTGCCCCCTCTTTCAAAGGCAAGCTACTTTTGGTACTGGGAAGAATCCAGAGAAAGAAATATTTTGGGAAATATTAAAAAGGCAGAATATTATATTTCCCCAAAGGATCTTAAAGGCAAAAACCACCCCCACCCCCCCAAGTCTCTGTGTCCCAAACAGAAACCAGGTCTGCAGAAATGCAGATGTGATAATCTTGTCGGAAAGATTGGAGCCAGGAAGCTGGGATTAGAAAAAGAACCTTAGAATCAACAATCCCTCATACCGAATAATCCAAGAATCATCAACCAGAGCCCCAGGAAAGTAGGATATGACCTTTGGGACATAATAGGATTAACCCACCACCATCAAAATACCACAAAGGCACACTCAGATTCAAGTCAAAGTACATGACACAAGAAATACAAAGCCTCAAAGAGGAAGAACTCCAAACAAAAGCCCAAGAAGGTATAAAAACCCACCACTCACAGCCACATGTGGTCAGTTTTTCCCAGAGCCATCTTTCTGTCTGGCTCTCCTCTTCAATAAACCACAACCTTCTTTCTAAAACAGTCTCCATTTTGTTTATTCCCAGCTTGGACTGGACCCCGATGAAGATTTTTCTTTCAACAGTACAAGGGGGGGGGGGTTGGTGTTCCTTCTGCTCAGATCAGATGGTTTGGATTGACGCTAATTATAACTTCATGCCACAATAATTCAAGTCATCTGTGTGCCAAATAATATGACTTCCTTTTTCCAAACTCAACCACTTTCACTGTCAGGGGATTTCTATAATAGGTAGTATACTTTTTTCCAGCAGGAAAGCACATTTCATGAAACAGAAATACAAATATTTCAGTCAAGTATAGGTGCTTCTGGGAATCCGCATTATATGGCAATCCTGGCTAGGACTGATAGGAAGGGTAGTCCAACATCTGGAACACATCAAATGGAGAAGGATGATAACAGATGAAATCAGCTAGGCTTCTTACGTCAAGGAGAACAAATCCTTTTACATTCTCTGTAGGAAAACAAACTTGATGTCCACCATGTTAAATAGCGGGTTCTTTGGTGCAGGAATGAAGACAAGGTAACTGAGTACAGGGAAACTCATATTTTATTTCGTGCAGAATCTGTACTGGCAAATGGCTGCAACTAGCCGCAATATATAGTCTAGCCCTTAGGCGGCAGCCAATAGGTTTGAAGCAACCATTGCCGCCTAGGGATAGCCAATTATAGCACTGGAGACTTGTAGTCTGGGTTGCTGGTAGCTGCTCCAGCAACCCACGTGGTATTACTAATGAGCCCAGTACATAACACACCATTTTTCCCCTTCATGAAGCCAGCTCAACAAAGGAAGTGCCATCACAAAAAAACACTTCAGTGCCAACTGAAGAAACCACAGTAGTCAACAAGGATTCTGGAAGTCCAAAGTCACCGATCGATGTGGCTCATCATTCTGCTTTAGATACGAGGTAAGACAGGAGGACTAGTAACGTGGGGGTCAGAATAAGAAGGAAAATCCAGACACTGATACTCAGGAAAGACATAAAGCGAGACTTCCGAGCCCAGTGAAGTGCTGCATTCTGGGAATGGGCCTTTTGCTTCTCATTAGCCTAAAGACGCAAAGAACAGCTTTGTTATTCACTCTGGATGTAGAATAAGGACACCAGAAAGCATGAATTTTAAGGGGCAAATAATCTTAGCCTATCTTTTCATACATTGTATATACATCACCTGCTGAAATGCTCAACATAGGTCTCAGAATTCTTGCTTTCTCTTCCCTAGCGAATTGCCATGTTTGTAAAACACACTGAATCACAAACGGTCCATTCACACGTCAGCTGAGCATGCTGGGTCAGAGCCTATGCTTAGTTTATGACTCCTTGTATCATCAGAAACAAAACACTGGATTCAGTCAGGCCATTTTCACTCAGTAAACCATGGGTAACCATGTCATGCAGATGTCCTTGGCCTGTATTTCTGCATATCGATCCTAAATCAAGAGTCCAGATAAACACACAAAGCTAAATAGGGCAAGGGCCTTCTTTTTTCCTCAGGTAAGACATCAAAATATGAGGTTGAAGGTTTGTTCTCCAAGCTTGTGGGTTGGTTTCGTTACCAAGCTAGGTAACATCTTCAGCAGCCTTTAAGGCAGAGCCCCCCGACCTTTTGGGCACCAGGGACCGGTTCCATGGAGAGAGGTTTTTCCGCGGACCGGAGGGTGCGTGGTTTTGTCTGCTGCCTGCATCCCGCAGATGGGGCTTTGCTTGTTTGTGCGGACCGGTTGCTGGCATGCCGTGGCCCAGTACTGGTCCACAGACCGGGGATTGGGGACCCCCTGTGTCAAATGATTATCTTCTGATGGGGTCAGGTGTGAGTCATCAGAGAGAGGCTTGTGATGGGTCTTATTTCAGGTCAGGGTTGTTGGAGGTTGTGACACCTGACCCATCACAAGGCCTTCACTTGACACACACCATATACCTGAAGCCCTTATAAACAGAGGGGCGCTGACACACACATCCCCTACACTCCGCTGAAGACGTTACCTAGCCCGGGTGCAGGATGAGGGTGATGGTTCGTTGTCCGAGTTTGTGGGTTGGTTTCCGAACATTTCGTTAACGAAACGTTCGGAAACCAACCCACAAGCTCAGACAACGAACCATCACCCTCATCCTGCACCTGGGCTACAGATATTCGCCACTATTGCAAACATCAAACTAAGCTCCCATCTTGTTGTTGGGAATGTTTGCAAGGCTAGCTCTAAAGATTTGCATGCTACCCACTCCCTAGCTTTAAAGTCAATGCCTCTGAGGCTTTCCATCTGCTTCCACCTGGCAAAGAGGCTGGTGTGGACTTTCCAAACACCTGAGCCCAGCCAGAACTTTCCTTCCTTGCAGGTATAGCAGGAGAGCAGTGTTGGGTTAATGTGGGGGGAAAAAACCCCTAGAAGAGGGCTTTTCAACCAGTAGTACGGATACCACCTGTGGTACATTGGCACCTGGCAGGTGGTATGCGACCATTCTAGAAAAGTGGTAGCAGGGGAGGGGAATGAGCTGAACCGGTGGCAGCACCGCACAAGCCTGAGCGAGAGACAGCTGGAGCTGCAGGGCTGTCAGGGCTCAGCGGAAGCCCCAGGATCAGCGCCAGGCTCCAGCTGGAGCTCGGCGCTGATCCTGGTGCTTCTACTGAGCCCAGAAGCAGCGCCGATCAGCTGGAATGTTGCAGCGTTTCCAGGGTCTTGTGATTTACATTCAGATGCTTGGCAACTGATTCATATTTATGATGGTCACAGTGTCCCAGGATCATGTGAAGTGACCAAAACCTGCTGCAACCACCCAGCAGATGGGGGGAATAAAAACCAAACATACCCACCCACCCCCGCTGCCAATCCTCAACAGAAACGCTCACAACAATGAAAACCTCGGACAGGAGGAAGAGCGCCGCCGGGCGGGCAAGCAGGTATCTTGCTCGGCTGTGGCTTGGGGGACCCTTTTTTCAGTGCCATTGTAACTTCGAACAGTCACTAAGCAAACTGTTGTAAGTCGAGGACTACCTGTACTTCATCACTTTTTTCCTTTTTTTTTTTTGGTCATCAGGTTTTTGACCCCTTGCTAGGCGCCTGGTGGTACTCGGATGCTGCCATATCCTAAAAGTGGTACAATGGGTGAAAAGGTTGAAAAGCCCTGAACTAGATAGACCCAGGTAGCGCCTTCTTCAACTCACCAAGTTGATTAAAAGGCCCTAAGCTTCTGCAAGCTGCTCAAGTAAAACGGGCAGGTTACAACCTTTTAAGTCAACTTGAATTGCGAGGGTGGGCAATGTGTTTGGATGTTGTTATGCCAAGAAAATCCAGTTTTATCCAATTTATCCAGGTTCGGGCTAAGACTAATGAAGGATTTCAGTGGGGGTGAGCGAAGGAGGGGTAACTAGGTTGGCTAGCCGGATGCAGATCAAATATGAGATCCATTACGCCTTGCCTGCAAAGAATTAGATTTTCATTAAAAATTTAAAATAAAATTACGTTTAAAGAAAATAGCATTACAGGTCAAATGTAAACATAGTAACACAGAATCGTAGGGCTGGAAGGGACCTCGGAGGTCTTCTAGCCCAACCCCCTGCCCTTATAACCTCCCGGATAAATGCAGCCTTTTCTTGCCGTTCCATTGATTAATGGTTCTCTCGCTATCAGAAAATTTCCCCTTACTTCTGGGTTACTTGTTTCTCTCTCTGATAGGTTTCTCTTCCCAGACTATGAACTAATAAAAACAAGTCAACCTGACCTTCCAACAAAGTACAATTTCCCCTCTTATCATGGATGAACATAAAAAATTAGCGAGATTGGAACTCCAGGGAGGTGTTAGCAGACTGAATGGCCACTGAGCATTTGAGAGAACAAATATACCTGTCCCAGGATAATGTTGCAGGATCCAATCTCGGTTGGTCACCGGGACCCGAGGTTTTGTCTTCCGAGCTTTCGGACTCATCCTGCAGCCCCGATCCTCAGGGAATTTCTCTCTAGACACACAACTAAGTTGCTGAAGAAAAGTCAAAAAGCAAAGAAGTTCCCTGCAGATTTGGCTCCAAAAGCTTGTAAGACAAAACCTCGGGTCCCGATTACAGACCCATATTGGATCATAATCATCATAATCATCATCATCATCATACCTAGGATGCTGGCAGCAACCCATGTCAACCATCAGCGCCAGACAGTTTGAATGTTCAGTTGACTGAGGTTCATGTTTAATGAATAAAAGATGATGATGATAACAATAATAATGATGATGAGAATGATGATGCCACCAAAAGTGCCGGGAAAGAAAAGATGAGTCTTTTTTGGGGCTGACCAAATTCTGACTGATTGACCGTTGAAGGATGTAATAAGAAACTGGGTGAAAGAGAATTGCTTTGAAGGAACCACCCAAAGTCACTTAGGCCAGATGGGTGGTGGAGAAATTTAATAAATACTTAAATAAACCACATAGAGGAAGCAGCCAGATGAAGTAGCGTTTTGTCAGGGGTTCCACTTGTGAATTGCTAAAAGCAAGGCTGATTTTTGGTTTCCTCCTTCCTGGAGGAACACTTTAGCCGTTGTCTTCCTGCCGTAAAAAAAAGCAAGGCTGTTGGGCTCCATTGTGAACTCTTGTGAAATGACAATGTGGCTGGATGCACTCCCGTAACACCCCTGAAGTTGCACATTGTAGGGGCAGGATCAGTGTCGGCACAAATCTTTTACAGGGATTATAAACTTCCCCATAGTTTTACAGGGAATCTTGTCCCCTGCAATTGATTCTGCTTGCTCCATTGATCAATTCTGAATAAGCCTTTAAGCTATGTTAGGACAAAATCAAGAGTCTTTAAAAATTCACCCCTTTCTTCTAGCATTAGCTTTTTTTACAGCCCACTTCATGATAGGACCTGGATACCATCCTTAGAGGAATGTGGACCCATGCTTTTTTGAACCTTACAAGCCCATGGGATGTAACAGGCTTTCCTCAGTTCTGAAATTTGACACTTTGGCAAAATATTGACCAAGCTCTGCTGCCTTGAAGGTAGCATGGGAATTTTAATGAGCAACAGCTCTGGGATGGTTATTTTCCACATCTGTTTGAGGAATATTTTCTCCGCTGTCCAAACCCCACTCCATTGTTCTCAGTTGTTGAGAATTCCACAAGCCATTCTAGGTACCTTGTGAAAATCTTCAGCTTTGGGAAATGGAATACAATCCACTCCTTTTTCCTTTGAGTACAATTAGGTCTACTAGATGAAGGTATTAGCTGTGTGTTTAGCCATTACCCTTAGCAAGAAGACCTTAAGAACGAAACCCCTTTTTTCTCTAGGTGCCACTAGAGCAGGGGTAGGCAACCTTGGCTCTTTCATGACTCATGGACTTGAGTCATGGAGTTGAAGTCCATGAGTCATGAAAGAGCCAAGGTTCCCTACGCCTGCACTAGAGACACACCATAGGTAATTTTTTGGGGGGTATACAGGCTTTTCTTCTCTCCGGTAATGATGGGAACCAGGGACAAAAGTGATGAGATTAAAAAGGTAAAGGTTCCCCTGCACATGCGTGCTAGTCGTTTCCAACTCTAGGGGCCGGTGTTCATCTCCGTTTCAAAGCTGAAGAGCCAGCGCTTGTCCGAGGACGTCTCCGTGTTCATGTGGCCGGCATGACTAGACGCCAAAGGCGCACGGAACGCTGTTACCTTCCCACCGTAGTGGTCCCTATTTTTCTACTTGCATTTTTTACGTGCTTTCGAACTGCTAGGTTGGCAGAAGCTGGGACGAGTAACAGGCGCTCACTCTGTTATGTGGCACTTGGGATTCGACCCGCCAAACTGCCGACCTTCTGATCGACAAGCTCAGCGTCAGATTACATTGGCCTAGATTCTAAATACTTCCTTTTTTTGGATCAGTAGATATCTTTGGGAAGGAAAAATCATACTATTAGTTAACAAGAGAGAAGAAGGGTATATATTTCTTTTCTTAATATCCAGGAATTATTTTCACAAAGAAAATTGGACTCAGTGTTGTTCCCTTTCTTGTTCAGGGAACACAGAAAAGCAGACATTAATTTGATCACCAGCTTCCCAGCCAACTCCTTTCGAAATGGGGTGCCACTCACCTTGACTGCATAGATCAGAGCCAGGACCCCAATGCACGAACAGCCACAGATGATGCTAGCTATGGCCAGATTGCGTAATCTGCGCACATTCAAAGCAGGGGATTGGCCACTCGCCAAGGTGTCCGGGGCTACCATCCCTCTGCTCTCCCCTTCATTGTGGACCCCCATTTCTTCATCCATGACTAAAGGACACACAACCAGGTTGCTGAAGAAAAGTCAAAAAAGGCTAGAGAGAAGTTCCGTGAGGATGGGCTCTAGCAAGGGGTCTCAAAGCTCGGAAGACAAAACCTCGGGTCCCGGTGACCGACCCAGATGGGATCCTGCGATATTATCCTGGGACACGTATATATTCACCTTCATTTGTACAAGTCAAAAAGCTAGTCTCTTGCTGTCTCGGTGATTCACTTTAACTGTCAGGATACTAGGAAGCATCAGGATACTAGTCCAAGGTTGTGAGTCTAATTTCAGAGGCCAGAAGTGTGTGAATGTCTTCCATTTCCTTTGAGAGACCCGATTTCCAACTCTGTGTCCTGCTGTGGCATGCGGAAGAATCCCATCCTCTTGGTGTCAAGTCTTCTTTGAGCCAAGCTCTTGCGTCTTGAGTTGAGTCTGGCTAAATTGTCGTAAGAGATAAGGCAGAACGCTGCCAGACGGACACCTTTTTCACAAATGGAATGTACGAGCTCAAGATTAGAGAGCTTTTTGACCTGGTCATTCATTCAGCTCTTGTGAAGGTAGGGAAGAGAAGAACAGAAGAAAAAAGAAACTTCTTTTGAGAAAAGACTCACATCCGGCAGCAGGATTCCTGTTTACTATTCCTCTGAACACCTTTTTCCTGGTTTTCTCCGACTGTTATGTACTCACACGCCCACCAGTTTCGCCTATCTTGGGTTGGGTTCCTACTGCTTTCTCCATGAAGTCATGTTTGAATCATTCCAGTTGAGCTCATGGCCTTTTTTTTCCTTTTTCTTCTTCTTCCCCTTTTCCCCAGTCTGCCTTCTGGGTGCTGTTTTGATAGGAAATGGTCCAACTGAAAAGCTCTCAGGTTATGCAGAAAGCTGAGCAAGACGGACTTATATAGGCTGCCCTGAACTGCTGAGATTGATTGGTGGAGCCTGACAGATAAGACAGGGAATATTCTGAGCGATACCTTCTAGGCAGGGTGTGACAGTGAAGAGGAAATCAAGTGATCTAAGGAACAGCAGCTGGCTTGCACACAAGCTAGCTTAGTAATAACAATGGCAATTGTGCTTAAGCTTATATACCACTTCGTAGTGCTTTATTTACAGTCCACATATTGCCCCCAACCATCTGGGTTCTTGTTTTACCATCCTTGGAAGGAGAGGAGGCTTGAGTCGGTGAGGATCGAACTCCTGACAGTGAGCTGAATTAGCCTGCGATAATGCATTTCTAATCACTGCGCCACAGGGGTTACAATGCAGTATTGCAGGCTAACTCTGCCCACAGCCTGGAGTTCGATCCTGAAGGGCCTCAAGGTTGACGGAGTCTTTTCTCCTTCCAAGGTTGGTAAAATGATCCAGATTGTTGTGGGGTGTGCGTGCGCAATATGCTGACATTGTAAACTGCCCAGAGTGCTATCAAGGTAAGATAAAGGTTCCCCCGCACGTGTGCTAGTTGTTTCTGACTCTAGGGGCCGGTGCTCATCTCCGTTTCAAAGCCGAAAAGCCAGCGCTTGTCCGAGGACGTCTGTGGTCATGTGGCCAGCATGACTAGACGCCAAAGGCACACGGAACGCTGTTACCTTCCCACCGTAGTGGTCCCTATTTTTCTACTTGCATTTTTAGGTGCTTTCGTACTGCTAGGTGGGCAGAAGCTGGGACAAGTAACAGGTGCCCAATCTGCTACGCAGCACTCGGGATTTGACCCACCAAACTGCCGACCTTCTGATCGACAAGCTGTGTCCTAACCCACTGAGTCACCGCGTCCCTCATGGAACGTACCTTATGGAACGGTATGGAAGTGCTATCAATGGACGTCCCTTTGCTAGTTCTCATCTTTCAGTGTTTATCAATGAAGTGTTCAATTTGCTTCAACTTACCTTACTGCAGATATGCTCAAATTGAAGTTCAGGTTGAAGAAGAGAGAGAACTGAGCCAGGATTTTTTTGTTTTCTTTCTGATTCCTTTCTTTTTAGCCTGGGATTTCTTCCTCCTTGGACAGTGCCGCAAGCATATTCCAATTCCATTTAACGACCCCTTATTAGGGACCCTTCTTTTCAGGCGAGGTCAATGAGATGAAACAGGAAAGTAGCTGCAGCTTAGAAACAGCTCCATCAAGTCCAGATCAGGACACACCTCAGCTGCAGCCGTGGGGCAGCACACACCAGGTTTTGTCAAGTGATGCCAGCAGACTGAGGAACAAGTTTGCCCGCATTCCTAAACTAGCAACTGCAAAGCACCAAGTATTTATTGGTTCCTTTTAGGGCATATTACAAGTTTGGTTGCTATTGGGTTAATTTGTTGCCTGGCACGCCTGGTTGCTAATGCAAAGGAGTTATTTTCTCCCTGTTCCTTCCTGTCTAGATCAGCCTTTTCCAATCGGCTGCCCTCACCTGAGCTGGAATTACCATTCCGTCCCCGTTCCCCCCCCCAACCACCACTGTTTCGATCCATACCGAAATATTCCCCGTTTTGGTATACAGTAATGGGAACGGCAAATCTGCAGCGTTCAAATAACGGATAACTCCCAGGATCACCGCCCTCGGTCCTGCTAGGATCACAGAATCACGGCAGCAGGGGCCCCCTCCTTCCCCCCCCCGATCAGGGTAAGACTCACCAGAGCATCTCTGAGAAACGACCACCGAGGCCACTTAAAAGCACTGAACAAAGAATTCACTTTTTGTGGCGGCTTGTTCCACTGGGTGACAGCTTGCGAGTTCCCAACATCTCCCTCACTTCACGTCGAGTTTAACTGATCCTGCCTCGTGGGACAAGAGAGGAAATCTGTTCTTTCTCCCATGGGCCAACCCTCGGGAGGTCTCTCCCTGTGGTCGTCTCTTCTCTAGGCTAGATGGGCTTCTTGCCCGATTTAGCATTTGATACCCTTTTACCCAAAAGGTGAATGTGTTCCACCCCAGTCACGCCTGCCAGCGGAGAGAAGTCAGCTGTTTTGGCTGAGTGGAGACGGGCAGAATTTTTCTTCTCGGAAACGGTTTCCTGCTTCCATGCAAGAACTAATCCAGCGTTTAAAAAAAAATAGCATCTTCCTGTGGACAATGCTTCTGAACGAACTAGGTGGACAAAGGGTGGCGCGGACGTACCATCGCAACAAGCAGAAGAGTTGATTTTGCTTCTGGCTTTTCTGTCTCCCAGAATTATTTATTTAGTACATTTATATCCCGTCACGATCTCTTTTACGTCGTCTTGGTAGCAGGAAATAAATGCACTAAAAGGTTAGGTTACAATGAAAATGCTGTCATGATAACAGACTATGAAATCGGATACAACGTTCACAATCTTCCACTTCTATCCCCAGATAATACTTTATAAAAGTTTGGCTATTTCCTAATCAACTCAAGATATAATTCGCTACCGTTCTTAGCACAATCTTTACTTTTCAACTGCAGGT
Organism: Vipera berus; assembly: GCF_964194415.1. Lineage (NCBI taxonomy): Eukaryota > Metazoa > Chordata > Lepidosauria > Squamata > Viperidae > Vipera > Vipera berus. Next base: position 14,408,787 of record NC_138205.1, read on the forward strand.
GCACTAATATAATGGGTTTGGCCACGGTTTGAAATGGGCAAGGAACTGGGGCAAATAAGAGATTCCAGTTTGCCCAACTGAGTATGACAACAAATGAAACCCTATGCTACAGAGATCAGGTAAATATGCTGAATTTGAGCATGTCGGCATGTGGAGAAACACCAACCCGCAGCTCTCTTAACACAACACGACCCACCGTGCCCAAGCAAGCTGTTTAACCAGAGATGGAGACACAGAAAATAAAAACCTTTTTAAAAAAAAAATTTCCACAAACCCATGTGTGTGTGTTTTTCCCCCCTTTTAACACTTTATTCATAGCATTATTCTGAAGAAAGATTACATCGGTCTTCTGTACAAGTTCTGAACATGCTTCAGTAGGAAAGACAGCTCCATGGGAACACTTCCCCCCTCCACCCCAACTGCAACCCATCCCCAAATCCAGAGAACTGCTGCCACACACACACACCCCTAAAACCCACTGCAGTGAGGGAGGGGAGGGAAAGTTGTGCTCCCCTATACAAAATAACCTTTGCATAGTTTATGTTCAAAAGAATCTATTTTACAATGAGAGCTGTACACAAAGAGGAGTGGAAGGGGAGAAGGATTTGACCCAACTCATGAGCCCACAAAAAAAAAAAGTCCCTGGAGCAGTGAGGCTGTGATCGACATCATTTAAAAGGAGGTTATTTTTCTCTGGGTGGTGATGCAGAAAAAGGAGCACATAATCTTACTGGATTGTGTAGCGTAAATCTCCTCTCCCTTGCCCTCCAAGTTGGGGAAATAACTGTCCCATCTCTTCATGCCTCAAAAGGGCCCAAACATGGTGAACGGAATAAGCCAGGAGACAATCAAAAAAAGGGGTCGCCAGAAAAGGGGGGACCTAAGCATTTGGTCACTGTCATTTAAAAACCAACCCAAAGCCGTTAAAAAAAGTAAGAGCTAATCGTGTTTATAAATCAGGAGGGCATCCTTTGCAGGACTTGGGGGTGGGTGGGTGGGAAGAGGACAAAGGAACACCTGGGCCCGAAACATGACACGTGCCTATCAAAAGCCTGGGCTGGACTTCCCAAAAGCGCCGGGGCATTTAAAGATAGCAGGTGCCCTGTAGTGTTATTCTAGGGGCAACAACTCTGAAGCTACTCTCCTACTCTCTCTCTCTCTGCTCACGGTTAGGAAGTAGCAGAATTCGTTGCAAAGTGCTGGCCCTGCCACTACAACCTGCGGGGTGGAGTGGGGTGGGGTGGGCTACTGAGCTACCCAGCCCCAGCGAGCAACGCCAGCAGGAGTGCCCCTTGCCTGTTCCCAGCAAAGCACCTGGGAATGAAGAGCCATGCTCACCGTCCTCCTCCTTTCAAGTAGTACTCCAACAGTCAAGACTGGAATGCAGGGAGCTCCAGTAGCTGCCCCCACATTAACGGGAGGAACAAGAGCCAAGGGAGGGGAAGGACTAGATCGGTTTACTGTAGGTGCGGGAAGAGAGGTGACGGTCGAGCCATCCCCGCAGAGAAAGACCAGTGGGACCTCTCACGCTCTGGTCACGTCTTGGGCTTGCGGCCTCTGTTACTTTGCGAAGAGGTCACCGGGGCAGTGGAGGAAGGGGTCGTCGGGGAAGAGAGGGCTCCAGGGGCCCCCGCAGCCGAAGGAGAGAAAGCAGGGCCCGTTTTCCTGGGGGGAATCGGGGACGACCCCGATCGGGTATTCTCAGCAGGCTTCGCGGCGCTGCGGAGGATGCGGTCGGCCGTCCCGCTCTGGTGACCCTGGCCCCTTTTTCGACCGTGGCCCCTGGCTGAGTCATAACACTGGCGCTTCGGCTGCTGGATACACTTATAGCTGTTGGATTCCGAGGAAGATCTCAGAGAAGACTCCGACTCTCCACCCTCTTGCTCAGAGATGCCCTGGGAAGCAGGTGACTTGCTGCTGTTCCTCACCCGCTTGCTCTCCACGGAGCAGCGCCGTTTCCTTCGCTGGGTTTCCCGCTCCAGCGGTGGAACGAGGCAGCCAGGCCGCAGGCGAGTGGAGCGGGCAGGGGTGTCACCGGAAGGCTGCTCCCACGTGCTACTCTCTGCCGATGAAGCCCTCTCGGTGCCTATGTGCTTTGGAGAGGGCTGAACTAGCACCTCGCTGCAAGACTCCGGCTTTTCTTCCCGCTTGAGCAGGGCAAGTCTGGTGAGCGGTCGGGTGTCCTCGCCGTCCGAGGAGCTCTGATTGGCGCTGGGCAACGATGGGCCAAGGTCATCTTTTCTCCTACGCCGTCGTCGCTTGCGGCCAGGAGGAGCCGGGGTGTGCTTCTCCAAAGAGGTCTCCTGGTCAGAGTTGGAGGCTGGAGGTTGGGCCACCTCCACCCGAGGCGAAGACGGGTTCTTTGGGGGACGACCCCTTTTCCGCTTCGGTGGAGAATTTGCTGCCGGGGAGCCGGGGGCACCTTTGGGTAGCGAGCGTGACACGGGGGAGAGATAAGGCGGATCTTGCGTCTCCGAGGAAGCTTCTGTGGCAGAGGCCCCTCGAGGGGAAGAAGCTCGAGGTTCACACGCTTCAGTGGACGGTTTGGAAAGCGCTTTAGTGGAAGCGGTTAACAATTCTCGTCCCTTCAAGGCGGAGTTAGAATCCGATCCAGGCTGAGAATGCAGTGAAGTTCGATTCCGTGCTTTAGGGGAGATTTTGGAGATGGCCGCTTTGGGATGCAAGCCTAGCGGCTCGTGAAGCTTCGAGGGGCCTTCTGTTACAGAGACGGCCTCAGGAGATCTCTGTAGCTTCTTTTGCACCTTAGTGGGAAGCTCTACAGTCTGAGGTTTTGCGGATGGGGATAGCAGCACTTCGGAAGCAGGAGACTTGTGAGGCATGACAGGGGATTGCCGAGTCTTAGGGGGCCGGCCACGCCTTCGCTTTTCCACGGGGGAGTCACCGTTCTCACTGCTGTCTGTCTTGCTCTTGGGAGATTCACTCTTGGTAGTGGAGCTCTCGGGCGCCTTCTGCTCTGGGGACGGAGGAGTCCCTGCATGGCCTTCAGGGGTTTTCCTCACTGGCGCTTTTCTTTGGGAAGGGCTGATCTCCAGAGCTGGCTCAGGAAAGGGGTGGAGCAACCCTGGACTCTGCTGATCCGGTGACTTATTCTTGGGAGGACGTCCTCGTTTGCGCTTGACAGGCTCAGAGGACGTATTACCCGGCAGCTCCCCTTTTGAACCGTCATCCTTTTCTTTGGCTGCTGCCCGGCTCTCCAGTTCAATTCTTCGCCGGGCGGGCAAGTCCCGCAGCAGAGGCAAGGCTTTAGCAGAAGGTGGCATTTCTGGCTCTGACAGGCTTTGTGCCGGGACGCTGCCCAGATTCATCACTGCGCTGGGGGTGGAATCCAGCTTGCCAGTGCGATTACGTCGTCGACGAATGAGCTCTTTCTCTTCCACCACCGTGACCAGGCGGCCTGGCAACTTGCGTAAGACTTTGGCGGCAGGGCCATCTGGCGTTTGACAGCTTTGCTGGATTTGCACATCAGCGCTGGTTCGACGGCGTGGAAGTTTGTTCGGTGAAAGGCTGTCATCTGAAGACAAATTTCCTTGAAGGGATGAACTCTCCTGCGAAGAGGCAGAGCTGGGGCAGACTGCTGCGAGCCTGGTCTCCTGGGGCCCCTCCCCATGGTTGTTTTTCCCTACCGCTCCTTGATTCTGAGCGGTTGTTTCATCCAGACTGTTCACTTTGTAGTCAGCGGTTTGAGATATCGGGGATGTACCCCCCAAGGGCAAGATTTCAAGCTGGGGCTGAGTTAGCAAACCTGAAATATGAGAAGGGAGGTCTCCACTTCTCAGAGATTCCTTCAAGCCATTTTGTTCCTTGATACAGGTCAGGGTTTCCAGTTGAAGGAGAGAGCTCGTAGCTGGAGAGTGATCCAAGGAAGTAAACACAGGGGGGTCCATCTTGGGGGCTTCACTGTCCAGCATAAATGATGCTGCACTGCCTGTGGTTTCCCAACTGGCGTCTTTTGTGCTTTTAGAAGAAAAAGGCTCAGATACTACCTTAGCAGCGTCATCGGGAGGTGCTGTGGTCTCTCGAGGAGAGATCTGCCTGGTTGCCTCATCCGCAGAATTGACCGGTTCCCCTTCTGCAGCATTGTAGCTGGTGCTCACATCTGCTCCTTCCATTGGCTTCTGCCCACTCAGCTTTTGCTCCATCACAGGTAAATTTATTTCACCTGTAGCCTCAGACCTGCTCTCAGAAGTTAGTTTTACAGTGCCAAGTGGCACCGGAGTTGTTGCTTTCATTTTATTGCCCGGGATATTCAGCTTCCCGGCATCGGGTAATGTCTGTGTACCCAATAATTTCCCAGTAATCAGGGTGTCTTGTTCTTGGAATGCTGGAACTTCCTTATCCGCAGCAGACTCAACAGGGTGGAAATCCAGGGTTGGCGGACCGAATTGGGAAATTTCTTCTGTTTTTTGCTCTTCTACATCCGCTTTTAAATTAAATGCCTCTCCATCGAGTCCTTTCAAGTGAAATTCTGGAGCCTTTACCTCCGTCCTTGACACCTCAGACTTAGGTGAGCTACATGTAAGTTTATCTGGCCCAGAGGTTTTTTCAGACTTCTGTAGGCCTAGCCCCGGCCCTTTATCCATGTTGGTATCTGATGCCTGTGGGACACTTCCTGGTAATCTTTCATCAACAACCAGGGTCTCGGTCTTCGATGTGGTACCTCTTAGAATTCTGTCCCCAGCAACTCCAGGATCTGATTTCTGTGGAGCAGTTTGTAGCCATTTATCCACAGCAGATGGGGTGTCTGTTCTATGGAGATTAGCTCTCAAAAACCTGTCACCAGAAGCTTCGCTTCTGTGGGGGGGCATTTTCTGCACCTTCTCCCCACTAGTTAGTCCTTTATTCCATAGCTCTTCCCGCCGGGTCAAAGTTCTACGAGTATTCGGGACAATCTGAGCCCGCTTTTCTTCCCGCACCAGCTCTCTACGCACTGAAGCACTTCTGGTATGCTGGGCTACTTGGGGCAGGTTGTCATCTTCCTCATCTGTCACCATTCGGGAATGCCGGAGATTGGGCAGCCTTGACTGGGAGGATTCCACATCTCCGCCATCCCCATCCTTTGGTGGAAGACGAGTGCTACGCAGCCGTTCGCTCATGCGGGTGCCGGTCCTCTCTGAGCCTGTCCGGCTAGGAATCTTGGCCTTCTTGCTTTTCTTGCTGGAGCCTTCCTCAAGGAGGTAACTCTCATCTTCATCTTCTGGCAGTTTAAAGACCACCTCATCCTTAGCCTGGTCAATATCTTTGCGGGCAGCTTCCACCTGTTCCTGGAATAACAGAGAAATCAGATAAGGAGGAACCAAAGGGGGAATCACCACTAGCTTGGCAAGGATTCTGGCCCTGTGAGCTACTCAAAGGTATCTGAAAAATAAGACTCTTAACCCATTTTTTCCCCCTTCTCAATAGGACTAAATGCTAAATATCCTCATCATAACTGGAGACAGCCCTGCTTTTTAACATACATGATGTGCTGATTGTCCTCTCCATGAAAGGTTGGGAGACCAGAAAAATGGGACTCTCAACAGCCTGGAAGATGGTTGCTTTACGGCTATTTTAAAGAAGTTGAATCAGACTGAGGAACTGACCCAACATTTAACATAAGATTTAGCCAGCTTAAAAAGAAAAGTTGCACGATCCTTGATTCCCATTTTTCTGACAAGTTATTATACAAAAGAATTTCACCAACCAGGGAGCTGAAATTTACCTCGGCTTGCTTCAACTCCTCCCGACTGACGTCCTCCAGAGATGCCTCCAAAAAGTTCATGGCATAACGCTCAATAGGAGTGAGCTGGAAAATGGGGGGGAAAAATCACAGGGGATTTTTTGAAAAGAACACATCACGTTTTGCAATTATTTCGGGCGCAGGGGTTGGAATGCAGGGCATTGTGAGATGTTTGTATTTGTGTTGGAATTTTGAGTGCTTACATCTTTATTCCTACAGCCAATTACGGATTCACCGGTATGCTGCTGTTTGATTGTTATTTTTAAAGTTATGGTTGGCCTCAGTCATGATGAGATGGGCAGCCATATACACTTAAAACAAGCTAAAAAAGATAAATAAAATCATCTGCCTGAATCTAAAGCAGCGCTGTCCATCCTTGGCAACTTCAAGATCCAAAGTTGCCAAAGGATGGACACTCCCGATCTAAAGGAAACGATATCTTCGTATGATTGCAGCAGGTGTACATTATAGAACAAAGGGGTAGCCTTCCACTTTCATCTCAGGTTAAAAGGCAGGATGTTATGTACCTGTTCTACGAGTGAAGCAATTTCCTGCTCTGCCTTAGAAATTTCTTCTTCTTCCTCTTTGCTGGACCGGTCTTCTGCATCCAAAGGAATGTTCTCATTGAATTCTGCCAGCTCAGCCACTTGCTCTGCCTTGGCCTGAGTAGCTGCCCGAATGTCTTCAGGGTCCTCAGCCTTGCACAGTGCCTGTGAGGGAAGACATTTCCAGGCAGAAATCACAACAGTCCTGACCAAAGTAGGGCAGCTCCCTTTTGTTCAACGTTATGAATAAAGTAACCCACCTGTTCTAGAATCTGTGTCTGCTTGGTGGCCATGGGATCCTCTTCCTCCTCCTGCACCGGAACTGGGATCTCTCCTTCTTTCTTCGTGGGTTCATCTAGCGGCATGTCAAACAGCTCAAGAATAGTTTGCTGAGGGCAGAGAAATTAAATTACAAATTATCCTTAAGATAGGAACTGCTGGCCTACACATCTGGTGATTTTTTTTTGTTATCTTTCTTGTAGCAGGTTAACATAACTAAGGATGTCTCAAGAGTAACAGGGCAGCGTTAAGATGCTTAAGAATAAAGCACTGCCAGTCAAACCACTGGTCCCATGCACCAAGGACATCACAATTCAGCACCAAGGTCCAGGATCAATTACAGATGTTTATGGTTACCTGCTTGAAGTAGGCTGTAGTGAAGTTGCCCCCTTCAATAGCCATATCTCCTAGCATCCTTTTCTGATTAGCTTTCTTCAGAATATTTTCCTCCACAGTCCTTTCGCTGATCAACCTAAAGGCATCAGAGAATTAATCTGTAAGTTACTGCTAGCCAACTGTGTCTGTGGGAAAAACCTATGAAACTTACGAAGTTTATTTTTCAAAAAAAGCTATTGCTATAATACAATTATTAAACGTCTAAAGCCTTTTCTGCAGCTACCAGAGCTCCTTCTAATTGCTGGTGCTGAAAAATGGGAGTGTGGCCATCTATTATAATGATGCTGTAGGAGATGACTAGGCTGAGCCTGAGGGAGGGATCAAACGCATCTGTTCTGTTCCAGCCTACTACCGGCCCTGCAGAAAAGCCAGGGACAACACCTATACAAAAGGCAACAGGCTGGAAGTACGGTCGCCAAATTTATTTACACAAAACAGATCCAAGACAGAGCAAACTGAGCAAAACAAAATACGAACCACTAAAACAGAAGCTGCTCAAACAGTTGCCTTCAGCAACCAGCCCTCCCACACATTCCCCTTTTGAACAGTTTCAAGGCGTGGCTTCTCTTTGCCTCCTTCTGAGGTGCCCCATTGCCTTCCTCTGTTTACTCCTAATTGACTGCCTCCTGCTTCGGGTGTCCTTGAACAGGGCCAGCTGTGGGTCATCTTCATCCAAGCTGTCAGGCTCACACAGCTGGGTTTGCGTAGTAACCAGATGGGAGGGGCCTGGCTGCGAGCTCTGCGAAGCCTCAGAACTGTCCTCTGCAGGCTCTCCAAACCCCCCCTCCTCCGAATCGCCCGACCCAACTGCCGAACCCACAGGCTGACCCTGAATCACAACAGCATCATAAATCACGAGTTGCCTGCAAGACATCTAAGAACAGCCCATCTTGAATGCCTCTCTCACTTCCCGCTCATTTCCCTTAGCTGCTAGATGGTCAGATTCTTGTAGAGAGCTTAAGCTTGCAATAAATCTTTATACAGGTATTCCTCGACTTATAACCACAATTGAGCCCAAAATTTCTGCTGCTAAGTGAAACATTAGTTCACTGAATTTGGCTGCACTTTACGACCTTTCCTGCCACAGTTCTTAGGTGAATCACTACAGTTGTTAAGTAACACGGTTGTTAAGTGAATCTGGTTTCCCACACTGACTTTGCTTGTCAGAAGATTGCAGAAGCTGATATGACCCCAAGGCGCTACAAACGTCATAAATATGAGTCAGTTGCGAAGCGTCTGAATTTTGATCCAGGTGGGCACAGGGATGCTGCAACGATTGATTGTAAGTGTGAAATGGTTGTCACTTTCTTTTAGGGCCGTTTTAACTTCAAACGGTCACTAAATGAACTGTTGTTAAGTCGAGGACTACTTGTACTCATTTGAACTGCCTGAATCTCCTGGGGGCTTGACAGATGCATAATCCTCTAGATCCCATGCTTTGTACATCTTCTCCAACCTCATTTCCCAAGTGTGCAGACTGAAATCCTGGAGAATAACATAGCTAAATTAGACTAGCCAATGCTGTCACACGTGGAATGGAAAGCTTAGTTAACCTGTAGATGTGAACATCCCGTGTCTGCCCGATACGGTGGCAGCGATCTTGGGCCTGAGCATCCATGGTGGGGTTCCAGTCACTGTCATAGAACACCACAGTGTCAGCACCGGTCAGGTTCACTCCCACCCCACCGCTGCGTGTTGACAAGATGAAACAGAAGATGCGCTTGTCTGCATTGAAACGCTCCATCAATGCCTGCCAAAATCAAAGAAAGAAAGAAAATCCTGGACCGGGATTCTGCCTTTACCTCCTAGCTTCAGAAGAGGAAGGTAAGTTTATGAACTGACTTCATGTATGAATTACACGATTAAAAAGCAGGCGATACAATTATCTTAATTTGATAACCTACAAAATCATTTTTTTTCAGAACTACATTTTACATTTTTTTTTAAAAAAAAAACACCCTTCAATTAACAGGACATAGTAAAGGTAAAGGTTCCCCCGCACATGCGTGCTAGTCGTTTCCGACTCTAGGGGCCGGTGCTCATCTCCGTTTCAAAGCCGAAGAGCCAGCGCTTGTCCAAGGACATCTCCATGGTCATGTGGCCGGCATGACTAGACGCCAAAGGCGCACGGAACGCTGTTACCTTCCCACCGTAGTGGTCCCTATTTTTCTACTTGCATTTTTACATGCTTTCCAACTGCTAGGTTGACCGAAGCTGGGACGAGTAACAGGCGCTCACTCTGCTACGCGGTACTCGGGATTCGACCCGCCAAACTGCCGACCTTCTGATCGACAAGCTCAACGTCCTAACCCACTGAGCCACCGCGTCCTTCTTAACAGGACATAAGTCTCCATAATTTGCAATAGTCTCATTCTGAAACACCCCCCCCCAAAGTCTTGGACTGTCCCAGTTATTCCCTTACCTATGCAGCATAATTCAACCAAAGAAAAATCCAGGAGTTTTAAAAATGTATTCTGAATGAAAGCTATTTTTTTTTTTCAAATATTCAACGCGCCAATTTTCCGTGACTGCCTCCAGGTCCCTTTGATTAAACGACGTCAAATTGTTGGGATTCCAGAGTCACGCACTCCCAATGGTAGTGTTTGCCCTATGAATCTGCATCCTTCCAGAGATTAGGATGGCCTAGATCAGGGGTAGGCAACCTTGGCTCTTTTATGACTCATGGACTTCAACTCCCAGAATTCCTGAGCCAGCTAGAGGCAGTCCGGGTCTGGATGGGGAGAAACAGGCTTCGACTCAATCCCGCCAAGACTGAGTGGCTGTGCATACCGGCATCTCGGATGAACCAGTTTTGTCCATCTTTAATTATGGGGGGTGAGGTGTTACCCCCCGTTGATAGGGCTCGCAACTTGGGTGTCCTCCTGGATTCACGGCTCACTTTGGAAGATCATATAGGAGCCGTGACCAGGGGGGCTTTTGCCCAGGTTCGCTTGGTGCGCCAGTTGAGGCCCTATCTGGACCGAGATGCCCTACGCACAGTCACTCATGCGCTCGTGACCTCCCGTCTAGACTACTGCAACGCTCTCTACATGGGGCTGCCCTTGAGGACCACTCGGAGGCTTCAGCTGGTGCAGAATGCGGCTGCGCGAGTTGTGATGGGGGTCTCCCGATACTCCCATGTAACACCTCTACTCCGCAAGCTGCATTGGCTTCCGGTTGCCCTCCGGGTGAGATTCAAGGTGCTGGTGATGACCTATAAAGCCCTAAATGGCTTGGGTCTGGGATATCTGAGGGAACACCTGCTCCCTTCGTCCAGTGCACTCACACAGGGAGGGTCTTCTCAGGGTGCCGCCGGTAAAAGACTGCCGCCGGATAACACCCAGGGGAAGGGCCTTCTCTGTGGGTGCGCCTGCCCTCTGGAACCAGCTGCCTGTGGAGCTTAGGACTGCCCCCGACCTTCGTTCATTTCGCCAGGACCTGAAGACCTGGCTCTTTGAGCTCTCCAGCCCAAGCTGAGTTTTTAACTGGGGTTTTTAATTTTAGGGATGATTTAATCTTTTTTTAATTGTTTTTAACTTTTGTACTGGTTTTGTTTTAAATACCCTGTAAACCGCCCTGAGTCCTTCGGGAAAGGGCGGTATATAAATCTAATAAAAATAAATAAAAAATACCCCTGGTCTAGATCCTTTTGTGTCTCTTGCTGTTCCCCCAGGTGTTTGGGCTGTTTGGTTGATCAAGCTCTGCTGGTTAATGTTACTCACTGTGAATTGGACTCTGTTTATTGCTGTGGACATTTTGTTAAACTACGGTTGCTCTTAAATCTTTGTACGCACGTCAGAATCACTTCTGCGAGACAGGTGGCCTTCTACGTTGTTTTAAGTGAATAAACCAGGTAGGAAGGAAGCAGCACGAATCACTTCTGGCAGACAGGCAGGGATTTTGCTTAACATTTCAGGAAGGGCACAAACTGCTGTCGCTTACCTGCCGTTGCTCTACCCGAGTGCTACCATCCAATCGCAGATAGATATGCCCGTGATAATTGAGGAATTGTTCCAACACGTCCAACATGCGGGTCATCTGGGTGAAAATCAGGACCCGGTGGGATCCAGCTTTGAGCTGCCGTAGTAGAACATCCAAAGTCTGCAATTTCCCTGAAAACAAATGAAAGAACAGAGAGCAATGGGCAATGATATATCTGCCAACCCAAAAAACAATTTGCTTGACCTCACAAGCAGGCTAACGCATTGCCCTCGTTTCCGATCGGTGTCAAGTGCACCTTAACTCTTCTCACCACATACCACAGTCGTACTGGATGAGGCGAAGGTCCGGGAACTGGGTCCTCATGTTGCAGATGATACGATGCAAACAACTTGCGTGTGGCGAGAGCTCTTGGCGCAAGGTCTCCTTGAAGACTGACTTCTGGAGCAGGAGTGTCGGGGGAGGATGAGAGGTGTGCATGGTGATAGCAGGAGCCTCCACAGGAGGCATAACAAAAATGAACCTGCAAAAGGTGAACAGACAGTAAAGGAGATGTAAGAATACAAATTCAAAAGCCAGTCTGGTGTAGTAGTTAAGGTGCTGTCCCAGGAACCAGGAGACCGTGAGTTGTAGTCCCACCTTAGGCTGGGCTACTTTGAGCCAGTCGCTCTCTCTCAGCCCAACTCACTTCACAGAGTTGTAGTTGTGGGGAAAATAGGAAGAGGAAGTAGTATCAGATACATCTGCCACCTTGAGTTACTTATAAAGTAATCAATGTGGGTTAAAACTTTGATAAACACATAAAATACCTCCAGAAAATAAGAGAGGAAGATTTGACTAAAGCTGGAACTCACAGGAATATTTTGAAACACTCAAAAATATATCTTCATGCTTCTGCCCCCTCCCCCCACTTTAGCACCACCGCTTCAAAACAGCCAAGTATCTGCAGGAAAATATTACCTCTCTATAATGTCCATCAGCTCCTCAATCCGTTGCTTGGGTGTCAGGATTGCTTGGGCCAAGGTTTCTGACCTCTGCCAATAGGCCTCGAGATGCTGAGTGCTCCTTTGCACTTGGGCTGCGTAGCAATGGGTGTATCCAGATCCCCTTGAGCCCTTTGGCTCTATGTTCTGGGTTGCCGTGGCTCGCTCTTCTTCACTCGGCTCCACCATGGCCTCCTCTTTCTCCTCCTCCTCCTCCTTTTCCTGGGGAGGCGGCAGAGCAGGAGAAAAGAGGGTGCAAAAGCGTAGCACTTCGGTACCGTAGACAGGCGCAAGGTTGCAGTGCTGCTCATTGAGACGGAAAAGCCGGTCAAGGCGCTCCTCCTTCTGCTTCTTCCTCTTCTCGTCAAGTGCTTCCTGGAGGCCAGAGCAAGCCAAGCAGATAGAACTGTATCCAACTTCTTATCACCTCCCTGCCGCAACCTCTCAACTACACTGTTCCTCCAGCCCCCTCCCCCCACCCCCCGAAAGCCACGTCCCTGAGCCAAGGAACTCACCAGAAAGAAAGGGGAGCGGGGCGGGGGAGGAGGTTGCCGTCTCGGCCTTGGGGCCAGGATGGAAAGGGGTGGTGGTGGTGTAGGTGTAGTAGAACGCAGAGTTAACATCTCCGGTTCCTCCTTGGGCATGGGGCTTGAGGCAATCTGGGACACCATTGTAGGAGAAGTGTTGGCAGAAACAGTAACAGTGGCAGCTGGGCTGATAGCAAATGAAGCAACTGTGGGAGGCGGGGGAGGAGGAACTGTGAAGGAAACAGAAGAGCAATCGTGAGGAAGATTGCCGACAAATCTACAATCTCTTTCATGTTTATAGTGTGGTAATATGCCACTTGGCTCCCTCTTTGGATTGGAGTTATTGCATAGGTTAATTTTGTTTAGAAGACTCACTGGCTTCTGTAAGGTAAAGGTAAAGGTTCCCCCGCACATGCGTGCTAGTCGTTTTCAACTCTAGGGGCCGGTGCTCATCTCTGTTTCAAAGCCGAGGAGCCAGCGCTTGTCCAAGGACGTCTCCGTGGTCACGTGGCCGGCATGACTAGACGCCAAAGGCGCACGGAACGCTGTTACCTTCCCACCGTAGTGGTCCCTATTTTTCTACTTGCATTTTTACGTGCTTTCGAACTGCTAGGTTGGCAGATGGGACAAGTAACAGGCGCTCACTCTGTTACGCGGCACTTGGGATTCGACCCGCCAAACTGCCGACCTTCTGATCGACTAGCTCAGCGTCCTAACCCACTGAGCCACCACGTCCCTTGCCCTGGCTTCTGTAGATCCTCGTAATCTTTTGAAATGCATTTTGAAAATACGACAAGAGAAATGAATGCAGCACACCTTTCTGACTGCAAAATACGTTGTAACAACAGCTGGACAGTTACCAGTTCTCCATCCACTACAGAAGGATTTAAAGAATGCATGGGTTTTGCTATATTTTACAGAAGGATTTAAAGAATGCATGGGTTTTGCTATATCATTTTACCAGTTTAGAGGGCTATGAAGAAATCTGAATCTATGCAGGACTGTCAGCTTTTTGATAATATATTTTTAGTCTAACTACTGTAATTCTAAACTGGTAGAATTTAGCAATTATTCTTCTGGATACTGAAAATGCTTTTGATATGATTTCCTGGACGTTTTTGAAACAGGCACTGACTTATTATGGATTCCCTACAGTTTATAGCCTACCCTGATGTAGTTTAATTAATTCGGAGTATTTTCAGAGGGTAACATTACATTATGCACCTCGTCAAAGATGCCCTCTTTCATCTTTTCTTTTCAATTTAGAACTGTTTACATGTGCTATTAGAAATTCTGAAATCAGTCACATTAGGAGGTAAAAATTACGTATGTGCTTATATGCAGATGGCCCATTTCATGAATCAGCCAAAATTTTCCATTCCTAATCCTATTTCGCTTGTCTAATATACTAATTTATCTGTTTTAACATTTTATTACATGAACTATCGGTCATTTATCTGCATAAAATTAGAAGAATACATCTACAGTTAGTCTTTGTTTACCAGATTAACACATTCCTTGATTTTTCTTTTTTATGTGACATCCTTTTTTTTTAAAAAAAAAAGATCAGTTTGAAGCTGGCAGTGGGATCCAACTCCCAAATTCTTTTTGATGCATGAAATCCCACCTGGTGATTTTAAGACATGCTCACCCAGCTGTTGCTCCAGGTTGGGATTTGAGGCGTGTACCATTCGCAGCGTGGGTCTCACAAGAGTCTGTAGGGGGGCTGGTGCAGGTGGCCTCAGTGGGACCAGGGGTTGGTTGGGCAGCCTAACCGAAGAGACGGGGTTCACAGGGAGTGTGGCCCGCTGGGCCAAGAGGGCTGTTGGAAGGCCAGGTAAAGTACTGGCAGTTGTTGGCGTCACAGGGCGCATGGGTGGGTGCTGTGGCCCAGGTGATGGGGACACTAAGCCATCTCGAGGAGCCTGCCGTACGACAATCTTCACTACGCCCGAACTATTCACTGCTGAGGACGGCACTGTGAGAAACAAAAGGCAGAGGAGAGGCTCAATTTTGAAGGACAGTTATTTCTGATAATCTGCTTACTACAGGTACTCCGTGACAGTTCCATTTAGTGGCCATTCAAAGTTATAACAGCGCTGGAAAAAAAGTGACTTCGGACCCTCTTTCACACTTGTGACCACTGCAGCATCCCCATGGTCATGTGATCAAAATTCAGACGCTTGGCAACCAACTCACATTTATGACAGCCGCCGGATCCCCGTGTGTGTGTGTGTGTGTGACATGATCACCTTTGGCGACTTTCTGACAAGCAAAGTCAATGGGGAAGGCAGATTCACTTAACAGCCGTCTTACTAATTTAACAACTGCAGTCAGTTAACAAATGGGGCAAGGAAAGCTGTAAAACGGGGCAAAACTCACAACAAATCTGCCACTTAGCCACAGGAATTTTTGGGCTCAATTGTGGTCACTAAGTCAAGGGCTATCTGTATTTATATGTTGGAAGAGTGAGAAAACTGAAACACAAATAAGGTATAAAGAAAGAAAAAGACGGCCAAAAGACGACTGGCCATGTAATTCCAGAGGTAGCACGCCTCAAAGACAGTCATCAGAAAGGAAAGCTGGTGGAGGGCAACCAGTTGCAGGAAGGGGCTTCATGTCCCCAAGTCCGTTTCCTGAAAGAACATTTCCCTCACAAGCCAGAAGGAAAATCTAGGCTACGAGAGATAGACTGACCTTGGGTAACAGCAATCGGGACGCTGATTGTTGCTGTGGAAGCAACGGGTGGCACAGTTGTGCTGGTAGCTGGGACCGGCAGGATGGTGGGAGGCTGGTGGCCTGGAACATTCTGCACGCTAACTGGGTTCTGCCCTGCCTGCTGGGCCATCGCCTGGATCAAAGCCACTTGGGCCGGCTGGCTGATGATGTGGTGCTGCCCCCCAGCGGACACCAAGTGAACTACATTCCCTGGAGAGAGAAAAAAAGAGAGAAGGAAAAGAGAATTCTTGCCCATTCTGTTCCTTTTTCTGTCTGCAATGTTTAAGTAACATTTTCAATATATCTGTAAGCCCTCCTTGAGAGCTCCCACTGAGAAGCAGTGGTCCTCCGAGTCAAGCAAGGCTCTAATTTTGCTCTATCCCTCGGGTCACCGGATGACTCACAAAGAGACACCAGGAGCTTAGAGGGGCTGCTCCAATAATAAAAAAAAAGCTACCTGCCACTTCGTTTCCCTTTCAACATTATCTCCCCGACAGCCTGTCACTATTACTTTCCCTTAACGTATTATTTTCCCTTAACAGGAGACATTTAATCTTGCGAGCATTTTATCTTGTCAGTGGATCTGTTAATTCCAATGTTTTAATTCTCTTCCATAAATGGCATTTAAATAACAAGAAGGAAGCATTCCTGTGTAGAGCCAGGGCAAAGTTTAAAGTTGTCTCATGGGATTTATAAGACACACACATCATGCAGGAGTGTTTCTTATGCTGAAAAGATCTACTCAAGGATGACTAGAAAGTACAGGTAGTCCTTGACTTACAGCGGTTTAATGACCGTTTGAAGTTACAACGGCCCTGGAAAAAGTGACTTATGGCCGTTTTTCACACTTACAACTGTTGCAGCACACACACACACACACACACCCAGTCCCGTGATCAAAACTGAGACACTTGGCAACTGACTCACATTTATGAGACTGCTGTAGTGTCACAGGGTCATGTGACGACCTTTTGCGACCTTCTGACAAGCATAGCTAATGGGAAAACCAGATTCACTTAACAACCGGGTTACTAATTTATCAACTGCAGTGATATGTTTGACAACCATGGCAAGACAGGTCGTAAAATGGAGCAAAATTCACTTAAGAAATGTCTCACTTAGCAACAAAAATTTGGGGCTCAATTGTGCTCGTTAATCGAGGACTACCTGTACATTAGGACCTGACATTCTCTTGCTAATTTTGAACAAAACAAGCCTTCCGATTTCAAGGGACAACAAATAACCCCTCCTCCCCCCCCCCGCCCTTAGCTAAAATTAAGGTTTGTATGGCAGATGTATTAAGGCACAAGCCATAGTTCCGAAAACAAATCCCTGAACGGAGTGCTCAGAAGTACCTGGTTCCCAGACCACTATTTTGAATTATGGCTTGCCGAATCTCAGTCTAATCTCTAATCAAACATTACTAAGCTTCCCTAAGTCAAGGTTACCCAAAGCTGTCTTATTCGTGACAAGAGGACAAGGGGGTCATTGGGGCTGTTCAGGACTGGGGTTTACCTACTTGGCAGCTGTCGGGCTGGCTGAGGCATAGTGACCTGGCGAACTTGGGTACCCGTCAAGGTAAGCTTGTTGCCTTGGATCTGGAATGTGAGGGGTTTACTGCCTGGAGCACCTTGGAGAGGCCGGTTAGCCAACGAGGCGAGTTGACCAATGCTGACTACTTCACCGGCTGCAGTGAAGGGGGGGGGGAATAAAGGAGGGGTTAGATTTTCAAACCATCATGGCATGGCGGCCGCCCATTTCTTGCTGGCTCCTTAATACTTACAAGGCAATCGTGCCTGCATATCCGGGGACAGCAAAAGCCTTTGCTGCACACCTCCGGCCGCGGCAGCAAAGTTGTATCCGGGCAAGGTAGGTACGGCAGAATGGATGTTCATGGGCTTCATCATGCCCCCAATGGCGCTGGTGGACTGTTGAGTGGTAGCTCCCGCAGGTCCTGGGCCCAAAGGGTTGGTCGGGGGAGGCTGCTGCCCCCCTACAGGGGATACACCCAGAGCGTTAAGGGGGGATATGCTAAGTGTATTAATGGATTGGGGGTTGGTGGGGGGTTGGTGAGCCATAGGACTGATGCCCAGGGGGCTGATGGGGGGCTGCTGTTGGACAGAGGTGATGCTCAAAGTATTAGCGGGGGGTTGCTGTCGCACTGCAGCGCCACTCAAGCTGCTAACTGGGGGCTGCTGGACCACTGGGAGTGGGACTGGCGCAGGCTTGAGAGAGGAGGCGGTGGTTGTGGTAGGAGAAACAGGAGGTGGCGAGAGGAGAGGCCGGGGAGTATTTGGGACCAGCTGAGCTGCAGTCATTGCCATGGGCAGCACTGTAGGTGGGGGGAAAGAGAGAGAGAGAGAACAAGGTTAAAAGGTAAGGTAAAGGTTCCCCCGCACATGCCTGCTAGTCGTTTCCAACTCTAGGGGCCGGTGATCATCTCTTGTTTCATACCCGAAGAGCCAGCGCTTGTCCGAGGACGTCTCCGTGGTCATGTGGCCGGCATGACTAGACGCCAAAAGCGCACAGAACCCTGTTACCTTCCCACCATAGTGGTCCCTATTTCTCTACTTGCATTTTTTACGTGCTTTTGAACTGCTAGGTTGGCAGAAGCTGGGACGAGTAACAAGTGCTCACTCTGTTACGCGGCACTCGGGATTCGACCCGCCAAACTGCCAACCTTCCGATCGACAAGCTCAGCGTCCTAACCCACTGAGCCACCGCGTCCCTTAAGAACAAATTAAGAGACCCACAACTCTTATCTTTTTAAAATATTAAGATACACTTCAGGAAACCCAATGCCAAAATAGTTTTGCAACTGAACGGACAATTTGCTGTTTAAAAGTCAAAACAAGGAATCTATTGCCCATTTCAAAATAAACTCAAGAGGTGCAGATCTAGTTTCACACAAAACAACTTTAACACCCCATCGCCAAACTTTTGCTCGCCCTCTTTCCTCATTCCCCAAACAATTCCGAAACCTCACCCTGAGGAACAGAGGCCTGGCTCTGCAGCAAAGCAGCAGCTGGGTTGTTCTGGCTCAAAGTAGGCACTAGAGTTGGGGTCTGTGGTCTGGCAGGAGGCGGCACCGGTACCGACATGGTTACAGATGAAGGAGGCATCGGGATAGGCACAGGGAGAGACACCGAGATGGGGAGCGTGGTGGGCTGCAAAGGCCCTGGCAATCCTGGGCCTGGGTGTGGTCCAGGAGCTAGAGCAGGCGCCAGCGATTCCGGAAGCACAGGAGTCATCGGTCTCTGCAGAGGGGCTGTGGGTCGAGGGCTGTTCACCAGTACTACTGTTCTGTTTTCTGGCTTGGGCATCGGCTGTAACATCCTGAAAGAGATGACACAGAGCAATGGGTATTTCTTTTCTTCTGCTGTACGATAAATAATAATAATAATAATAATAAAAAAAACCTTGGCTAAGAACTGTCTGATGGAGACAGTTCCAGAGATGGAGAATTAACAGTCCCCTCCAGTTCTCAGCCAAGATTGTTGTTGTTTTTAGCTGCAAAGTCATGTCCCATCGCGACCCCATGGACAATGTTCCTCCAGGCCTTCTCTACCATCTTCTGGAGTCCATTTAAGCTCACGCCTACCGCTTCAGTGACTCCATCCAGCCACCTCATTCTCTGTCGTCCCCTTCTTCTCTTGCCCTCAATCTTTCCCAGCATTAGGCTCTTCTCCAGTGAGTCCTTCCTCCTCATTAGGTGGCCAAAGTCTTTGACTTTCAGCTTCAGGATCTGGCCTACTAAAGAGCAGTCAGGGTTGATCTCCTCTAGGACTGACCGGTTTGATCGCCTTGCAGTCCAGGGGAGTCGCAGGAGTCTTCTCCAGCACCATAGTTCAAAGGCTTCAATTCTTTGGCGCTCAGCTTTTCTTATGGTCCAACTTTCACAGCCATACATTGCAACAGGGAAGACCATAGCCGTGACTATACACACTTTTGTTGACAGGGTGATGTCTCTGCTTTTTAGTGTGCTGTCTAGATTTGCCATGGCTTTCCTCCCCAGGAGCAAGCGTCTTTTAATTTCTTGACTACAGTCCCCATCTGTGGTGATCTTGGAGCCCAGAAAAATAAAATCTGTCACTACCTCCATTTCTTCCCCATCTATTTCCCAGGAATTGAGAGGGCCGGATGCCATGATCTTGGTTTTCTTAATGTTAAGTTTCAACAGCCAAGATTATTGCATATTTATTCTAGTCAAGGTAATACTCGGAATTCAAAGTCAGGACAGCAAATAATGCAGAGCACATTAACTAATAGCACATCATTCTTCTGCATAATTGCCATTGGAATAATCCCAATAACAACTTTTTCTTTAGGTCAGAAAACCCAAATCCTTCAGAGCTGGCAAGCTTATGTCCAAAGGGAAAAAGTGTGGATATGACGCAATGAGGCCTCTTGAGCAGTGAGAAGAATTACAAATACCTGTTCACTTTCATTTTGACTGGCTTGGGTCTGGGAGGAGGGTCTGGGGACTCAGCAATCTCTTCAATCATTTTCCTTGTCACTTTCCATTTGGGCAGGAATGTGTCTGTTTCGTAACGGGAAACGGAGCCTTCCAAGTTGATCAGATCAAAAATGCCCAAGTCCACGTTCTGCAAGAGGTTGAGATTCACATGCAATAAAATCAGGATGCTTCGTTCTAGTTTTGCATCTCCCTTTGTCTCAAAAACAGCGGTCACCTATCCACCCAGATACCCACTAAATGGAGCAATTCCACCCTTTCAAGGAGATCAGAAGAAGAGGCACTTGCCTTGAAAGGGTCCCAACCAAGAGCATGCAAGACGAGGGAAGCAGTGTGGAAGCAGATGCCCTCTGTGATAAATGGCGAGTGGATCGGCCGCGGGTCGAAAAGATTGGGGTGATTGCAGACCTTCCGGAGTTGCATCAGGATGTTGATGACACTCATGAAGTGCCCTGTTGCCAACGTCTCCTTGGTACTGTAAAGGGGACAGCCACATGGAATCAGCTATGCCCACAGATGCCAAGGAATGTAATAATCAATTTCAAGAGTCATAAACATGGATGTGGCGTGGAGCTGGACAAATAAAAGCTAGAGAAACACCATGGTCTATATTTTTTTCTCTCCAATGACCAGCCTACTATTCTATGAGGCCCACGCTATTAGCTTAAAAACTTTCCTCACAAAATCCAAGAATGTCTAGTGTCCCATAGACATTCCCTCTGTCACTTCTCAACTAGCCTTCTATACCAGGGGTGTCAAACTGCCGGCCCGTGGCCCAGTTGCATCATGCTGAGGCCGTATCCACCCCAGCTCCGGCAATGCGAAAAAAACTCGTGATGCGTCACGTGACGTGGCAAGTTAAGACACCCGTGGTCTATACTTACGTCGCCTGGGCCATGAAGTCGTCGTAAAGGTAACGCTGGCGCTTGGAAAGACGGCACTTGATGACATGCTCGTATTTCTTTGGCATTTGCTTCTCTACATCCACTTTGACCCTTCGCAAGAGGAACGGGCGCAGCACCTGTTGGGACGATGACAAAGAAGGCACGTTTTGTTCCGGATCTCTTCTCAGTCCACTTTCAACAGTCCCTTGAAAAGGCCTTCTCCTTCCACGATGCTCACCTTGTGCAGTCTTTTGACTAAATTCTCATTGTACTCCTGGCTGCCTTCAATCATGCCTGTCAGTGGGTTGGAAAACCACTCCTTGAACTCGCGGTGTGACTGGAAGACGTGTGGCATCAGGAAGTGCATGAGGGACCACAACTCCATTAAGCTGTTCTGGAGAGGCGTCCCAGTCAGCAGTAGCCGTCGCTGGCTAGAACACAAGTAAGACACAAATTTGAAAATTTCTGAAGAAAGCTGTTTCTATTTAATGCTGAGGGAAACACTGCTATCGCCTCACCTGTTGAAGTTGAGCAAAGACTGCCAGCGTTGGGATTTGAAGTTCTTGATGTTCTGAGCCTCATCCAAGATCAGGTATTTCCAATTCTTGCGTCGAAAGGCCTGGTGATCCTGCAACACCAACTTATAGGAGGTGATGCAGATATGGAAGGCATTGGGCTTGGTCCAACCCTAAATGGAGGCAGTGAAGGAATTACAACAGGGCTAGTAAGAGAGATTCCTTATTAACTGCCTGCCTTCTTCCTGGCAAATAGATGGGGAAGAAATGGAGGTAGTGACATTTTATTTTCCTGGGCTCCAAGATCACCGCAGATGGGGACTGTAGTCAAGAAATTAAAAGACGCTTGCTCCTGGGGCGGAAAGCCATGGGAAATCTAGACAACACACTAAAAAGCAGAGACATCACCCTGTCAACAAAAGTGCGTATAGTCAAGGCTATGGTCTTCCCAGTTGCAATGTATGGCAGTGAAATTTGGACCATAAGAAAGGCTGAGCGCCAAAGAATTGAGGCCTTTGAACTATGGTGCTGGAGAAGACTCCTGCGGGTCCCCTGGACTGCAAGGTGATCAAACCGGTCGGTCCTAGAGGAGATCAACCCTAACTGCTCTTTAGAAGGCCAGATCCTGAAGCTAAAACTCAAATACTTTGGCCACCTAATGAGAAGGAAGGACTCACTGGAGAAGAGCCTAATGCTGGGAAAGGTTGAGGGCAATAGAAGAAGGGGACGACAGAGAATGAGGTGGCTGGATGGAGTCACTGAAGCAGTAGGTGTGAGCCTAAATGGACTCCAGAAGATGGTAGAGGACAGGAAAGCCTGGAGGAACGTTGTCCATGGGGTCGCGATGGGTCGGACACGACTTCGCAGCTAACAACACCCTTCTTCTAGTAGAAACAGTTAAAACAAAATTGCTCCTCAAGTCAATGATCTGCAAGATTTGCATTCCTAAGTCCATCACCATAACACAACTCTGTGTACATTACCCACAAGGTCAAGTGTGCTTGCTCTTTCCAGAACCATCATGCACAGTTCTATGATGGCACTGAAGTCAGTGTCCAATCCCTTGCAATTAATTTTTTTTCTGCTTTTAACTAGTAGGAAACAGCATTAACGTGAACATTTCCTGTTTGTGCTACATTTAGTATGTGTGTGTGTGTATGTATGTATATATATATATGTATGTATGTGCGTGTATATATAGATAGATAGGTAGATACAGATATATAGATAATAGATATAGATAGATAGACAGCTATATGAGAATACCAGATACTGGACACACAAGACCATGAAGCAGAAGGCAATCTTCTTATGCATAGCTGAAGAATAGGAAAGTTCAAAACCAGCTGCGAGTGGTTGACAACTCTCACCTGTCGCTTTAGCTTACGCTCCTTCTGCGCCCCGTAATATGTTAAAATCTTGAAACTGGGGCACCAGCGCTTGATTTCCATTTCCCAGTTGAGCATTACACTGGTGGGAACGATGATCAAGTGAGGACCCCAGCTGCCTGCAGGAGCAAACAAACATCGTACCCAGAGATGTTTATGTCTCTAAAGGCAAAAGTCACTTCTTCACCTTATTCCCCCCCCCCCCCAGTCGTACATGTCCCCTGGATACATTCAGTTCTACCACACAGGTGGCAATACCATCGCAAGCAGATCTTATGAGAAAAAAGCACTATCAATTCTTCCCAGCTGTATTTACCAAGTGGGCTCTTTTCAGGCTACTGGATGAATAATCCTGTAGTGACTCTGTCCAGTGGCAGGTTCCATTTGAGCAATTTTGTGGCATTTGAAAGTCATTTAGGCTCATGCTGGGCTTTTTGAGTCAATTCAAGGTATACCATACTTTGGGATGACCGTAACGCCACCTAGCAATGTCCTTTTGAATGAATCCCATGCATTGTCTCTTAAAAGAAGTCAATAAGATTTTGGCAACTATTTCAACACAAGCTCGTTCCCCACTCTGGTTTTTAAGGGCTACTAAAGACTCTGGCATGCTAAGTGTCACTGAGCTCATTAACACTTTTTTTGCAGAGGGAATTCCCCATCCACTAAAAAAAAAAAAGAGCCAGTGAGGAGAGCCTACCTAAGGAAACACATTTGGGTTGGATCAATTCAGCCATTTATTTATTCACATTCACACTGTCCTCAACTTACCACCACCACTGAGCTCAAAATTTCTGTTGCTCAGTGAGACAGCCGAGTTTTGCTTCATATTAGGCGCTTTCGTGCCACAATTGTTCAGTTAGAATCACCGCAGTTGTAAATTTAGTAACACGGTTAAGCGAATCGGGTTTCCCCATTGACTTTCATTGTCTGAAGGTCGCAAAAGGTTATTAAATGACCCTGGGCCCCTGGCAACCATCGTAAATAAAGAGTCAGTTGCCAAGTGTCTGAATTTTGATCACGTGACGATGGGGATGCTGCAGTGGGGTCATGCGAAAAAGAGTCACATCACTTTTTTCAGCGCCACTGCAACTTCCCTTCCAACAGCCACTAAATGAACTGTTGTCAGTTGAGGACTAGCTGCGTACCATAAATACGTCAAAACAAGTCATAGTAAAAAGATTTTTTAAAGAACACCACACTCAAGAGATGAGATCCGCAAGAGAGCCATCTCAAGATCTCACTGGACTCCTGAGAGCTGCAGGCCTCCCGATTACACACGGATGGTTGCTCCAAGTTATTGGATTAAACTAAGTACCTTGACCTTTTCAATTTGGATGTAGTTGGATGTGGCACGGAGGACCACTCTGATCGCCTTGACTGATGGTGTATACTGAGAAAGATGGGGTGTGTGCAACTCTGTTAGTATCCTGTATCTCTTGGCAGCTTCTGGTACCATCAACTGTTGTATTTTGTTATAGTTGCTGAGGGAGCTGTAGTCTGATTTCCTTTACTGCTCTGTGGTGGTTCTGCTTATATTTCACCAAGTACTATCACCAAGTGATACTGGGATACGTCTACCTGACCTACAGGAATTGTCCCGACAGGAATCAACAGATCTGTCCTTGTAATCGTGTTGTTGAATATATACTGCTCAAAAAAATAAAGGGAACACTTAAAACAAAACAATGTACTGTATTTAATAGTAAGATGTCTTATCTTGTGTTCCCTTTATTTTTTTGAGCAGTATATTATTATGAACCACTGGGAGGGATTAATCACAGGTCCAGTGTAACTAGCTTAGTTACTCTGCCAAGGGTCCAAGTGGACATTAGTACCCAATATGACTTAGGCCCAACATCAGCTGTGACTTTTTTCTTATGCGGAATCCATCTCCACTCCCTCATCTCCTTCCTGCCCAAATAACCAGAGCTCTCTACCAGCTATTTGCCCACCTTTTTCACAGGCCAGATGCGCCAACAAGGAAATTGTCTGGATCGTTTTACCAAGACCCATCTCGTCAGCCAGGATGCCGTTGAGTTTCTTCTCATACATGGTAACCAGCCAATCAAGGCCAATGTGTTGGTATTCTCGCAGCGTCCCACGCAACAAATAGGGAATTGGTGTCTTCACCTGCAAGGGAGAATGGTTAATGTAATTTCTCTGCTTTATTTCACTCCCTCCCTAATTGGCTGACCCAACGAAATGACTCACTTGTGTGGTTGCCAAGGTGTAGCCTTTTGGCTGTAGGCTCTCTGCTGCTGCTGCAATGTCTGTGATCTCTTTTTTGGGCCCCGGAGCTGGAGCTGAATCATTGTCTCCCTTGCCGCCATTATCATCATCCTGCTTCAACAGGTACTCAACACCAAAATCTTCCTCCTGGATTACTGAAGCACCTCTCCTTTCCTCCTCAAGGGCATCATCTACCTCACTTTCCTCTTGCTCACTTTCTTCGATCTCTTCTGTGGAATCTGGAGGCAAAATCAGCAATGTTGAGATAAAGCCGTACTACATAATCCTGTTAACTACACACACAATACATACACACACACACACACACACACACACGTGTGTGTGTGTGTGTGTGTGTGTGTGTGTATGGGACGTGGTGGCTCAGTGGGTTAGGACGCTGAGCCTGTCGATCAGAAGGTCGGCAGTTTGGCAGGTCGAATTCCGAGTGCCGCGTAGCAGAATGAGCGCGTTACCTGTCCCAGCTTCTGCCAACCTAGCAGTTCGAAAACACATAAAAAATGCAAGTAGAAAAATAGGGACCACTACGGTAGGAAGGTAATAGTGTTCTGTGCGCCTTTGGCGTCTAGTCATGCTGGCCACATGACCACGGACACGTCCTCGGACAAGCGCTGAGCACCGGCCCCTAGAGTTGGAAACGACTAGCATGCATGTGCGGGGGAACCTTTACCTTTACACACACACACACACACACACACACACACACACACACACACACACACAGCTTTTCTATGTAAGAAATCGCTCACAGCAGGCCCCAGTTTTCATTCGGAGAAATCCAACACGTTGGTTTTAGACCAGCAGTTTTGCAAGGTATGAATTTGGAGAACCAGGGTGAAACGTCTGAACAGCTCAAAAATCCATTCAGCTTTTGATACCACGCAAAAACATTCATTTACAGCGGGGATGGCAAATTATTGCCCCTCCCCCCCAAAGACATTGTAAAACTTCAACTCTCGACAGTACTAACCGGCATAGATTATAGTAAAGTGCAATCCACATTGTCAAATGTTCAAGCCTGAAGCGCAGGAATACCTATAGCCGCATGTTACAGGGGCCTCTCCCTCTTCCTTCTATACCTGAGTGACTAGTGCTATTCTCCTCCTCCGATTCCTCCTCGTACTCTGAAGTGCTGGGCTCCAGTGCCTCAGATGAAGTGTCTGATGCTTCCACTTCAAAGTCTGAAGCGTAAGCCCCAGCATATTTCTGCAGTAATTCCTCCATGGGCAGTTCACCTGTTAAAAAAGTCCAAAAGAAAACTTGTGTTAGGCCAAGGGAACCTAAGGAGTTTGATTTCTCCAACCCCACCTGCTGCTTTACTTACCGTATTTTTCAGACCATAAGACGCACTTTTCCCCTCCCAAAAGTGGGTGGAAAAACGAGGTGCGTCTTATGGTCCGAAGGTAAGCGAAAACACGTGTCTCCCGTTCAGTCAACGCAGTCCATCAGCTCCATTGGAGAGACGTGATTGAATGAAGACGTGGAATTCTCCGCCCCCGCCCCTGTGATTGGTCGGCAGGGGAGGAAATACGGACGTGCCTGCCATGCCTTCTGACTGCCTCCCCCTCCCTGCGCGCGCACATTTTCTTTCTTTTACCTCGCTGCTAAAGAAATAGTTTTTGCTAAACTAAACCTCATAGGTGACTTGCCCCAGCAAAGCTGTGAGGAGTTGTCCCTGCAGGTTTCTCTGCGAAGTTTATTGGAAGTGATTTCCCATTTGCAAGATAATACTGCTAATTGTTTGAAATTGCTTCGGCATCTTAGAAAACCTATTCAGGGAAAAGAAACTACCGGTACCTAGCTCTTTCTTTCTTTCTTTCTTTTTCTTTCTTTCTCTTTTTTCCTCCCTCCCTCCCTCCTTCCTTCCTTCTCTCTTCCTTCCTTCTCCCTTCCTTTTCTCTCTCTTCCTTGCTCCCTCCATCCTTTCTTTCTTCCTTCTTCCTCTCCTTTTTCTCTTTCTTTCTCTCTCTTCCTTCCTTCCTCCCTCCCTCCCTCCTTCCTTCTCTCTCTCTCTCTCCCCTCCTTCCTTCCTAGTATACCAGTACTATTTGGTTCAGAATTTTTTTTTTCTTGTTTTCCTGCTCTAAAAACTGTGTGCGTCTTATGGTCCAAAAAATACGGTATGTTGAAGGGATCTCCCTTTTCTGGAGTGGTAAAGCTTTGAAATGACACGTCAACAGTTAACTAGAGGTTAAGTCGTAACCCTGACTACCAAAGTCTAACTTAGGAGTAGATTCAGATGCTTTCTGTCCCTTTGGCACTGCATCACGGGTTCAAATTAGCCAATTTTTAAACTTTAGTCAGCAAAGTCATTTTTCCCACGCTTCCAAAGAGATTAAAGGGGGGAAAAAGAGCCAATTTTTAAACTTTAGTCAGTAATTTTTCCCACACTTCTGGAAAAGAGATTAAAGGAGGAAAAAAAGTGTTTGTGACAACACTTATTTTGGGGGGAAGGAGACGTACTCCAAGACAAACAGTACGGTGTTGGGGGCAGGTGCTTAAATGGGACCCTTTGTTGCTTGAACAAATTCTAGGAATGATGTTTCATAGATCCAGCAGACATTCAGAAATACTATTCAAACATAATTATTGTTCTGAAGGATTATGGAACCCAATCCCCGTTTGCTATCCTGAGTTGCAATCTCTCTTCGAACCTTCCTTGGCCAGATCATCCAGTTCCTTGCTGTGATCCACATTTCCTTCCAGCTTCTCTTCAGCATCTATCGTTTCCTCTACATCTTCAGCTGGGAAAGAAAGGATTTCCTATGTTATTGGATTACAATCCTAACCCTCATCCCAATTCTCGCTGCGTTCAGTCAACTCATGACTCAAAACAGCACGCTTACCTTCCTCTTCATTGGCTGTAAACTCCTCATCCTCTTCGTCCGGTTTCCAAGGTTTCTTACTCCTCTGAGTAACAGGTTTGGGTTTCTCCTGCTAAGTAGAGGGGGAGGATAAGGCTACAAGAGACAGACCGCAACGGGAAGCTCTTTGGGGCACAGCGGCATGTAACAGTAGGACAGATTGTAATTGATGCTTCTTGGCAAATGTCAATTGTGGGAACCAGTTAAATAGTAGTAGCAGGACATATACCGCTTCAGTATTTTACAGCCCTAAGTGGTTTACAGAGTAGGTTTTCATTTTATCGACCTCGGAAGGATGGAAGGCTGAGTCAACCTTGAGTCAACTGCTGGCAGTCAACAGAATTGGTCTGCCATACTGCATGCTAACCACTGTGCCACCACAGCACAGTATGAGTTTTAAAACTGGAAGGTTGGATTCTTTTAATCCCAGCCTATAAATACAAAGCACCCTGACCTCCCAGCTCAAGATTTGACCTGAAGGATACCTTTAGTGTTTCAGAGGTCTGACTTTCCTCCTGCTCAACTTCCTCTTCGCTGTCACCCTCTTCTTCTTCATCGTCGTCATCGTCAGAGCTGGAGGCACCAGGAGACACACTGAAGGAATTTTCTAAGATTTGGGATGGCAACGTCTGCAGTAGCTCCTCTAAAGGTAGCTCGCTTTCCTGCTTTAGCAGCTCAATCTCCCGCAGCTGTGTTTCGGAATCGTTCCCTTCTTGTTGCTCCTCAGCTTCAATTGTCTCTTCGTCATCTGACTCTTCATGCGGTTGAAAATCCCCATCTGTCAATGAGAAAAAGGATCAGCTGCAACGCCCCCCTTCAAGTCACAAAACAAATTCTAGAATTGTGGGTCGGGAGGGGAGAGTGAAATCCCACACGACACCCCTGGGAAACAAATACCATTTCTAACAAAGCCAATGTCTTTTTTAAGCGGGAAGGTGTAGTTTGAAATAGAAGCCGTACTAAATGGGTTAGGAATTGGCAAACTCAAAGAAAAGAGTTGAGGAAACTGACCATCTTCGATGAGCTGAGCAGGGGGAGTTGGACTGGAAGCAGTAGAGCCGGCATGGGAGCCACTGGTCTTGCTGGGAACTGGAAGAGTCTCATTGAGGCTCTGGGTTAGCAAGTCGGAATATTTCTCAGTCTGGCCCACTATAAAATCCAGCTGCAGATCCAGTGCTTTTTTCCGTTTTTCCTCCAGACGTGACTGCTGCTTGAATTGCACAACCTGAAGACGTTTTATTCGGTTTATATATGCTGCCCATCTCTCAGTTCGAGGCGAAATACCAAACTACAAACTACATCAAGAATCCAATCTCGAACTAAATTCATTCAAGTCCCACAATGCATTTTCAATAGCATTACGCATAATTATAGCCATCCTTTCCTCTGTAACCATGAGAATACAACAATGGGCATGGCTTCTTTGCACAGTTCAAAAGCTTCTTGCTAATAAGAAGAGATTGGACAGCCATTTGTCTGAAATGTTATACGGACTCCTGCTTGAGTAGGGGGTTGGACTAGAAGACCTCCAAGGTCCCTTCCGATTGTTATATAAAATATAAAAACAATGAATCCAATTTCCTTAGGACAATAGCTCCAGTGCAAATTTTAAAAGGGTAGGCCAGTGTAGTTTTGAACGGACTGAGACTACAAACTTATCTGACAATGGCAACTTAATGAGTGGCTATTCCCCCTATTCTGCCTTTCTCATGGAGTTGGCCTGTGGATAAAAATGAGGAGAAATCCCTCCATGCAAAACGTGCCTGGAGTTTTGGAGGGATATAACTATAACAGGCAAAAGTAACACTATGGTATAAAGGACCAGCTATTTCATGCGTACATTTTCAACACTTTTGATCAGACACATAAAATAAGAATAAACTCAATATGACATGGAAAACGGGCTGGCATGTACTTGCCTATATATTTAGGCTATCAAGATGTACAACACACTTTTCCTGACTCTGGACAAGGGCTTCACACACCTTCTCAACGTTGCTCCAGAACTGCTTGACCTCTTTGGCAATGGAGGAAGCAATGCGGCGCAACTTGGCTTGCTCCTCGCGTTTGGCTCGTTCTTCTTTCTGCTTCTGTTCCTCGTGGTGCCTGATCACCATGCGCACAACCTGTATGCCACAGGGGAGAAAGGCGACAGGTCCAAATGACCAAAATCCGTCACAGGTCACCATGTTTTCCACTTTTATCCTGGACCCTATTTTAGGAAAGATTAGCTTGTGGGAAGTTTTATGGAGGGAAATCGTACAGCCATACTGTGCACTACCCAGTTGAAACAGCACCAATTACATCACTCAACTGCTAGGGTTATACAAAAGTCCAGAAATCCCACAGGAGCCATGAAACAGCTAATCAGCAGCATCCCATTACATGGCATTTGCTTCTAAAAGATATAAAGATGGGATTGGATGGACGGATGCAAACCTGCTGAAAAAGTCTGGAGACGGGGCAGTTTAAAGGCGAGATAAGTTTTAAAGATGCCAGCACCCACCTTCCTGGCAACACCCCTCTTCCAGCGACGTTCTTGAGCAAAGTCAGCAGAGAGCCATTGCATTTCCTCACAAAGATAATCCCAGTGCACTTTGGGCCGAATTGGCTCAGGCACCTTGGAAAGCCTTTTCAAAGACCAGAATCCTTCCTTCTTCATTTCTGCAATTCGATTCTCAATCTCTGCTTCCTAAAACAAGAGTATCCAGGGTCAGGTAGTTTGTTCACATGCTTCCTGAAAGGCTCAGGGCTATCCTGCTACCCTCAGGGCTACTCTACTATCTTAAGACTGCAAATGCTTTTTTTTGTTTTTTGGGAAAAAAATTATTAGTTTTTATAGGGTTGGGGAAGGGGGTAAAGGGGTGGGAATTAGGGTTAGGGTACAGGGAAGGTTGGGGGGTAAGGGTTGGGTTTTCCCCCAATAACATTCAATATTTGGCAAACAGCATATTGTCTGGGTAAATATATATAAATAAAAGTAATAAAGCTATAACAACTGATAACAATAATCAGTATAATAAATTATCATAAACAATACTAAGTTTTCAATGTATAGTATTTTTCTTACTTGAATAAACTCAAAATTCTGTATCACATTCCTTTCTCTCTTAATTCGTTTATCTAGCCATTGATAAAATTTATTCCAAGTTCTATAATAAACTGAATGCTCTCTCTTTAATCTCTAAAGTTAATCTATCCCTTTCTGCACAATCCAATATTTTTTTAATTAATACTTCTTCAGGCGGTAACTTTTCACTTTTCCAGTATTGAGCATACACAATTCTCGCTGCTGTTAATACATGTAATATTAGGTATCCACTCTCCTTGTCATAGTTGGGACCTATCATTCCTAACAAAAACCAATTCTGGTTTGAATTCTATTTGTTTTTTTTAATCACCTTCTCCAACCATTAAGTGTATCTTAAGTCAGAACCTTTGAGCTTTAGGACACGTCTACCAGGTATGATAATAAGTACCTGGTCTTTGCTTCCATTTCCAACGCACATCTGAAGTATTTTTTAAACATTTTCGTTTAATCTCACTGACTGCAAATGCTTATTCCCAACATAAAAAAGAATGGCTCAAAGGGGTCCGACGGTTTGGACAAGAGCTTACATGCTTTGCTTGCTCAGCAATCTCTGCGTGTGTCTTGTCCCACATGCTCGCGGGATCAGGGGAGATGTACATCCCAGATGATACCAGGGCTCTGTTCTGCGACTTGGGACCGTCAAAACTTAGGTGACTGTCCAAAGAGGAGTCGTGGGCCAGATGTGGCGGCGAGATGCTCCCACTTGAGGAAGGTGAGCCTGAAGAGGCTGGCGACACTGGATTGCTCCCTGTCATTTTGTCTGATGTAGCCTGAAGCGCACGGTGTAATATGAAAGGCATGGAAGGAAGGAAGAGATCAACGGCAAGGATTATCACAGCGCCCTTAATCGTTAAAATACAGCAACTCCAGAAATAAAAGTCTCAGAGAAGAACTTCCCTTTGGTTTGCCTTGCCGCAAAGCTGCTCCCTACAACGTGTCTCCCATTATCTCAAACCATCGCTGAAAATCCACAGATACGACTCGGCTAATCCGGAGGGATTTGCACACGGGTGCTTCTCACCTCCAACTCTACCTGTGCGTGCAGCAGGTGTTGTTGTTGTTGTGGTGGTGGTGGTGGGGGAGGACTGGTCTGCATTTTAGTTCGCTCTTGCTCTTTGCCTCTCGTCCCAACAGTTTCAGCTGCGGTTGTAGTGCTGGCCTCCTGTTCCAGGGCATGCTGCGAACCGGCCTCATTCTGCTCAGCCAGCCACTGGGACGAGCCGTCCAGCTCCTGGGTTCCTTGGCAGCCCAGCCTGCGCCCGGGACTGCCTGACTCAGAATTAGCTGAAGAGAGTCATGAACAGAAATCAGCATTCATGACTGCACCCAAATTGAAAATCTTTCAAAACTGATGCACGTATCCAAAAAGCTTCTTCTTTTTTTTAAAAAAAAGCACAATTCACCAATCAAAACAAGCTGACTTCTGCCAATAGCATTTTAACGTAATGGGGGAGGGGGGGGAAATTGTAGGAAAAGGTCTTGAAAAGGGAATGCACTCTTTTTTTTTTTGGAAGGCCAACTTCGTTGTCTGAGGATTATTCTAAATTTGAGAAAGTTTCTCTCTCCCAAAATATAGTTGAGCTTCTCTTTTCAGTTTTTATAGATGCACCCTTAAGAAATCTGTATTTGTTTCTTTATTTCATTTGGGTGCCTCTAAACATGTAACTGCTTTAAAAAATTAATGCTTACTATTACTATGCTGTTCCATAGTTCTGAAAATTGTAAGTTTTGTTCATAGCTTGCCGTTTTCGCATCTCTGTATCTTTGCAAAAAAATAGCTGAATATATATAGTCCTCGACTTATGACAATTGGGACCAGAACTCCCGTTGCTAAGCAATGCAGTCATTAAGTGAACCACAGCTGATTTTACAACTTTTTTTGCCACCGTTCTTAAGCAAATCATGCAGTTCTTAAGCAAATCCAGGTTTCCTCATTGGCTTTGCTTGTTGGAAGCCCCCTGAGAATTGTCATAAATGACAATCACATGACCTGATTCTAGGACAGGGGTAGGCAATCTTAGCTCTTTTATGACTCATGGACTTCAACTCCCAGAATTCCTGAGCCAGCATGGCTTAGCTTGGAAACCTCTCCTTTTCCCCTCAGCATGGCTAGCTCAGGAATTCTGGGAGTTGAAATCCAGGAGTCATAAAAGAGCCAAGGTTGCCTACCCGTTTTAGGAGGACCAGTTGTAAGTCATTTTTTTCACCACTGCCATAATTTTGAAATGTTGTTAGATGAATGGTCATCAGTTGAGAACTACCTATGCTATGATTTGAAATGTAATCGCAATGTAATGGAACACAAAAAGGGAATCTTGATACCACACCATCTTTTTCCAATAGAAATTTCCTAAAGAAAATTTCTGCTTCCCCACTACGAGGAAATGTGCAGTTCCAAATTTGAGGGTGCTCACAAGATGTCAATGTGTCTGTGAGTCAAGATTTATCAAATATATTTCCTGCCTTTTGACTGCAATAGTTCCTAGTATACTCTCCTGCGTATCACAGCAAGCAAAATCTAATACACATAGCCCTCAGCTTACCACTGTAACGGAGACCGGAATTTCTGTCGTATGTCGTGATGGTTGTGAGGCACCCCCATGACCAACTTCATTTCATAACATTTTTTGCAAGATTTGTTAAGCAACTTTGGTGGTTGTAAAGCAATCCCATTGGCTGTGAAGGGCATTTTTTTTGGCAGAAATTAGAAATACTGGTTTCCAGCAAAAAATGTTGGAATTGGCAGTCACATGACTGCAGGACATTGCAAACGGGGGTAAATGTGGGCTGGTTACCACGCACCCAAGATGCAATCGTGTGACAATAGGAAAAGAGGGACGGTGGCCATCAGCAATTCAAATCTGGGCCGTACTGTTTGGTGTTTTTTTTTTGGGGGGGGGGGGAGAGAATCGGTCATAACTTTGAATGGTCACTAAGTTATCAGTTGTAAGTTGAGGACTTATCCTATAGGTGATACAGAAACTAACTGCATCTAATTTTACTTTAGGAAGATATGGCAATTTCCTTCCTTCCTTAGCATTTTTACAAATGTTTCCATATTTGCAATATTTTTTTTAAAATTTTTTTACAAAATTTCAGCCTTACCTGTTTGAGCTGAGAATTCCACTTGCTTTTCAGACTGTACTTCCAGGGTTTCGCTTTCCAGGGGAAGACTACTCCTGAAAAAAAAAGGTCAATCCAAGGCAAAGAATACCAGGTTTTGCAAGCATTTATTCATTTCGCTGGAGTCTTGCTCTATTTTTTTTATTTTTTTTAAAAATTCTCTTCAAAGCATTAGCGAAAGGCTGTCCATATTTCTCCACGACTGTAAGGCAGACAGCACAGGAATAGCTTGACTACAGGTTACGATGGAGATGTTTAATGTAAGCACCAGCTACCAAATCCAAGCCTATGTGAAAAGGCAAGAACCTGTTTGAGATGCTACTAAATGTTCCAGAGACAATCTGAAAGATGTTATCTTCCGCTCACAGCCACAAATCCCAGATGATCGAAGTCACCCATTTTCTCAAGGTCAATTTTTATCGTTTCATTCCCTATGCACGCACGCACCTTTGTCCCTGAAGCGTCAATACTCTGTAACTTGTATCGTTGTCTTGGCCTTTCTCTTTCTCTATTCCTTTGACAAATATATAAATCCTCTCAACCTGAAGCTTTCCTCTGAAACTGTATTATTCTCTATACATTTTCTGCTTTTCCACTCACTAATTCTTAAAAACAACCCAATATCCCTAAGCTCATGACATAATTTCTTTCACCAGTTACCTTGAAAACCTCTCGCCTTTCTTGGACCTTGCTAACTCCATATCCTGGTTCAGTGCCTCAATCAGACTTTGTCCACCCACTTCCAAACCTGGTACTCTCTCATTTGTTACCTGCTGTGCCATTGTTAACACTCTTCTTTCAACATGTCCCAAAATGGATGTCACCTTATGGCAGCTACTTGCAGGAACATACGACTCCTCAGCTAACTTCCTCCCCTTTATGTGCAAACCAACCGGGCCTTCGCCCCACATAGCGAGCCTCATTGCATTGTATCTCCTGATTGCTATTCCCATCACCCCGTCCCTCCAATCTTTTAGTTCTTTTTTCCTTGTGAACAAGCCAGGGCTTTGCCTTTCAGTCATCAGGCCAGGACTTCCCTCATCGTGAACCTTCTGATCTGCAACACCAAACCGAGAACCTGGTGGTCTTGGCTTCAGTATCTCATTCAACCAATGCACGTTGGCAGACTTGCTTGCAAGCTCAAACATCCTTCTTCTCATCCCAATATTTAATGGCTCAAGCCTCTGCGCTGCCGATTTGGTTGCACACTCACCCATCACCATCAAGTTAATTCTTTCTTTTATTCCTGCCCGAAGTGACCTTGACATACGCCCATGTCCTGGCCCTACGCCTGCAGTCCACCCGGAACTTGCTGGGGCTGCTATATAATCTTGTGTCCGTGGTCTTCCAAGCCATGCTTCTGGCAGCTCCTCCAGATGATGTCTTGCTACTTCACTGGCATTGATTTCTTGTGCCTCTTCCTTCCTCACTTTCGATTCCTGCCTGGCTACCTCTACCTGTTCCACTGCAGGCTTTTTCTTAATCTCCTCTAACTCAGGCAGCTGCTGGATTTTCACCATCCTCTTCTCTGCCTCTGACAAACAATACATTCTTTCCCGCCCAATTCGGTAACCCATGAAGACCACTGCTTTATTTGACCTCACGCTTACTCCAAAACGCCCCTGTTCAGCTGATCGGGTCTCCCTTTGTTCTAATCGCCTCTTGCCCGTATGATCTTGTTTTGTTGGTCTCTTTTCCTCAGGCTTCCTTAAACCAGTTACAATTAATCCTGGAGCTACATGTGCCAACACTCCATTGTAGCCTCCCGCTGACCGAACGGTCCTACGTGGTGTTACTTGAATTGGTCCTTGTCGTAGCCCTGCCAAGCCTACAATTATTTTACCTTTCACTTTTTGACTTTCTTCTTCGCCAGCCAGTTTACCTAATTCTTCAGTGAGCCTTATGCTCGTTTCTAATAAGGCTACTTGATTTAAGGACAAATCTCTTCTTTCCTGGCCAATTCTCACCAATTCTGCAACAAGCTCTTGGCTTAGTTTACCCTCTTGCGTATATGATCTGGATATCCCTTCTCTGGAGCCTACCCCTGCTCTCTCTTGAGTTCGTCCTTCCAATTCTGGACTCCAGGATAAAATCTTTTCTTGAGATGGCAATTTTTCTCCCACTGCATCTATGACAGCAATCTCTGCCTTTTCCTGAGATGGCCTCGGGCCTTTCGTTATTTCATTCTGATTAATTGCTAATGCCATCTCTAATTCTCCAGTTTCCACTTTATCAATCGTGCCCGCTGAAGCCAATTGTTCTTCTTCCTTCTCTTCTACTTGTTCTTCTAGCCTTTGTTCTGGTTGTGTCAAATCTCCAAATTTCTCTTCAATCATCTCTGATTCCATCTTTTCTTTACTTCTACTATCCTGAGTTTGCCCAGGCATTTCTTCCTGTATTCTACTTATACCCTCTGGTGCTTCTGTTACTTCTCCACCTACACCTTCCTCTGCAATCGACTCCTCTACAGTCTCTTCCTTTGCTTCTACACTTAGTGCCATGTCCTCCTCTTCCATCTGTATTTCATTAATGCCCATCAAATTTTCAACCTTAAGGTTAGCTACTGCCAATGATATATCATCTTCTGTTGTCACCTTGCCAACAGCCTCTCTCTCTGCTTCCATGGCGGCTAAATCTTTTTCGCCCCTTACTACTTCACTTGTCTCCACCGAATCCTCAATGTTATCTTCAACCGGTATCCTCACAACTTCTGTAGTCACTTTCCCAATTTTATCTTCCCCTCCCATTACCATCTCACTCGACTCTTGCAAATGTTCAGCTTCAGCCACCGTTAATGTCACAGCTCCCTCTGTACTTACGTTTTGTTCTCCCACCGGTTCCCTACTTTCTCCCCGACTTCCCTCAACTAACTTCTCCGTCTCTCCTTGATGCAGTGTTGTTGCTGCTGCATCTTTCTTTTCAGTTCCAATCTCCGCCTCGGTTTCTGGTGCTTTCCCAGCCTCTTCAACCTGTATTTGATTTGCTTCCGAAAGCCTGGCTTCCTCCTCCACCGGTGCATCCCTCTCTGCAGTCATCTCTCCAGCTTCCCTGAGATTTCCCAACACCTCCTCAGGTTTTCCTTGGGTTTCTACTGATGTCTCCGTTTCACGGGCCATTAAACTCTCTCTCTCTCTCTGATCTACTCCAGCTACTTCATCCCCAGCTTTGCTGTACACCTTATTTTGCTCCATACCTAATCCTACAGATCCTTCAATCTCTCTCTGATATACTGACGTTGCATCTGCTGCTACCTCCTCTCCCTCTTTAGTTATCTCTAAATTGCTGCCCTGACCAAATCTCAACAGGTCATTATCTTTTTGTATCTCTGTGGTTTCAACAACCTCTTCAGTCCCTCCCTCTGAATCTTTCTGGTCTAAAGCTAATACTTCAGCTGTCTCTTTCATGTTCTTCTCCTTTTCTTCAGCGTCCGCATGAACTTCTTCCTTCCTCTGATCCTGATTTGCCAAAACAACTTCTTCATCCTTTTCTAGAAAAAATCTACTCTCTTCAACCATCCCTTCTTCTTCATGCTCCTTGATCTTCCACTGATCTATCCCCCTTGGACTTTTTTCCTCTTCTCCTGCAGAGGGGCTCACAAATAAACCAGTATCTTTCTGATCTGCTCCTCCCAATTCCTCAGATTCCTCTTCCTCTGCTTTACTTTTCAGCTCCCCAAGACTTGATTTCCTCCCCGTTTCTGTCATCACCTCAGTATAATTTCCCTCCTCACCTAACGCTGCTTCTCCTTCGGACGTATCAACTCTTCCTTGACTTAATTCACCCACGTCCCCCCAAATATCCTGATCTTGCCCCTCTGACGCAGCTGCCCCCTTCTTATTTTGCTCCACTGTAGCCTCTTGATTTAGCCCCTCGTTTCCAGCACTATCCGCCTGATCTTCTTTCCGTCCCTCCTCAGGCTCCATGTTTCCTATGGCTCCCTTCCCTCTAGTTACTCTTGCTTCTCTCGCAAGCCTTTTCCACACGATTTGATGACACGCAACAACTAAGTTTCTCAACTAAGTTTCTCCACTCCAGTCCCAGCTTTATTCAACTACCATCCCAAGCTCCCTCACACGCCTCTACCCTTAACCCCCACCCCACCCCCAACGCCTCTGCAATCCTTGCGATCCCTCCGGCCGGCAACCCTAAAGCTCTCCAAACTTGCGACCCCCCCCCCCTTTATCCTCTTCGACCCGATTCCCTGAACGCCCAGATTGTACCGTAATCGCGTTTTCTAAACATGGCCCGCCGGCACTTTTCTTTCTTCAGCCTAAGTTCGCCACTGTTCGCTCCCTTCCCCCCCCTCCTTCCTCACTTTAACCCTTTGTCCCCCTTGTCCCCGCCCACTTTCCCCCCCTCACCCCCCTCCCGACGCCTCAAACCCCTCCCACCCACGCGCCCGACCCTCCCGAGCCCCGTCCCCTCAAGATCCCCACCCGCCCCTCCCCCCCACGCACAGAGGAAGATGCGGCCGTTGGTTGGTCGGCCGGGTCCGCGGCGCGCGCAAAGACGACGAGCTGCCGTGTGTGGGGGGGGGGGGGCTGAGGAAGCGAAAAGAGAACGGCGACGGGCTGAAGTAATAATAGGCCGGCAGCGGCCGTTGGCTGAACAAGCGCGTGCGCTCTCTCATTGGCCTCCCGCTACTTCCCGCCCCACTACGGTCCGAGAGCGCGCCCTCTAGAGGTAGGGGGGGAAATAAACCAGCGGGAACGGGGGAAAAAGGGGCACGCGGACGCCCTTATTTGTTTCCTCACTTTTCCCTCCCGACTCGACGCACAGGCTCGCCCCGCTCCACAGAGGTGGGTGTGAGCAAGAAGAGTAGAGACCCGGCCGGTCCGCCATCTTACCTGGGTGGGAGGGGGGAGGAGTGAGGAGGGAGGGGAGGTGCCTCCTGCCCCGCCTCCTCCTGCCGCCACCTCAGCCCCAGCGCCGCCGCCTCGGTTGGATAGAATCTGCCGCCATCCGTGGCTCCTAAGCCGCTCCCGGTCGGCTTTGTCCAGTGCGTGGCCCCCGCCGGTATTGCTCGGCACGTCGCTGACCCCTCCCACTCGGCTGCTAATCCCTAACCAGGCCCCGCCGAGGCAGACCCGACCCGCCGTGGCAAAATGGCGGCCGCCACCACCAAGCGCCAGGGCCAACCCCCTCCCTCCTCCCACCGCTCCCTCCGCCCGCCGGCCTCGGCATGGAAGTCTCGCGAGAATTAAAGCGACGCGAGGGGGAGAGACGCCGCGGCACGGGGGTGGGAAAGGATTCAACCGGAAGTTGATTCCTAGAGAGAGATTATTGGGGACGGAGGGAGACCTCACGAAGGGCTGCGGCGAAGCTTTTTTGTAACCATCAGACCAAGGCCAGGGAGCGGGAGTCTCAGCGCACGGGGAAAGGGCGAGGCCATTGTGAGTGAAGGGCGTCCTCAGGAATGCTGGGAGTTGCAGTCTATCCGTTACCCCCTCTGGAAGCATGAAAACAGGAGCCAGGGCGCCTTGTCCTAGCTGAGCAGGCTGGCGCGACCATTCAAATTTCCCCAACGTAGGTGCTTGTGTGTGTGAGGTTTTAGGTTTACACACATGTACCCATGACCTTTACTGTGCGATTGTCCCTATTTACATGAATTTAAAAAAGATTTTAAAGCCAGCTGGCAAAAAAATGAGCCAACTATCTCAATGTTGCAAAACGTTAGAGCGCATCGTTTTGACAGGAACTGTTAATTTAGGTCAGGGGTCTTCAAACTTGGCCCTTTTATGGCTTGTGGACTTCAACTCCTAGAATTCCTCAGCCAGTGTGCCTGGCTGAGGAATTCTGGGAGTTGAAGTCCACAAGTCATAAAAGGGCCAAGTTTGAAGACCCCTGATTTAGGTTGTCAAAAGCAGAGTACAGAATGCTACAACGCCTCAAGCTCGTATCAACCCGGAACATGTTTTGATTAGGACAAATTTCTACCGCACTGATATTTTTTTCAGCAATAAAAAATTGGGGCTGGCTGTCAGCATGAAGGACTATAGAACTATACGGTACTTGAAATATTTATTGACAACAAATTCAGAGTGTGGACTTTGAACACACATGTATATATATTCTGCAAATAGAGATGCATGTTTTATCAAGAAAATATATTATTTCCACCTTATAGATTAAGTACCATTTTAATATTTTAAATTGCAGGCAATGTTACATGATTCAAAAAGCACTTACATTTAGGTAAAAAATAGCGTGCAGCTAAGTTGCTTGTTTTTATGGTTATACAGTTATAAAAACTATGGTTATATACAGTTATAAAAAAACATACTGTACATTCTAATGTGCTTGATACTTAAAAGACATTTCCAATTTATTGGAATGTTATTTTATGAAATATACATGGGAAATATGGTAGTTTTAGTCATTTAATTTTGGGTACATAATTTCTTGGACATGTCCAATACACAATGAATAATTTTGCTCTATATTTTAGCCTATATCTTTGGTCATTTTCTGAATTGGAAAAGTGGCAGTGGCTAGCACTGCCTCAGGTTTCTTGAGGATGACTGCATATGCATTCCATTCCTTGATAACCCATCTTTTTATCCAAAGGATATTTAATTCAGCTTAATTCATCTCCCCTAAATATATTTTCACCAGTTGCAGTGTCCCAGGGTCATGTGGCCACCATTTGTGATCTTCTCAGTCAGCTTCCCACATGCAAGGATGGATTATCTTAACAACTGCAGTTAACACTGTAGTAAAAAAGGTTGTAAAATCAGACGTGACTCACTTAAGCCACCTTAACAGAAATTCTGGTCCCAATTATGGTTATAAGTCAAGGACTACCCATATTTTTATTGTGAACTTAGGTCAATGCTTGTGAAAACATTTTCTACACATATACAATAGCTGAGCAGCTAAATCTGCCCAGTGCAAAAGCTATGGCCGGAAAAAATGATGCAACAAAAAAGGACAACCTAAGTGCTTTGCTGGGTTCTTCGACGAAAGCATATGCAAAACCAAATTCCTTCAATTTTGAAGTATCTAATTTTCTTCGATGAATATTTTAGCATGATTTTGAATATTAGAATATATTATCCAAAAGTCTTGTTAGAAACATGAGTCAGTTTGAAACCACTGGATGTAATCATGGCTCTAAATAGGACTACCTCATCCATGTACATATTTATTTGAAAATGTATAACTGTCTATCAAAACTACATTTTTCTCCTGCTGAAACATGTTAAAC
Source organism: Vipera berus (assembly GCF_964194415.1). Taxonomy (NCBI): domain Eukaryota; kingdom Metazoa; phylum Chordata; class Lepidosauria; order Squamata; family Viperidae; genus Vipera; species Vipera berus. The sequence continues at coordinate 14,449,707 of NC_138205.1, forward strand.
CCTACTATTCCGTTCACTTTCCGAGTGTATTCTTGACAACAAAAATGTAGTGGTTAAGTCACCAGGTTAGAAAGTGGGAGACTGTGAGTTCTAGCCCTCCCTTAGCCATGAAAACTGGCTGGGTGACCTTGGGCCAGTCACACACACACAGAGTCCAAGTGATTTGTGGGGAAAATAGCAAGGTTATTGTAGGGAAAATAGGAAGAAAATGCATTGGATGTTTGTTGCCTTAGTTATTTGTAAAAACAATACAGGCGGGATATAAATAAATGAAATAAACCCTTAATCCTGTGTTTAATATATAATTATTTAAATATTTCAAGGTGACTGTTTATTAGGACAGGTTTATGTATTTTAATTCCAATCTCAAAAAGGTACAACTATTTTTTTTCAGTAATATTTTGGATCTGTAAGAAGCTACACCAAATGGATAGTATTATTTCATGAGAATTCTGTGTAGCGGTTCTTCATATTAAAATATTTCTGCATTTACTCGAGTTAAATCCATTGACCCTAATGGCACTTTGAAATGGAAATGCATAGGACTATACTTGATACTTTGGGTGTTTTGATTCAGAAAGGTGCAAAATATGGCTTTTGGTGATATTTGACTGAGATCTGAACTTCTAGAAGCTTTTCGGTAAGAAATTTATTATAGCTTGTATTTGTACTTGCACCAAATTACCCACTTCAGCCTGACTACAAAACGTTTGGTAAACAAGGCATAAAAATTATGAAGATTATAGGAAAATAAGGATTAAATTGTGTGTTGAGTATTTTTGTCTACTGCTGGAACTGTGAGCTCAGAATATTAAACGTTGCAATTTATTTTGATGTTTAATCCAAGTAATTTTGTATGATAGTACAAAATGTGTGCATAATAAATTTATAAATTGTGTATGTATGTGTATGTGTATTCTTAACTGAGATTTAGAAAAATAGGAAAAAATGGATGCTGAAGTCCCAGACATTTCAGGATTTAAAGATGTGTTTATAGATTGCCTCCATTCATGACAACATTAGTCAAACCTATTCTAGATATTTTAAGATCTTTTGATTTCTAGATTGGCAGGGGTACAAGAGGAAAATTAGTATTTTTACTGTGCTTTACACCTCTATTTTTTCTTGCTCTTGTGAGTCACATTAGATTGCATCTAATACATGGGATATTGTACAAAAGAGTGCTTTGAATTAATCCCAGTGAGGCTGATTCTGGATTGAGCATAATTTCATTGCTGATCAGCACGTTGCTGTGCTGATCTCAGATTAGGCTATACTATTAAATAGACAACAGGGAATTTAGTGGGATATGGTGCACATCACGGTGCACATATATACCAAATGTATTTGGAGCTAAAGAAAGTTGAAAGATATGCCTGATGAATAATTCCACACTGGCTGCTTTGCTTTACAATTCAATATAACATTATAAGCCGTCTGGGGAGCAATTTGCCTTTATGAATGCCTTCCAATATTAGGAGTATTTGTGCTAAGTCTGAAAGCTCAGGTGCAGCATCTAGCTGGCCTTGGCTCACCTCAGAAAAATTAAGGAGGGTTGGATAGCCTCAAAACGTTAGGAAGCTTAAGCTAGACTGAAAAGATTAAAAATATGGAAAGCAGCAACAAAAAAAAATCAGTATTACCACCAATGAAATTACAGAGGTGTGCTCACTTAATATCCAGAAGTTGAACTGAACTTTACCTTGAACTACTTACTATCAAGGTTCCCTGTGGATAAGCAGACTAGATCACAAAGGGTCACTCTGGGCATGGTTCTCTCCCAATTCATAATTCAATATCAGAAAAATGACAAACGATTTCATAGAAGCATAAGCACTCATTGAAAACCAGAGATGGAACTATGGAACGCTGCATTCCATAGTATTCAAGGAAGGGGCAGAGATGCCAAAGTGTCTGAACATTTTTATCTAACCCGTTTGGGCTCTCACCTAGCAGATAATTATTCTGGATGATTATATCTCACTCTTAAGGCATTTGGCTTTTTTTTGAATTTAGTGATGTTTTATGACAGGAAACCTCTACTTTGCAGCCCAGATTTTATTAGGCGAAACTTGAGGGCTTATTCTGTGCTACTACAAAAAGATGAGGGTGGAGGAAACAAAATGCAAAACCCCATCTTTAATTGCAATTATATATGCAGAATCATACGCAGGATGTCATTTATTCTTCAAGATGTCAGCAACGTTTATAGATTAAGGGGCCCAATCTGTGCAGATGGGGAACACTTCAAAGAGCGGGCTAAGCCATAACAAAGCAGGTAGTGCAGGAAAAACTATTTTTTTTTAAAAAAACAACACAGTAATAGTAGATATGATTATTCCCCGTGTATTTATTTAATAACTCTGCCCCTTTGCCATATTAACGAATATAATCCAGGGCACGTTTTACTGATACTTTGGGACTGCGGACAGTACCTGAAGGAATTGCAAGTTGAACAGCTGTGCCTTAAAGGAGTGGAAGGAAGGGGGGGAAAAAGGTTTTCTTTCCCCAAAGCGTGGCTGATTCTGCCGGTTTCTGCCTCCCCCAAACAGCAGCTCTACTTTTACATTATAACTGTGCTCTGTGAATACTTTCAGGACCACAAAGGCGTTTGTATTAAAAGACTATACACAGGATTCTGCATCTAGCTCCGTTTATGCTTTTCAGAGACCGCAAAAATTAAAATTCTCCAAGAGAGCAGTTTCCCCATCCGAGAATTTCGCCTTGTACTCCACACGCTCTCATTTGTTCTCTACTGTCCTGGAAGAAGGTGAGAAGCTGTATCCTTCCCCCCCACACACACACACACCTCCCTTTTCCTCATCTAACACACACACAGCAAGGAATCGAGAAGCACCAGTTTGGAATTTAATTAACCAGCCTGGGGAAGAAAAGGGTATTGGACAAGTGTGTTGCACCATCCCATTAATTACAGGAGGAGGGAAAAAGGGATCAGGAAACTGGAGCAGGACCGAATACAGGTATAGAAAAGAGCAGTACAGTAAAAACAAGGGGGAACAAAAGAGGGCAGAGGAGAGGGGACGGGAGAGGAGAGAAAGTCACTTTTAAAATCACAATCTCAAACCTTTTATAAATGTACAAAAACCTTTTTCCCCATCTGCCTAGGGGAGAATATATAAATATTTACACTGCCTCGTGGGGGAGGTACCCCAAGATTCAAGCCCTTCCCCCTTCCCCTGAAAGCAGCCTTCCCACCAGTCCACTGAGGATAAAGGAACACACCGAGTCTGTTTTTAGCCCAGCAGGAATCCTGGAAGCAGGACAGAAATCCCGATGTCTTCAGAGGCCGGAAGAGGAGGCCTTTGCAGAAATCGGGAACGACTGCCAAGGGCCCTCTGGGCACCTGCACTCCCGGCCTCTTCCCCCAAATGCACCCCGTTATCCCAACTCCCAAGGTCGAAGTCCTTCTGGGTGATGACAGCAGCACATCCCTAGCTCAGGCTATCGTGACCAAAAAAGCCACTTTCCTCTCCCCGCAAACTTAAAAGACGGGCGCCCCGGAGGCTGCTCGGCGAGAGGCGTTCACGTTCCAGAGCGCCACCAGAGCGCTATTATCTGGAGTCCCGGTCCTTGTAGGAGGCCGCCAGTTCTCGGATATCGGGGGCTCGTCGAGGGGAGCAGGGCCGAGCATTGGAAGCAGGGATGAGAGGTGGTGGGGCGCTCAGCAGTCCCACCGCTGCCACAGCTGCCGAGGGGGTGGCTTTTGCCAGCAGTCCGTTTTGATGGCGGGGATAAGCCATGAGGCTGGGGTGAGGCGGGGGAGCCAAACCATACAACCGGGCTCTTTCGTAGTCCTCGGCGGCAGCGGCGGCAGCAGCAGCAGGCGATGGGGTCTCCAGGTAGCGAGGCAGGCGCTGTAGCGGGTGCAACTCCAGACCCCGGTGGTGGTAGGGCTCTCGCCAGGCCTCCAGTGCAGCATAGGAGGCAGCTGAGGGCGGGGCGGCCACCAAGTAGGGAGAGACGCTTCCTCCCGTCCCAGCTTGGGGTCTCTCAAACACAGCCAGCGTCCCCAGGGGGTGGGAGACATGCAAGGTACTGTGATAGGAAGCACCCGTGCGCAGAGCACCCTCAAAGCCAGGCAACTCCGGCTCTTCCTTGACCTTCACTTCTTTCTTGAGAGGCAACTCTGGGTAAGGGGAGCGGGAGGTATGCCCTGAACTTGCCGGGCTGCCATAGCGATGTTCTCGTTCTGCCTGTACGTGGGGTCGGCTTGGAGGCTCCTCGTGGATCAGCGATGGGTTCTTTGAGGTGGGAGTAGCTGGAGAGGAGCGCAGCGAATGGCGGGAGAAGAAGCCAGAATCTCTGAATCAGAGAGAGACATAAAATGGAAGGGTCAAGACCTCCTGTGGAATCTGGCCCTGAAGCACTGACTAGCGGTCAACCACTGCATGCAGCTGCTTGGTCTCACTGTGGACCTAAATAATCAAAAGACCTTCTCCACCCTTTCAGAAAAGTCACCTATATTTCTTTTTTTTTTTTGGCCAGACGTATCTCTGAAGAAAGTGTTAAGTGTTCAGCGGTAGGCAGCTTTAGAGGGCTGGTGGACATGTGGAAGTGAAGAGTCCATAGTGCTGACAGCCCTTACAAAATGGCTGGAGCTGAGCGGTTTGCCAGTTTACAAAATGGCCGCTCTGGTGAATGTGACCATCTTCATCCACCTCTAATCCCTCAGGATGCGTCCTACTGATTCAGTTTTTTCTTTCTTTCTTTTGGAATACTCTTCATATTTAGCTGAGATTGCCTATGATTTTTTCCTTTCTGAGAATGGAGCCCAGAAGGATTTTTGTGTGCTTGTACTGCATGGTAGCTTCCCATTACATATGGCACTTTCGGAAACCTGTTTCTGAATGGCAGCATATAATGTTTTATATGTAGAAACCTATAATCACCTATCTCTGCAATGGTGGATGGGACACTTCTACATATCAAGTCTCTGCTATTAACCCGTGTCCCCTTTTCCCCTTACCTGTCCTTCTCATCCTTGATCACCGGCCCTTCAGACTTCTCGCTCTCCTTCTCAAGTTGGCTGCTTCCACGCTCAGACCCGTCACTGCCCCCACCTTTGGGCCAGGCTGGGGCAGTAGGGAAGGAAGGTGGTGTACGGTGTAAGCGATTCCATGGCTCATGTGGACTAGGGAAGGCAGGAGCTCCAGGGCTGTCCTTCTGCCCAAAGACTGCACTTGAGTCTGGGAAGGAGAGAGGAAAGATCAGACGGCCACACTAGATGCAATGTTGCCCCTACAGCCCAGATCAATGAGAAATAATATGGAAGGAACTGAATTATCTCATTAAAAGATTCATAGTAGTGATCATGCTGGCGCACAGAGCAATCCCCACTTGGAAAAGCACATGGTGCAGTCTTATAAAATCATTCTGCTTCTAAATGCTGGTGGAAGGATTCGTTAAGAGGAGGAAGGGGGAGAAAACTCACTCACAAAAAAACTGTCAACACATTGGGAGATATTATACGACACACAAAACCTCTCGCCTACGTTTCTCTCTTACATGTTTGATAAAGGCAGAGAGCTATCTGACTTTCCCGCCTGTCTCTGCCTTTTCTAAAGGGTAGAGATTTGAGTAGTTTACCATAGGCTGTTTGCAACAGAAAAATTCAAAGCCTTACACACACCTTGCAAAAATTATCAAATGGGAAGGAGAAGAAGAGGGAGGTAAATCATGGAATTCTATGTATTGAGCAAACAAATCCAAAACCAGCGGTGAAGGAAAAAGAGTAAAACAAGTTAAAAAGTTAAAACTACTGAAATTTTTCCTCTTGATAAATGTGCCGTGTGGAGGAGACATTAACGCCGTGTTACTTGTGGGCTGTTAGCAAAAAGGTGTTCAGTACGTGATGCTTCATTATGCGCTCGTTTGACTGGTAAAAAAAAACCCATTTAACCTGTAGCCTTCTCAGTCTTTCATGTGACCTCGGAAATCAACTGCCAAATTCCAAGATTCAACCACAGCCAACTAGGAAACCACAAAGATTGGGGTTGGACTAGATGACCACCAAGGTCCCTTCCAACTTCATATATTATTATTATTATTATTATGATTATTATGATTATTAAGATATATGATTTACTAGTGCTTGATAGAAAGAAAGGAAAATGAAGGATGCTATAATCTCAAAAGGGACGCGGTGGCTCAGTGGTTTAGGACGCTGAGCTTTGTCGATCAGAAGGTCGGCACTTTGGCGGGTCGAATCCCGAGTGCCGCGTAACAGAGTGAGCGCCTGTTACTCGTCCCAACTTCTGCCAACCTAGCAGTTCAAAAGCATGTAAAAATGCAAGTAGAAAAATAGGGACCACTACGGTGGGAAGGTAACAGCGTTCCGTGCGCCTTTGGCGTCTAGTCATGCCGGCCACATGACCATGGAGACGTCCTCGGACAAGCGCTGGCTCTTCGGCTTTGAAACGGAGATGAGCACTGGCCCCTAGAGTCGGAAACGACTAGCACGCATGTGCGGGGGAACCTTTATATTATATTTATATTTATATTAGATTTTTATACCGCCCTTCTCCCAAAGGACTCAGGGCGGTGTACAGGGCAATAAATATTAAATACAAAGTACAAAAGTTAAAAAACAATTAAATAATTATGCCCAATATATACAATAGTTAAAACCATATTAAAACCCAACCTCCAAACCCATCAGACCAGGCCGGCTTGCTCAAATAAATAGGTTTTTAGATCCCACCGGAAGGAGCGAAGGTCGGGGGCCATCCGGAGCTCAACCGACAAGCGGTTCCACAGGTCTGGCGCGCCCACAGAGAACGCCCTCCCCCTGGGGGCCACCAGTCGACATTCTCTGATCGGAGGCACCCTGAGGAGGCCCTCTCTGTGGGAGCACACTGGACGGAGGGAAGTTGACACCGGCCGCAGGTGCTGCCGTAGGTAATCCAGACCCATGCCATGTAGGGCTTTGTAGGTCATTACCAGCACCTTGAATCTCACCCGGAGGGCAACCGGCAGCCAATGCAGCTCGCGGAGCAAAGGTGTAACATGGGAGTATCGGGAGACCCCCAACACAACTCGCGCGACTGCATTCTGCACCAGTTGAAGCCTCCGAGTGGTCTTCAAGGGCAGCCCCATGTAGAGAGTGTTACAGTAGTCCAAATGAGAGGTCACAAGCGCATGAGTGACTGTATGCAAGGCATCCTGGTCCAGATAGGGCTGCAACTGGCGCACCAGGCGAACCTGGGCAAAGGCCCCCCTAGTCACAGCTCCTATATGAATCTTCTAAAGAGAGCTGTGAATCTAGGAGGACCCCCAAGTTGCGCGCCCTATCTATGGGGGCGCGCAACTTTACCTTTATAATCTCAAAAGGGATTTAACCTAAACCTTCAGGACCTTGTGGCCCTGGAGGTGTTCATACAGCATGATTGACTTATGCTGTATGAACACCTCAGGGCTTTTCAACCTTTTCAGAGATTGCACCACTTTTAGGACACGACAATATTCGAGTACCACCAGTGCCTAGCAAGCGGTCAAAAAGTTGATGACAACCCCCCCCAAAAAGGGATTGGTTTTTTTTACTGATTAGATTGATTTATTGTTATAGAAATGGCTAGTTTATACTATTATGGAAAAGTAAAAAAGTTGAGGTTCGGTATTAATGCTTCATTCTACTGCAACAGAACCAACCCAGTGATGCCCTTGATGTGATGTCCCGGTGCCTGGAGGCGGTGCGGGTCTGGATGGGAAGGAACAGGCTCAGGCGTAACCCCTCCAAGACCGAGTGGCTGTGGATACCGGCATCTTGTATTGTTCAACAAGCTCCATCTCTTTTGATGCGGGGGGTAGTGGTGGTGGTATTGCCCCCCTCAGAAAGGGCCCGCAACTTGGGTGTCCTCCTGGATTCACGGCTTAATTTGGAAGATCATCTAACGGCCATGACCAGGGGGGCCTTCACACAGGTTCGCCTAGTGCACCAGTTGCGCCCTTTTTTGGACCGAGATGCCCTATGCACGGTTACCCACACCCTCGTCACTTCTCGCCTGGATTACTGCAATGCTCTTTACATGGGGCTGCCCTTGAAGAGCACCCGGAGGCTTCAACTGGTGCAAAATGCGGCCGCACGGGTGCTTATGGGAGTATCTCAGTACTCCCATGTTATACCACTCCTGCGCGAGCTGCACTGGCTTCCGGTTACCCTCCGAGTGTGATTCAAGGTGCTAGTAATAACCTTTTAAGCCCTACATGGCTTAGGTCCGGGGTACTTGTGAGACCACCTGCTGCCATTGTCAACCTCCCATCGCCCGGTTCGCTCCCACAGAGCCTGGCCTCCTCAGGGTGCCGTCGGCCAGGCAATGCTGTCTGGTGACCCCCATGGGGAGAGCCTTCTCTGTGGGCGCACCGACCCTCTGGAATGAACTACCCGCGGAGCTGCGGACGGCTCCTGACCTTCGGTTCTTCCGCCGTGACCTGAAGATCTGGTTGTTCCAACAAGCGGGCCTGGACTGACTATGTTTTTTAATTAGGCTTTTTACTGCGTTAAATTGTCTTGTATTTATTGCATTTACTGTTTAATTCTTTTTTAAAAAAATTACTTTTATGTTTTTTAATTTTTATGGTTGTGAGCCGCCCTGAGTCCTCAGGGAGAAGGGCGACATATAAATTTAATCAAATCAAATCAAAATCAAACAGAGGAAGTCGGAAGTCAATGCCTTTTCTTCTTCCCTTCTCCCCCTCACTTTTCTTTCCCTTTTTCCTCCCCACTGTGAACCTTCTTGTCAGAATCCATTTATATCCCATTCATAAATGTTATGTCTAAAATATTATACCCCTCCCTGGATTCTGCCATTTTCCCGATGGGAGAAGAGAAGGTGTTTATTCAGCCTGCCTGTAGGCTGTCTTCAAAGACCAGGGAAAACCTTTTAAACTGAGGACAACAAAGGGAGGGAAGGGAGAAGGAGATCTGGTTTGTATCTCCATTTGAATCTGAAAAGGAAGGAGGCAGTAGTCATAAAGGCACAGGAAGATCCCTTTTCCCACGAAAGGGTTTGACACCTAAGTTTAATTGATGTGGGTTTGACCAAATGGGTTTGAGGGGAGGGGGTTGAACCGGGAACTCTTTATAAAGTATCAAAGTGTAACGGGTTGAACCGGGAACTCTTTATAAAGTATCAAAGTGTAACACAATGCCAGATCCTGTCTTGTATTTCCACAACCGATCATGTCCTAGTAAAAACTCCTTTTGGACAAGACCTGGCTCCAAGAGTTCTTTATTTTCCTAAGATGTGGATTGGGGTGGGTCCTGACACTTCTATTTGCTTTTGTATTTTTGTATTTTATACTATAATAAAATGTTACAAACCGTAAAAAAAATAATAAAACGGAAAAAGTACCGGTTTTAATTTCTTCGGTGGCGGTTCCTTTGCTGAATCACTTTCCCTTTGCACTGACGGACGTATCACGAATTTATCCATATTTATTAATATCCACCACTGCCTTGGTGGTCAGCTGGCTGGTCGGCCCTTCTTCTCTCCCTCTCCTCCCCTTCCTCCCCGCCCGCTGGGCTCTCCTTCCACAGCCTCTACTGTTTTCTTTAAGGTCTTTCTTTCCCCCTCCCCTGCCAAAACCTCTTCCTTTTATCTCCTCTCCTCTCTCCCCCACCTTTTCTGTTCCGTGTGTGCTGTGAAGCACCGATCAACGTGTAGCCACCCATGCCAAACTTGGGGCCTCTGCCTTGCCCCGGTAGCTCCAGCTGACTCTCTCACCCCAAGGGCCTTCTGCTGCTCCTCTTGGTGATAGCAAAGGCTATCGGAAGCACCGATCCTGGGCTCTCAGTAGAGGCCCTGCAACACCCCGGCTCCAGCTGACTCTCCGCCCAAAGACTGCATGCGGCTGCCGGCCACCCACGAGGCCTCCGGAAGCGCCAATCGTCTGGAACCGTGCGAGCCAATCCTGGGCCCTCAGCAGATGGTCCGGTAACACCGCAGCTCCAGCTGACTCTCCCCCAGGCCTATGCGGTGCTGCTGCCACTTCAGCTCACCGGCACTGCCGCTGCTTCAGCTCATCCACCCCACTACCCATGTCTAGGTTGTGTACCACCTGCCAGGTGCCAAAGTACCATCATCGCTACAAGTACCACTGGTTGAAAAGCCCCGGCCTAAATAGCCCTACAGCTGGAGAGTTCTCTTCCACTGAGCTGCGGTGTCTGGCAGTCATCCTGGCTGCCATTTTTCAAGTCATCCTTAGCTTGCAGAGACTAGGAAGCTTTTGTTGCCCCTGTAATATTTTTTTTAACTACAGCTGAAACAATCCTAATAATATACGAGTCAAGCGCTACTGTGGATGCAGTCAAGGACTCTTTTATCTTTTTTATGTCCAGTTTTCACACATAAGTAGTTGGGGGAGTTCATAGTCCTTGGTTGCTTGGCCTCCCCCCCAACCCCAGCAAACACCTTTTAAAATGCTGGTATCAAAATAAGGCCCATTCTTGCCCAGCTATTTCGATAACCCACAGAAAACTGCCTTAAAATACTTGTGCCCCTTCTCTTAAAAATACTCACTGAAGGATGGGTTGCCCAGACCGCCAAATGCCCCGTTGGAGAGTGCGCCCAGAGAGGCAAAGCTAGGCGGCCTGCCAAAAGGATCTGGAAAAAAAAAGTCAGTGGAGGAGTCAGCAATCATACAGGAGCTACCGGTTCCCATTCTCTTGGCTGCGTTACTCTGGGACGTCAGGTCTTACCAATGTGAGGGCTGGGGTTGAGGAAAGAGCCATGGGGAGCGGTGGCAGGGCCAAAGGAGGGGGCGTTGCCTGGATGGACGACACCTGCAAGAAAGAGGAAGTGAGCACAGGATAATAAGATTAAAACAAAAAGAAGGCGGGGAGAGGACGCTGAGTGTATTTCACATCAAACGAACGATGACTCCCAAAACAAAAATATTCCCAGGGTAAAATGTAATTTAACCACGACCTGTTTTTAAGTGCCTTGATTATTTTTCTCTCATAACCCTCTGTATTAAGGTAAGGCCTCCCTGTTCAGGTTTTCAGACAGAAAACTGAGGAAAGCATAAAGATTAACATTATGGGTCTTATTGTCAAAACACCAAGTGCCCAGCAGGTAGGCAAGGCCACCCTTGGAATACTGCATCCAGTTTTGGTCACCAACAAAGATGATCTGGGGACTGGAGGATAAAACATATAGGGAACGGTTGCTGGAATTGGGTATGTGTAGTTTAACGAAGAGAAGGGTGAGGGGTGACATGATAGCAGTGTTCCAATATCTCAGGGGCTGCCCCAAAGAAGAGGGAGCCAAGCTATTCTCCAAAGCACCCGAAGGCTGGACAAGAAGTAACGGATGGAAACTAGTCAAGGAGAGAAGCAACCTAGAACTAAGGAGAAACTTCCTGACAGTTAGAACAATTAACCAGTGGAACAACCTGCCTCCAGAAGCTGTGGGTGCATCACTGGAAGTTTTTAAGAAGAGACCGGACAGCCGTTTGTCTGAAATGGTATGGAGTTTCCTACCTGAGCAGGGGGTAGGACTAGGTAACCTCCAAGGTCCCTTCCAACTTTATTATTATTTTTGTTATTGTTGTTATTAAATGGCACAATTAGTTGTACTGGCAAAAAGTGGGCACGGTGAGCTTTAAGAAGTCTGAGTTATTTAATCATCAAGGAAAAGCCTTCCAGCATTTGCAAAAAGCAGACTGACCAGCGGCTGTGAAGAGGGTGGCAGGGCGTGCCAGCTCCTGGCTATGGGGCAGACTGCCAAAGGCTCCGGTCTCAGGCAAGCCAGTGAGGAGGTCATTCCGGAAATCCAATTTGTGGGGATCGCCCTGCATCAGCTGTGAGGAAACAGAAGAGCAAGAAGTCCCGGTAAGCCACAAGTCACGCACGAGTCCATCCAACTGGCCTCACTCTATCCTTTGGCAGAGATCTCTCCTATTCTGCCTCACAACACTCTCGTGATGATTCTGCTCTCCAACCTCTAACCCAGCACCGCAAGCCCCAATTTGGATCCAGCATGGGAGACATCGAGAAGAGCAAGGTTTCCTCTCCGTTTGGTTGCAGGGACCTCCTGTGCCACACCCCCAACACTGTACACAGCAGGTGGAGGGGAAAGTTGGCCCAGGCTCACCCTACCTTTATTTTCTCCTGGTGCCGCAGGATCATATATGCCACACGGACGTGCATGGCGCACCACTTCCCCGGCTTCTGCGAGAGAGGGGGGGAACCATCAGCTCTGCACATTATGTCCCTGAGGGCCAGGCACGTGTTTGCCCTATACCCTGACCTCTTCACTCTCCCCACTCCAGGGTGTATCTCCCCCTCCCACCACTTCTAGTCCTTTCACCTCACGTATCCACCCTTTTGCAGTGGGATCAAAGAGTGCCCTAATGTTACTCACTCTCAATGTTGGCCTGAAAGGATCGGTGATCTGCAAGGAGACAGGGAAAAAAAGAACACATGGGGGTGGGGTGGTGGGGGTGGACAATCCTCCCCCCCCCCGTCCCTGCCATTCTCCCGAATTGAGGGTAAACTCACCTGGGTGCCTTTCTGAGACATGCTGGGTGGGACAGCACCCAGCCGGGAAGGCAGGTCAGGATTAGTGCTCTGAGGAACAAAGAAGCAAAACAGACCATTAAATAGAAGCACAATCAGTTGATTAGCATTCCCTAGCACAGGCCGCCTTGAAATCGTCCCCCTCCAACTGCGGAGTTTGGGAACGGTTAGCTCAAGCTTTCAGCTTCTTCTACTGGAATATTCTAGTTTCGCCTGCAGACGCGAAATGGCACCACTCTATGAAACCATGTACAACCCCACAGCTTCCCCCCCCCAAAACATGACTTCTCTCTTTAAAAGTTCATGGCTGAACTGGCACATCAAGTACTTGCCCTCTCATGCATTGATCTGCATTCTTTTGGGATTGCCATGATTCCCACAGCCCTAATCTATCCCACCAAAGTCACTGCGTGCAGAAAACTCAGGCATCACAGTCCTGGATCCCACCCCACCCCCGCTCGCCACGACAACATGCAAAAGGCCTCTTATCACCAGAAAATAAGCAGAAAAGCCAGAAGCTCTGAATTCTAAAGCTTTCCCTCCACTCAAAACTTCCACAAAACCCCATTTGTCTACCGTGTCTGGAGGGTTCACCTTAGGTTGGAATGCCCCCTGCAGGGAGCCAAAATTCACAGCAGGAGGCAGGACTGGGGAGATCCCCGACACGGTTGGGGGGTAGGCAGGATAAAACTGGAAGAAGAAGAAGAAGAAGGAAGCAATGGAAGTGCCACCCAGAGAACTGAGGCAGGAGAGGGTTCTGCTCCATTCCCAGGATGCAGTTTGGTCAATTTCATCGGGGTCCCTTTAAAAGGCCAGCCCCCTCCTCCAAAATGAACGCACTTACATTATGTCTCAGAAGCCCATCCATTTTCCCAGGGTACTTCTCATACTGGAGAAAAAAAAAAGAAAAGAAATCAGAAAAGGCCTGTTTAAATGGGCCAGGCAGGTCCCAGGAGAAGGGAGGAAAGAAAGAGAATTGCCGGGCCCCGAAACCAGGAAAGACACATGGCGATTCTCCCAAGCAAAGTTCTCGATTGTTCCGTGCCTGTAGACAGAATCTTGCCAAACTAAAAGCCCTCTGTTCTCTACATCGAGCATACATTCTGAGAACTGTTAGGGAGGGGCTGCCTTCACCCCCTTTCTCTCCCAGAAAATACCTGGACTGAGCTGCCTCTTGAGTCCTCGGGGTTGCGCCCTTCCCTCCCGGAACTCCATCTCACTACACCGCATCTCAAAAATCCTTTTAAACTAAGCTGGTCTAAATCCTGATAGACCCAAGTTAACCCTACTAGATGCTGTAAGGCCCATGAGCCGTGAAGCCTTGCTTGCCACCTCACTTCGAGTCTATGCTGCACTTACCATGGCTGGGCTGGGTGTGGGCACCATGCTTGACGGGAAAGGAGTGAAGTGCTGGTGGGTGTGCTGGTGGGTGTGCTGGTGCTGGTGGTTGTGTTGGTGGAACTGGAAAGCCAGCGGGCGAATGGCAGCAGCTCCCATGTCGGCCCCGCCTTGCGTCGTGAGGAATCGGGAACTCAAGTCCTGGCGGATTAATTCTTGCTCTGAGGAGACAGAAGAACAATCCGTAATTGCCAACGGTCAGCAGAAAAGTGAACCAATGCTGAAAAAAAAGAGAGAGAAAGGATTTCACTCCCTCCCTCCCTCCCTCCCTCCCCACAACTCTCCATCTCTCCATGTACAGGAAGTCCTCAACTTATGACCAGTTGCTTAATGATCCAAGTTATGACAGACCACCCCAGAGCTATTTAAGAACCATTTTCAAAATTATATGGCTGCACACTACCACCCCAGGGTCATGTGATCCCATTTTCAGCACGTTTTATTTTATGTTTTAGAACATTTATATAGCTGCCTACTCACTCACCGCGACTCCAGGCATACAAACAGTAAAAATACAAAAAAGAAAAAAAAAGAAAAAAAAAGAAAAAAAAAGACAGATAGAAACAACAAAGATAAAACGTAATAGCCCCCCACTCACCCACCCCGGCAACAGCACGCAATTAAATAAACCATTTGGTGGGGTCAATTGGACTCTGGGTTCCTTGGGCCTACTGGCAAAACCACGTCTTCAGGGCCTTCTGAAAGAGTGCCAAAATGGGGGGCCAGTCTAATTTCTGCAGGGACGATGTTCCAAAAGGGAGGGAGCCATCACGGAGAAGGTCCTTCTTCTTCTGGGTCCCCAAACATTCTTTGCCTCCCCTCTCTTTCACCTCTACAGCTGTTTGCAGTGTTCTGTGCTGACGTGACCATGATTTGCAATTGCTTTTTTTTTTTTGGCCATTTTCTTGGCATTCACTTCTGGTTTGTGGCAAAAATGGCCACTGGGGGTGGGGGTGGGGGGAAAGGTTTCACTTAACAACCCCTGTGAAAAAAGTCATCATTTCAAATCTAGTCACCTGATACCTAGACTTATAACTGCAATGACTTATAGCAGTAATTCCAGGTTCAATCACATTTTTTAGTTGGGGACTATTGGTATCTCTGCCCTATACAGCGGCTCCTAATTTTTCTACAAGTGTTCCAACTAGTCCGGATTTTGTATCTTGCCAGAGTCTTTCTCCAAAGCGGTACAGTCCTATTAGTTTACAGCCTCCGCATATCCTCCGATAACCTTATTCTTTTTAGTTTCCCTTTGAAATTAGTCCCCCCCCCCTTCTTGTTTCACGTTGCCAGTTTGTATTCAAACTGTTCCTTCAAAATTAGGACTAAAAATTCCTCTAAGCTTCCTTAAAAATACTCTTATGACACCCACTACGTAGAGCCAGGTTGTACAACTTCTGGTTCCTAGAGCAAATCTCAAACTTGCCACTAAATTGTAATGTAAAAGAGTGCAGTTATCAAATCGAAATGAAACATTTATCTTAACGACCTTTAAATTTGACTTGTCATTAAAGTGATATCAAAACAAAGTTAAGTTTTTGTCCCAGTCGTGCTTCTTTCATGAATTCAATCTCCAGCATGCAATTCAAAGACCAAATGAAGTCTGTGTCCCAAAAGTGCTTGTACCCCACTGCTCTAAACCATATGCACAATTCAGCCAAGACTACTTTATGCGAGTCGAATGTTCTACATCCATACATGCAGTCCTCAACTTACGACCATAACTGAGCACAAAATTTCCGTCACTAGGGAAGACAGTTGTTAAGCGAGGTTTGACCCATTTATTTTTTTTGACCTTTTGACGGCTGTTAAGTGAATCAACTGCAGCTGTTAAATTAGTGGCATGGTCGTTAAGTGAATCTGGCTTCCCCATTGACTTTGCTTGTCAGAAGATTGCAAAAGGTGAACACGTGACCCCGGGACACTGCAACCGTCATAAATATGAACCAGTTGCCAAGCACCCAAATGTCGATCATATGACCATGGGGATGCTGCAACGGTCGTGTAAAAAACAGTCATAAATTACTTTTTCCAGTGCTGTTCTAACTTAGAACATTCACTAAATGAATGGTTGTAAGTTGAGGACTAACTTTACAGTGTACATTTTGATGTTGATTTTTTTTTACAAACAGTTTGCATCCAAATGCATGTCCTGTATCCTGAAATATATACACCACGTAGGCTAAAGCAGGCGTGTCCATCCAGCAGCCTGCGGGCCACATGCAGCCCTGGACAGCTAGTAAGGCAGCCCCACGAGATAGTAAACTTTTAACATCATTGGGTTATTTATATACATTATATACTTTATATGCGTGCCAAGACGATTCCTCTTCACTCACTGCAGCCCAGGCAAGCCAAAAAGCTGGACACCCGTGGGCTAAACAGTTCAAGCTGTTTTATTCCTTCTTCTCTTCCAATTTAGCCCCTGCCAATCTTCCCCAAAGCACTTGTCACACCCTATCGTGCCCCTCCATTGAATTCTCTCTTACCAGATATGGCAGCGGCTGCAGCTGGGTGCCCAGCAACTTGAAGCAACGGGGGTGGCGGTGGGAGGCCAGGCGAGGGGGTGAACATGCCTGGGGGGTGGTGGGAAGAGGGCCGAAGGGTGGAGGAAAAGGCGTGGGGAGGCAGGGCCAGCGAGGGGGTGGAGGGCCGGTGAGGGAGTTGAGAAGAAGGGGAGCAGGGCGGAAGGATGGGCTTGGGGTGAGCTGCACCGCGGCTGCACCTGAAAAAGGGAGAAAAAATAAATAGATACTTTGGAGTGCCTAGGTCAGGAAGAGACAATATTGATGGAAATACAGAGACCCTCAAGAAAGCCAGACATTAGGCCCTGAGAGACTTGGTTTTCCGTCTCAGTTCGGTAATGAGGAACTCAGCTGGGATGTCTTGGATTAGAAGCTTCATCCAGCATCATATCCTTAGTAATAGCATACGGGGAACAACGGTAACAGGTCTCACGGAATTGTTATCAGTACAAGCCAGGGTACTATGTACTCAGAATAAACTTTTTTTTTAAGAGACCTCTTTCTCAAGAAAGAAATGAGAAAAACATTTGAGAGAACGAGAGCAAGTGCAGCCCCAATACACGACGTAGTCACTTCAACCGTAGGCCAGAAAGCCCCAGTCCAATCTCATCCTTGTCATAACCTATCTATATATAGGTAAAGGTAAAGGTTCCCCCGCACATGCGTGCTAGTCGTTTCCGACTCTAGGGGCCGGTGCTCATCTCCGTTTCAAAGCCGAAGAGCCAGCGCTTGTCCGAGGACGTCTCCGTGGTCATGTGGCCGGCATGACTAGACGCCAAAGGCGCACGGAACGCTGTTACCTTCCCACCGGAGTGGTCCCTATTTTTCTACTTGCATTTTTACGTGCTTTCGAATTGCTAGGTTGGCAGAAGCTGGGACGAGTAACAGGCGCTCACTCTGCTACGCGGCACTCGGGATTCGACCCGCCAAACTGCCGACCTTCTGATCGACAAGCTCAGCGTCCTAACCCACTGAGCCAACGCGTCCCTGTTCAATATATATATAGGAGCAAGCTAGGCTATTCTCTCCATTTTAAGTAGTTAACTCATCTTCAGGGTAGCTATAACAATATACAAACTATCTGCAGGGCTGCTGTAAGGATATACAAGGAGCTCTCAAGAAGTTATTAATAAGGCATAAAGAAGGGGAGGGAAATGCCTCGAAGAGGACAGAAGCAACAGCAGTTAAAGGAAATAAAAACTACGAAAGCGTAGAAGGAAGAAGAACAAAAGGACAGAAAACGGGGACAGGAGAAAAGCTTGAAAGGGATGAACAGATAAAGAGAGTGGGTTGGGGGGGGAAACCAGAGAGACGGCATCGGGACTCACCCTCCAGTGCTGAGGTCGAGCCCTACAGAGTAGGGGGCTTGTGTCTGGCTGGCAAAGGGTGGCACCTTCATGTGCAGTTGGCTCTGGGCAAGGCTGTGGGTAACTGCTCCACCCTGGGGCATTGGAGGCGGCTGGCCTTTGGGCTGGGGCGTCCCACGAACAGTGTTAGGTGTCTGAGCCCGAGTCTTGACAGGAGGTGGGGCAGGAGGACTTGGAGGCAAGGCCTGAGCCAGAACAGGGGCAGTGGCTGCCTGAGGAGGGGGTTCCTTAGGCAGGAAAGGCACTAGCAGGGAGTCCCGGTCAGCCTCATAGTTACGCTCCTGGCTCCGTTCCAGGCCAGAGACTTTAGGGATCACAGAGAGTTTGGCTTCACAGCTCCCGTTTAATGCACCAATGGGTCCCGAGGCTGCCAGAAAAAGAAGGGGAAAAAATATGCAAACAGAGAAAACAGGAATCAGGCTATTGGAAAAGGCTCGACAGATTGTGTTGGGTTTTAAAACTTTTGGGGTGGATCCCCATTTCACTAGCTAGTCAAATCTGTTAGCCACAAATGCCGATGCACGCAACAAGAGTACATGACAGTAAGCAATTAAGGGGAGGGGTTAGGGTTAAGTATCCACTGACATTGCATGTTTTTAAAACCTCCACGAGAATAGCAGAGGAACAAGGAATCAAAACCTTCCAGCAACAGACGGGGCAACTGTCGCAAAACTGTCCAGCAACAATATCGTAGTTGATACTTTGGACATATACCCCACCCACCCCAGTTAGGAGCAGGGCATCTTAGCACCTCAGGAAAATGTTCTGGGGGACACTTTTGCAGTAACCTTCAAGCAAAGCACTCCTTTAGTAGCCATCAGCACGGCCGCACCAGGAAGTACTTGGCTTTGAAGGTTCACGCAAATGCTCCTTCACAGCATTTTATGGAGGTACCAGAGAGTGGTTGCTTCTCATTGGATGGACAACACCTCGCTTAGCCAAAGTTAGGTCTGTGCATGTGGAAAAGCCATTTCTGCAATCCAAGTCACTAAGCGAAGCACGTCAGCCTCCCCAATCCTGGCTAAGCTTTTTTGCGGAGACACAGGTGATTCCAGTCTACGAGGTTCTTTGCTTGCGTTGCAACAGTGGTGATCCGCACAGGGCTACTTAATTAATTAACTACTACTTTTGTGAAAGCAAACTCTTCTGAAACTCAGAGCTGCTTACTTCCCTCTTTTTTTTTTGGCAAAATCCCACACAAACCTATTTCTCTTTTCTGTTCAGCTGTTCCTCCTAAACCTAAGATCTGGTTGTCTCCCATCCTGATAACGTTTGGGAACCTTTTAAGACCCTAGTTTCCCTCTTAAGCTTTGGGGCAGAGTGCAGGATGAGACCCTGCTAGATGTATTTTAGGGGACTATTCATATTTTTTTTTTCGTCTTTTGTCCCTTCTTAAGTGTAAGCTGCCCAAACTATGAATTGTATAAATAAATAATCACAAGCATCAGGAGAGAGAGGACCTAGTATAGGCTGTAAAATGAGACAGTTCCCCCCCCCCAATTCCATGTTGATGGATAAGATAATGCTCATTATTATAAATCTGGTTAGAAAATATGTTCTAAATTGAACAAAGGGACACTTATTTTGCTTTAAACCGTACAAACCCAGTTTCTCCAAACTGCCCTGAAGAGACAACACAGGACGTTCAGCTGGTGTGATAACTAGGTAGGTTGGGAATTCTAGAAGCAGCCATTCCTACCCAGAGGGGGGGGGGTACTTTTGCCAACTGTAGCTCTCTCTCCCGGTAGTTTCCACCATCTTAAGGCAGAGGAAGATATTCCACCACCCCCTCGCTAAGCAATTTTTTTTTAATCAGATGGACCGAGTACTTGGCATAGGTAAAGCAGAACCGCAGTGCACCAATCTCTCCACAGAAGCAAAAATCGTGCTTGTTCAAGACACACTGAGAAATGCTGCCGTGTTTTCTTTAGTGCACAGAACCACAAGTAGACCCCACCCCCTTGCTATTTGTCCACACCCAACCTTTGCTGGTTGAGACAGTGAATGACTGTTCGAGGTCATCAATGGAGGCCTGCAGAAAGACAAGAAACACAGGGGGTTCGTTATATTCCCCAAATACATTTTTAAAAAAACAAAAAAAAACCCTAGTTCTAAATGTATTTGGAACAGTCAGAAAAGCTACCTGAGAGCTTTCCAAGGAACCAGGTACTTTACTTTTGAAAGTAGAAGCGTGATAAGGTTTTTTTCCCCCCTACCGTACAAGGTAAGATGGATTCATGTGTATCTTTAATGTACGGTTGCACTGCTTTCCATGACAGGCAATTAGGCTAGGAATGGTTGTTCACCGAGTCAAACTACTCTTCATTCATCACAATTCTCTCTTTTGCATTTCCAAACAAATACTCAAGTGTTGTTGTTGTTTTTTACGCAGGCCATCATTCACTTTCTATAAACTTCCAGAGGCTGATCAAAGCCCTTGTGTTTTTATCTTTTACAAATTTCTCAATGGCTTATGTTGCAAAATTGGGATTAGGTGAGAGACACCAAGAGGTTTTTTTTTTTACTACCATTGTATATAAGTGCGTGTCCATATGCACACACAGATAATGGTTACCAGACTCTTGCTCTCTCGTCCATTCTAAGATCACTAAAGCACATGGGGTGTACTTCATACTTGGTGCTATCGACCACCTAACTTACAGAAATATCAGCCACAAATCTTTTCTGAAAACATTTGCAATAGACTGCACAAAATATGATTACTTCTACTCATCTACATTTTCTTAAAAAACAAAACAAAAAACTCCACCATCTCCCTGACCAATTTGGTCAATTGATCTACCACCCAATTATTTCTCTGACCCCTAAGGTAAAAGCGCTCCACACCATAAGACACTGAAAATAAAGCCCTCCATTTTGTCCCCAGCCCAGCACAAAACCTCAAAATATGGAGTGTTTTGTTTGGAGCTGTTAATACTAATAAAAGCCATTTCAAGTTTTTAACAATTTTGTGCACGCCTGGAATTTTGGATGTAATTCTGGAAAAATGTACAAGGTTGAAGTATTCACACACTAAATGTTTGTGCAGAACGAAACCATCGCAAGCAGATTCCCATACGTAGAAACAATCTATTTTCATAAAATAGAAATTTCTCACAACATTGCCCCTAAGTCATTTCTCGAAAATGATGCAACTATCGCTAAGTACTGAGAACATGTCATAAATTAGGCCCAGAAAATTATAGTTGCCTACCTGCTCCTCTGGGTCGCTTTCTGTATCACACTGTCAAAGGACAATGGAGAAAAAGAAACAAATGTCAAATGGAGCAATATAATGGAAAATAACCCTCTCTGGATCTTTGCTATTCTATACATAGCTATTACAAACAATAGATTTTACAGTAGGACAACAAGCTAGGTCTTACTGTATCCGATATAAAATATTATGTTTTAAAGAGTATTAAGAGCACAAAACATTTCTAAAAATTGTAAAACACAGGAAGAATGATCTGCTATTACTGTACATAGAATCCAGGAAATTAGTCAGGATAACCCAAGAGACCCTTCAACGCATTGGAATCTATTATTTAAAAAAAATCAAAGCATGCAAATTGGCATCATTGCAAGAATTAACCATAACTAAGGGAGCGAATGGGCATTTTTAGTGGCTTCTAGCTGGCCTATACACAATCCATCACTTGCTCTAGTATTAAGTATTAATTAGTATTAAGAGGAGTTGATTTCTCTGCTCTTCTGGAAAAGCCATTTGTAACACAATTAAAGCCTGCCTTAATCTGAGGGAAAGATGGGATGCTTGGGCAATTAAATTCAGTCTTGCAGAACCATGTTTTGAAGCGATTGAGGAAAGAACGTTCATACGCTACCCACTTACTATATATCCAGTTTCCAGGTAAGATTGGAGAGAAGGCTGAATTTGATTTTAAAAAGAGACAAAAGAGAGAGAGAGAAATTGATTAGACTCACAATAATGAGGTTTACAACTCCACAGCAAACAGGCCAGAACTCTATATACCAAGTTTTGTTTGGCTGAGAGGGCAATGAAATTAGAACTATACTGAAAATAAAGCCATGCCTACTTTCAAAACATGTGATCTGGATTTCTAAAATAGGTCAACCTTGATTTGTAGCTGGCTGTAAACATTATACAGGTCAATAGAGCATGTTTGGAAAATAATTGCTTCACTCTTTGCTCTATTTTGCTGGGCATATGACGACACACTGATGATAGTGCTAAGATTATTCCCATATAAACAATTTAGCAGATTCGGTTACAAAGAAGAAAACACTGCACTTGTGAATCTCTCAATAGTAATAACAACAAATCTTCCATGAAGGGAAACCCAACTGTCTGCATTTGAGAAACCTAATCTGACAACCCAGCAAACACCTTCAAAAATGGCCCCCAAAACTAATGTGCTAAATGTTGCTCATGTGAAAGAAGGAAATGGTTATTAAGTACATGGAAAATAATTATGTTAATAAATATAATTAAAATAAAAATATTTAAAATTAAATGTCAATTAAAGTTTATTTTCTTTCTACCCACATTTGAAGAATGTATCTGGCATGCCATTCAAACAGCTGATGCAGCCTCTGGCTGAAAAATATGTCCCTCCTAGTATAGGCACTGTGGCCCTTATGTCTTTTATTATATAGGAGTCCACTGTTTCAGGAAGCTGTCCTTTAGATTTATTTAATTATGTACTTTCTAGGTTTTGTTCTTTAATTTTCCTTTGTAAAGTGAAGATATAAAACATTTTTAATCCTTACATCTCTCTTTCTGATTTGTCCTTTATTTTTTCCAAGAAAATATGAACACTCTAAGTATAGGTCAGCTTTGCTCCCACTTTATTGCTATCAGTTTCACTTCAGCTACATAATGAAAAAAGCTGGGATTTCAACTAATTTTAGGATGATAGATTCAACTAGCTAGCTGTTTTGGATATGGTATTAAACAAAAACCATTCAAAGGAACAGAAAATTCAAGAGCACTTACAGGGTGAGTTGTCCTGACTGCTTTTTTGTCTTATTTCCAATAAAAGGTTAGTAAATTTTATGCATGTATATTAACAGAGAGGGTTTTTTTATGGCACAGTTATGTAAATATTGCAACTGTATATTCCCTTCCACCGAGTCTACGAGTTATATGGTTCGCTGCTCATGATCCTGCTCTGACTCTGCATTGAGCAGAATGAGTTTCCTGTTGCCAACCTTGCACTTTTGTGCTTTTCCCCTACTGAATATTAATGCTTACATTCCTTGTGTGGCAAATTATAATAGATGAGCAAGCCAATGTTTACCCCGATGGAACTCCATTTCGGGTACCAAGCCCGCACTGGCTCTATGCAAGCACTGCCAGCATGTGCTTCCCTTGCTTGGATGAAGGTGGCTACGCATCATTCCTCACCCTTAGTACTTGCAAGCCCCCTTGCTTCACCTGGACCTAATCTTTTTAATTCTATTATTTCTAAAAACAAATGGGAAGCTGCAAAACAAAGCATCAGCTGCCAAAGCTCTTTTGATTTTCAAATATGCATCTGGATCCACATTGGCACTGTAAGTACACTCCGAAATAATATTGAGGGATTTCCGAATATAGATTAATAAAGTCTGGGCTCATCATACACTAGATGTAACTTTGATTGAAAAGAAGGTGTGGGTAATTGATGTGGCAATACCAGGGGATAGCAAAATATACACAAAGAATTTGGAGAAAATCACTATCAAGATGTCAAAATCAAAACTGAAATATTATGGCATAAACCAGCCATGATGGTCCCAGTAATTATCAGCACACCGTGCGCCATACCAAAAAAAAAAAAATCTTGGATGGCACTTGGAAAATCTGTACATTGACAAGTTACCATCTGACAATTGCAAAAGGCCATGCTGCTTGGATCTGCACCTGTTGTCAGAATCCATTTATATCACATTCATAAATGTATGTTTAAAACATTATTCCCCCCCCCCTGGATGCTGCCATCTCCCGAGGAAGGAGGAGCGGATGTGGATTCAGCCTGCCTTGGGTTATTTCAAAGACCAAGGGAAACCTTTTGAACTGGGGGAACAAAGGGGAGGGTTAGGGAAGAAGGCATCTGGCCTGTGTCTCCATTTGAATCTGTAAAGGAAGAAGGCAATAAAAGATACGAAGTTCCCTTTTTCCCATGAAAGGGATAACCCGAAGTAAATGATGGGGGGCTGACCAAATGGGGTTGAGGGAAGAGGGGTTGAACCGGGAACTCTTTATAAAAGTTTCAATCTGTAAAACAATACCAGGTCCTGTCTTGTATTTCCACAACCAAACATGTCCTAGTAAAAATTCTTTTTGGACTACAACTGACTCCCAAGAGTTTTTGTTTTTCTAAGACGTGGATTGGGGTGGGTCCTGACAGTGTATGACACCCTACGAAGAACCTGATGCGCGTGTAGGCTAATACTAGCTAACGAATTGGCAGCTGTGACTTAACATTGCTGTGAATAGAAAATAATAATACAAATTTGTTATGTTTAACACATTTAATACTTCGGAAATTGAAATTGCTTGGCTGCTCAGAAAAGAACATTCACCCGGTGATTTCTTACAGGCCACAATAACCACAATGGCAACGTTATGAACAAGCCAGGCTCCATTCCCATGACGGCTGCTGGACCTACTGGCTCAGAAAGCTACGGGCTTTCAGTTGCCACAGTCTATTTGCTCCTCAGGATCTTCCAAATGCCCTGAAGTAGAATTTCCCAAAGCCGCTTCCCCCTCATCTAGCCCGCTAAAAACGGCAAAGTGGAGCCTTCAAGAGACGTCCTTCCAAGGCAGCGAGTGATCCTGGCTCCTGCTGTCCCATCCTGCAATTTTTCCCAATGATAAATGTTGAGAAACTGAGGTGTTCTCCGGAAGCAGACTTCTAGGAAGTCTCCGGAAGCTTAATCCAGCCCTCGTGTTTCCGCAGTACAATTTCGCCGTTTTCAAACTTTTTATCACACATCCACCCTGCCTGCTTCGTTTTCCCTCCCCGTTCGCCCCGTTCCCTGAACCCAAGACCTCACCTCTTTGTGCCGTCTCTTGTTTCGTTTCCTCAGTGCTCTCTCCCCTCCACAGCCCTGGCTATGATCCTTTTCTGAGCCTTCGTCTTCATCTTCGGGCTCAGAATTGTGTCCCTCACCCCGTTTCCTCTTTCCCGAATGTTTCAGCCGAAGCTCCAACCGCTCCTCGGGAGTCTTCAAGGTTGCATCCTTCTGCAGGAGTGACAAGGTGGGCATTATAATGGCTGCAGACCACCTACCCTCTGAATACAAGCTGTGATATAGCAGCTGCTGCTGTAGGGTATAGAAATGTGTGTTTAAATATGAAAACACCTTACCAAATGGGACGCAAAATTGTGGGACAAAATGGAAATATCTAGCCTGGCTACTTAACTATATTATTCTATATTATTTTTATATTGTATTTTATTCTGCCCTGTGAACCGCCCTGAGTCCTTCGGGAATAGGGCGGTATAGAAATTTAATTAAATAAATAAATAAATAAAATAAAATAAACTATCAGCACTAACAACTCTTTATTTTAGATCCAGAAATAACATTTACATTTCGTTTGGCACTGCATTGCAGATACCGTGCAAATGAACTTATCCTGACATCTCGGGGGGAAAAAGAAGTTGGAATCCCAATATAATTATTGGTATAATAATATCCTAGATCTTATAAAAAACACTTTCGTATCGAAAGCCAGTAAAAAGTAGTTGTCAAAAGGTAAGAACTAGGACACCTGGTTTAAATCAATAGGTCCACAGACTAAATTGAGGCTCACTGTTCTTTCAGTCTAACATATCTAGTAGGGTAAAAGAGAAGCAAGAAGGGGGAAAAAGCTTTTTTTACATTGCTCTAAACTCTTTTTTTTTAAAAAAGGACAGATACATGCAATAAATAAATAAATCTGGTCAGTTATGTCCCAAATGCCACAATCAGACCGTGGAGATCAAGAAGCTAGCTTGCCAATAACTACTCAACAGACTCATAATACAACATAAGGCAACACTTAATTTAAGGCAAATTAACAAATGCTGTCCTAAACCGAAATTATCAACGCTGCTCGGAGAGAGAGCGCCATTTTTTGTGAAAGACGTCTTTGGCTCAAGGAAAATACTGACTTATTTGAAGGATACCGGAGGAGGATAACAGCTCTAGAAAAGATAAATCATAGAAAGCATGGTATATTTCTGGATGGCAGGGTATTGCATTAAAGGTTATTGCATACTTTTCTCTGGTATGCTTGACTGTGTATGGTGTCGTAATGTTTCTTAGCAGTGTATTACACTACTTCAGAGCTTGGTCAAGACACCTGCATTCACACCCTGCTCCTCACCCAATCTTGCCTAGCCAGAAAGACTGGCGAATCCGGTCTGAAACTAGTCTACATGCTCAGCCTTGAACATTCCTGAGTAAAGCAGGAATGCTTTCGCTCTGCTTCAGCAGGTAAAACAGCTGGGCCTTACCTATCGTCCAATAGCTGCACTGCTTATTGAAATCCTCTGATTTTTTTTCCCCTCCCAAGAAATATGTAGTTTACAGGGACAGATCCCAGCCCTACAAAAATGCCTAGAAGGGGTAAGCTGAAACTCACACCTAAAAATACATCTCTTCCACCGAGCGTAATAAATAAGCAGTTCCTCATGCCCAAACGAGAAGGAAATAAGCTGATCTGAAATAATTTAGCAGCTTACTCAGTATTTTCAGGCTTTAAGTTCATCATACACTTTTGTGTCCTGTGGCACAGCATATGCTCACTATGCAAATTCAGAAACACTAAGATACATCCTTGTCAAGATTAACAAGGATTTCCTAGTCTTTATATAAACCAGTAAGTGGTTCTGATATCGTGCTAAGTGTACACGGTCAGCCAAGACAATTTTACAACTTTGATTATGGAAACTTCTCTGACTGCACCTGAACTGCCTAGATATAGCTTCATTCCATCTCACCTTAAGAATATTACTGTTTCTCTACTTAAGCAGAATCACAGTAAATAAAAAAGTATTAATCTTTGGTCACCGTAACTCAGGATGTAGAAACCAAAGACTATAATACCATTGTTTTCTTTTTGTAGCTTCCCTTGATCCTCTGGGTTTTAAAAAAAACATTTCAGATTTCTGAATTTCACCAATCACAGCTGGAAATCCCCCTCTGCCTTGTTCTTACACAGAGTTTCCACTGGCAATCTTTTTAAGAAGTACAAATCTACCCCTACTTAGCAACAGTTCAGTTTCATCTGGTATTTCTTACCAACAACTGAGGTCATCACTGTAAGTTTCCTTCCTTTAATTAGAAGATCCATGGTAACAAAATATGACATTAAAAATTATTTGCTACTAAGAAGAAAGAAATCTTCATTTCCAAAATGACCCACACTAGCAGACATCATTCTGCAAAATCTTTTATAACTTATTATTTATCTGGACAGCTCCACAAAAATAGGTGGATTTCCAGTTTACTTCCTCTTTCTGTCCTATATCATATTGTGGACGAGGCCCAAAGACAAGGGCAAGAACCAATCTATTATTTTAGCCTTATAATGCATTAAAGGACATGAACCTCTGTTGAAACAGGCTGGGACCACCTCACCTCAAGTGCCTCTAAACTGACAAAGCTTGCAATGGCAAAGCCATCGATGAGGTCCTCCTCCTCCTCTTCCTCCTCTTCCTCCTCGCGACTGCAAGATGATCCAGAAACTCTCTTTCGCCGTCGGAGGGGCCGTCGCCGTCGCCGCTGCTGTTGCAGGGGGCGTCCCTTGCTAGGAGCCACAGGGGCAGGTGGAGAGGGGCCTTCGCTGTCTGATGCTGAAGATGAGGACAAGCCCCGATGGGGAGGATCTCCAAGACGGCTTCCTCTACGGCGTGTACAACGACTCTCACGGTCCCGCCGTGAGCAACGTCGCTGTCTCCGTGCTCGGCTACTGCTGCCTCCTCCTCCACTCCAACATGGGGTAGGAGCTGCTGTTGTTCCTTCCATTATGCTCCCCTCTGAGGTACAGGAAATAAACTGTGTTGTGTCCAATGGCTGTTGCAGGCACGTGAAAAAAAGGGAGACACCCTTTACCCCTCACCAGCCAAAAGCATCGCAGCTGTCCTTGCTGGGTTTCTGCTCTTCTGTGGAAGCCGCGAAGAAAAGTACCACACCACACTCGTGAAAAAGAGGTTCTCCTTTATATTGCTTTTTGGGGGGGAGTGAATATTGTATTCCTTTACAAGAAGTCCTTGGCTCCTATAGCTTAACTGTCAACAACTTTCTTTGATTTACATTTGAAAATCCATTCAAGATTCAAAAAGTTCCTTTTTCCGCTCTGGAAAGTCAAAAGAAGTAACTTTTGCTCAGGTTTAATTCTCTCTTAAGGAAAAAAAAACAAATGGCAGCTTCTTCTTTTTCGACTTCCTCCTTAAAGGCCAGGCCAGTCAATGAAAAAATAATTAAATACTTTGGAAATAAAATTCTAAGATCGAAACCGACCTAATAACCATTTAACAGGAAATTAGCTTGTGCCAGTGAACAGAGCTCTCTCTTTTTAAGGTGCAATTTCACCTTTGGGTCCCGAAGGAAGAAAAACAAAAACAAAACAAAAAGCAAAATACCCCCCCCCCCAAAAAAAACTTGCTTTAATCAGAATTTTACATCCCTCCCGACGGTGAATCAACACGGAGAGATGGATCCTTCGAAAGCGACAAAACTTGACAAGTCCCTTTGAATCAACTTTTTCGTACTTGCCCGTTGGCTGCTTCTCCCTTGGAGCTTCTGGTTTTAAGTGCCGATCTTTATTTAAAAGAGATATATTGTTTTATGTTTTTACGTGTTTCTAAAAAAAAAAGCAGCACAATCTTAGCCTTTAGGGCTTCTGCCTGGCAGGGTTTTTTTTTTTACATTTACCCAGAGAGGGCTAAGCGCTTCCAAGAGCCTCCCCTTTAAGACTGCAGATGCGGCTTTTCTGCCAACAATGGCAAATGGCTTCCTCTCAGCCAGCATTGGCTTCCTCCCTCCCCACCGTTGAGGAACGAGGGCTCCCAGAATTTATTCCCGTGGCAGCATTTCCTTTCGAAGCCACACGTTTGCTTTGCAAATCCAACGTGGGTTTTTTAAAAAAATATATATATATATTATTACTACTATTCTTAAGATCTCCCGGGTTCCTCCTCCAAGGTAATGAATGACCTTGCCCTTTAAAAGTCCAGGCTGGAGAATCTGCTTCCTTTCATTCCATCCCCTTTAAGAAACGTCCGATTAAAAGTCCGCCACACGTTTCCTGTCGGAAGCGCGGCCTCGCCTTTAAGCACCTCGATTGCTTGCTTTTTCTTTTTTCTTTTTCTTTTTAACTTCTCCTTGTCAAGACAGCCACTTTTTCCACCACCGGCATTTAAAGAGCCCT
The DNA here is from genome assembly GCF_964194415.1 of Vipera berus. Lineage (NCBI taxonomy): Eukaryota > Metazoa > Chordata > Lepidosauria > Squamata > Viperidae > Vipera > Vipera berus. The sequence continues at coordinate 14,478,924 of NC_138205.1, forward strand.
CCAAGCGCTTCCTCGGCTCAGCTCGCACTCCCCCTTTAAGCGTCCACGGCGTTCCAAGTCCTCCAGCGGAACACCCCCGACGGCCCCTTTAAGAGCCGGCCCTCCCTCGCTCAAGTCACAATGAGGGCCTGAAGACAAACTCCCCTTTAAGAGGCCCGAGTTCCCTTTAAATCCATTGACAGGAGCTGGAGGCTTGAGGGGGTTTTCTTGTCCTCCGGCGGAAAGTGTCCCCCTCTTCTCGCTGCGCCGCCGCCCCCCCTCCACAGGCTGTACCTTTAAGAGCGCCGGCTGTTGAGGGGAATTTCAAGTCGCCGCCGCCCGTCTCGCCCCCGCTCGGGCGCGCGACCGGGTGTCCCGCGAGCTTCTACGCCTGACGGGCAGCGAGGCCGGTTTCCTGGGCTTGCCTGGCGCCCTCCCCCAGCTGATTGGCCGAAGCGGAGCGGTGAGTAAGGATGGGGGAGGGGCGGCGGCCTGCAGGGTCAGCGGCGAGGGAAGGAGAGCAGCTGCCTTGGTCGCGTTGCATCCCCTTCCCCCGCGGGCGGCTGGGGGCGGGGACGTCCCGTCGCCCTTTTTTTTTTTTCCCCTCGCTTCGTCTCAGCCGCTGCCCCCCGACTCCCTAGCTGTCTCTGCCGGATCTCCTTCCTCTCTGCGCACGGCACGCAACTCCGCCCACAGCGTCATATCCTTCCGCCACCCGACTGGATGGAAGCTGCTGCAAAATCCCTCCGCCGGAAGAGAGCCGAAGGATAGTTCCTCCTATTAAAACTCCGTTTCGGAGAGGGCGGAGGAGGGACGTCGTTCCCTCAACGCCTCAACACCCCCCCCCCGCGGAGTCACTTCCGTCTTGTGCGGGGAGGGAGGGGGGGTTGTCTGACGTCACAGCCTTACGGCGGCGAACGTAAGGCGAGGAAGTCGAGAGTTTCCTCTCCGCAATCTCTCGCGCGCGATGACGTCATAGCCGCCTCAAGTGGGATCACGCCTCGTTGACGGGGAAGGCCCGTTGACGCCTCGCGGAGTGGCAGCCGGCTGATGACAAAAAGGCCGCTAACGTCATAAAGTGGTCATATGACACCATATTCCAACAAGGGAACGATTCTGGGCAATTCTAAGTAGAGGAGAACATCAGGAGCTGACCCATTTAACTCATGTTTGGCTGTGGAGCCTTAGAGCAGTGTTTTTCAAGCTTGGCTTCTTGGAAGGTGGGTGGACTACAACTCCCAGAATGCCCCAGCTGGCTGGGGGCTTTTGGGAGATGCAGTCCACCCTTCTTAAAACGTGCTGAGGTTGCTCCCCATTCTGGCACCAGGAAGCTAAAACAGACCTCAAAGCAAGGTTACCCAAACTTACTAAATTGGGCACAATATTTCATACAGTGTAATTTTTTCACAGCAGCAGTTTATTATTTCACAGTAGACATTAACAACAGCCTTGGTGGAGCAGTGGGCTAATGCCTCCTTAAGTAACACCAGCTGCCTGCAATTAGTGCAGGTTCGCATCCCACCAGGCTCAAGGTTGACTCAGCCTTCCATCCTTCCGAGGTAGGTAAAATGAGGACCCAGATTGTTGGGGGCAATTAAGCTGACTTTGTAATAATGCCGCTTGGGGGGGGGTGAAAGCCCTAATAAGCAGGCATATACATAGAATGAAGGCTACTGCTAAGCTTGTAAGCCGCCCTGAGTCTTCGGAGAAGGGCGGGATATAAATGGGATTAAAATAAAAAAATAAAACATCTATAGATTATTCAAAAAAAGACAAATGAACCAGGCCAAAAAAGACTCCAGCACCTCTCCAGTGGTAATCAGCACTCGGATCAGCATTAACTCCAAGGTCAACATCAGACCAACAATCAAGTAAGCAATACCCCAATCAAGAAACTGCCAAAGAGCCAACAGTAAACAGTACAACCAAAGAATCCCTAAGACCGCCCCACCCACCCAGACAGGCAAGACACCAGAATATAAACTGACAGCAAACAGCACTCCTTACTACCGGTAGCACTGATAATGTTACCTAGATAGGGTAATGAAACGTCTGCAAGGAAAACAAGCAAGCTCAGCACCAAGGACCTCTCAGCAGTTTATTGGTGTGGAGTGACATTACTTCCAGCTAATGTGTGCGAGGCAGTGTATGCAGAGATTTCTCTAGCTGTGCTGTTAGCATCTTCAGAAAAGTTCTTAAACAGGATTTAGCAACAGATGTCCTGTCCTTAGTCCCAGTTGCATGTGAAAGTTTAAGCACCTTTAATCCGTGAGTGTACAGAAACTGACATAACCTTTGTGATGTACAAAGTTTAGCTCAACAGTTCTGCCATTCACGCTCAGTTGTTTACAGATTCTAGATAAGAAAACATTCTAATTCCATTTTAAATTGTATTTGATCAAATTCCATTTTAAATTGCTTTTTATCAAATTTTATTAAAATAATTTGTTGCTGGAACTTTGCATTTTGATATGGCCCAAGGGCTAATCAATAAAGACTTATTGTTAAATAAGGAAACAGTGAATGTAGTACTGCAGAAATCTGGACATCCCTCCAGCTGATTTAGTGTTATTTTTTTTTCCTTTTTCTCTTGTTTGTTAACAGTGTTTACCAAGTTGTAAATAAAGCCCCAAAAGCGATTGACTATACAGTTAGTCACGTGAGGACAATTTTCACAAATACTACCATTCTTTTCACCTCTCAGATTGTGATTGTTCGGGCTATTTTCAACAAATAGCTGTTAAGACTGAAAACAAAGCTAATGTAATTTAAACTTAGAAGGCAGGGGAAGGCTACAAAACTCAGTAATTCCTGCTAGCAATTTTAACTGTGAGCAACATTGTTAAGAAATCAAAATTGTATGGAATAACTGAACTGAAGGGCAAGATTTGGAATATATAAACCAATCTCCAACCCCATCCCTCTGATAGAAATGATCAGATCTACACAATAGTAATCACTGCAAATGAGCCCCTGTAGCTGACACTGGAAGAATATCCACAGGTCCGCTGTTTGGTGTTGCTTGTTGCCCTATTTCTCAGCCTTCACAACACATGCTGACTTTAACTCCCAGAATTTTGGTAGGTGAAATCTACAATTCTTATTCAACAATCTGTGTAGAACAATTGTCAGAAGAAAACCTTCTCAGAACAAGTGACATCAGGAACAGAAATTTTCAAACTTCTCAGGTTGAGGAAACTTAGTTTTTCAAAAAAATAAAAAATAAATCCCTGATCAAGAAAGCATTTGCATTTGAGTAACATTTTTTTAATGACAATAACCACTCATGGAACTTCAAGTCTTTCCATAACCCTAAAGTTTCACAGAACAGAGTTTAATAAACCCCGATTGAAGGTATGCAAAATAAAAAAAAAGCTGAAATAGTTTTGTCCTTTGAACTGATGAAACCAAGACTTGAACCATTCAGCCACAGCCACGTAAAATACGTTTCGAATAACGAAGAATGAAAAATGTAAAGAAAATATCATTTTTCCTAACTGTTAGGCAGGAGAAGTTGCTCTGTTATGCTTTTGGAGCATGTGGCTTCTTGTGTAGATGCAAGGAAAAATAGGTTCCCCAAATACCAACATATCCCACGGTGAAAAAAATTGAAACTTGAGTTTGAAACCACACAGCTTGATGTTGCTGAGGTTGAGAAACACTGATCTACTAATTCTAAAGAGCAACACAAGTACTGTTAGTGGGGGAGATTATCTTCTATAGATAAAATAGCCCACAATTATGGAGACACCTGTAACTCTCGTTTTTGGAGAGAATGGAGAAGCCATTTCTGCCTCTAACAATTGCTAAGCACAATGGTTTGTGCTTAAATTGTAAGCCGCCCTGAGTCTTCGGAGAAGGGCGGGATATAAATGGGATTAAAATTAAATAAACACATGCCTTCAAACTGGGGGCATCCAAAAGGAAACATTCTTAAATTTGGGGAAACAAGTTCCCTGTTTTTCTGTTACTGCAAATGGCATGGAGCAGTTCCCCAACCTTTTTGGCTTTGCGGACCGGCGGGGGAAAGGGGATGGTTCCGTGTGCGTGGCGGGAAAGTGCATGTGCACGGCTCCTTTTGCGTGAGCAGCGGGTGCGTGTACATGCTTGCCTGCTGCTTGCACAAATGGGGATGCGTGTGCATGCTCGTCCACCACTTCCACAGCCCAGTTCTGAAAGGCTCAAGGCCCGGTAGTGGGCCGCTGCCCACAGGTTGGGGACCCTCGGCATAGAGCAGCAGGGGTCTTCAAACTTGGCTCTTTTATGACTTGTGGATTTCAACTCCCAGAATTCCTCAGCCAGCTGGGAGTTGAAGTCCCCAAGTCATAAAAGGGCCAAGTTTGAAGAGCCCTGGCACAGATGATAGGGTGCTATACAAGTCTGTTGCATAATTTATTCTAGAAATATATTTTGATAGTAAATAGAAGCACAGAGCAACAGGGAAGACAACCAAATGTATTTAGGGCAAGATTTTTTCTTCCCAACCGAAATAATAAAAAAGTCTCTTGCTACTAGTTGAAGGCTGCGGCACCAACCACGAAAGAAAGAGATTAAGAGTACTAGTTAGTTTTTACTATCTGTGTCTTGAAACGAATGCTTCAGGGAAAGTCAATCACAAGAAACTTGGCCCTGTGGCGTCAAATGAAGCAGATCCATTGCTGCATCTTCCGTTTGCTAGATCTGGACGGAGCACCGGCCTTGACACTTACATATGAGCTGTCTCAAAGGTGCCTTTTCAAAAGGCAACCGTACTGTTTTTTTCCCTTGAGGAAGAAGTTTTGCTTCTCACCCAAGAAGCTTCATCAGTTCTGGCTGGATGGTTGATCTGACAGGATGTTTGGGGGGGTGGGGAAGGATATTACACTGTTTCCCTTGTCTACAACGCAATCCTTTCAGCAGTTCCAAGATTACACACCCATTTCCACTCTGGTTCAGGTGACCTCCAAGTAACCTCGACAGCTTTCAGAGAGAGTAGTAATGACCAGATGACTGCAAAAAAAATATAATCTTTCCATCCATCTACACAAACACCGCATCTTGTCGGAACTAATCTTTTCATTCTCCACCACCACCACCACCACCGGCCAGACAGAACTGATGAAGCTTCTTGGATGAAAAGCAAAACAACTACTTCTTCAAGGGGGAAAAAAAAAACCATTGTCCAATTGCCTTTTGAAAAAACACCTTTGAGACAACCATGGCCTGGATGACTGAGAATCTCCATAGAGTGGGTGTCAAACTCAATTTCATTGAGGGCCGCATCAGCATTATGGTTGCCCTCAGGGGGCCGGGTAGGTGTGGCCTACTGGGTGGGTGTGGCCTACTGGGTGGGTGTGGCCAGAGTGCATACGGCCTACTGGGTGGGCATGGCCAGCTCTACATCGTTCGCATCAAGGGTGCCTATGGGGGCCTGGGCAGGAGTGGGACAGATCTGAGGGTCTCTGGGCCAAGGCAGTGGGGGCCGTTCCCTCACTGTTTCCAGGATGGCTTCGCGGGCCGCATGAAACCACTTCGCAGGCCGGATCTGGCCCCCCGGGCCTTGTGTTTGACATGTCTGCCATAGACATTTCCTATGAGCTATTTTTGCTACCCTCATAAACAAGATCGGGGAAAAAAAGAATTGGGGAAAAAACCCACTATTTTTTTCCTTCCAAGCATAAAAGTTTATTAGAAATATAGATTAATACAAAAATGCAAACAACTCCCCCATCCCACCATGCCTAACAGAACACAACCCCAGGAAGTCCATTCAAACTTGGAATATTGAAGCAGGATTCACAGCCATTTATGTTTTAGCAATCCTTTCTGAGACATCTCCTTTCTGAGCTTTTTGACACATCTTCCCTTCCATTATTTTGTTTCCCCCCCCCTACCTCCGTTACAAGCCTGGTTTTGCTCTTTCTCGCCTGCCATTCCTTTGCAATCGATGGGTTTTCTGGTTGAATCAAAATGGCAACCACAGAACAGGGGTAACTTGATCTCCTCGTCGTTGGATGCGTCCCTTGCTGTGCTAAATCTTGATCAGATGATCCACATCCTCTTCCTAACTCAGGCCCTGAAAGTCTTGACTGTGCGTTGGAAGCAGGATGCGAGGAATGGATGCCACCAATTCTGGGGCCCACCAACATTTTCTTCTTCAGACTGGTGAGCCAAAGGAAAAAAACATCAGGCCAGGAGGCAGTTAGCTGAGGGAGGGTGCTGCGTGGCATCTAGCCCCATGTTCATAAGAACATTTATCTGTGGTTGGGAAGGCAACATAGGATCCCCGGATGATGAAACACCTGTCACTGAAGATCAATAGGTAGGGATGATAGAGAGAATAAAGAGAACCAGGGAAAAAGATTGGAGTGCTTGGGGTGACTTTGGTGCTTGGGGGGAAAAAATTAGACAATTTATGAGTAGTTTGAGGGATAAGTGCTTTGGGGAAGGTGGGAAGGAAAGGACTCCTATAGATACGTTTCTGTAGACTCGGCTCAACACACTTCCTCCTCAAACAGGGCATCCAGTTCAGCCAGTTTTTGCTGTAGCATCTCCTCCAGTTCAGCGGACGGGGGCTGGGCTCGTCTCCCCTTTGCCCTCCGTCCTTTCCGGAGGCGGGGTTTGCGTTGCTTACGGGGAAGGCCCACCTCCCTGAACTCCATTGCCCTCTTCAGCTTGCGTTGGCTGGTGAAGACAAGGGCTCCGTTGCGTTCCAGTGGTACCTCAAATATGGTCTCAAATGACCTGCAAGGAGAAAGAGGAGATGGGACACCAAATTTAAAAAGGGGAAAACCGTCTCTGAGGTTCCCAATAGCGAGACCAGCTTAGGCTGGTAGCTGTCACACAGGAACTGTAAAACTGCTCCCAATATTTAGCAGCATGGTGTGTGTGTGTGTGTGTGTGTGAGTGAGAGAGAAAGAGAGATATGCCAATGTTCACGCAATCGTTAAGTGCAGACCACATTCTGGATGTAAGGCATGGAAGTGCGATGTCATCAGACAATTTTGGCAATCTTCTCAGTGGGTGCACACAAAATCAAGAGCGAAAAAAGGGAAGGGGGATAAAATGTGAAGACAAGGAAAAACACCTCTATCGCAAAGTATTCACTGCTCGTTTGTTAAAAGAACTGCTTGACCCACCCCATGGATGAGAAGATTCTAAAAGGGACATTTACTATGGTGCAGTGGTTCTCAACTTTTTCTTCACCGTGGACCCCCCCCTTTCAATATCTTTTGTGGCCACGGACCAGCAAGACTTAACAAGATTTAAATCATAACATTTCTTCACGCCTTCGCAGACCCCCTGTGACAACATCACAGCCTTTCAGGGGTCTGCGGACCACAGATTGAGAAACCCTCCTATAGAAAATAGCCCAGAAATTCTGCATGACGGCAGTAAATGGGAAGCGTGAGATGAGCCTAGGCTGGCATAGTTATTCAGTGTGGAATTCCATAAGTCCTCCGTGGTCCATCAGCTAGCTAAGTGTGGTTCACTGGTGCATTAGAGTCCAATGCAATTAACATAACGTGCATGTTGCTTCCACAACAGGGAGCAAATGCTAACGCAGTGTTTCTCAACCTCAGCAACTTTTTTTTTTGTAAAAGTTTCATTAATTTTTAAAAATTACAGTCTTTGGAGCTTAGTAAACAACATGTTGTCTGGGTTCAAATATAAATCTGTTCAATACTACACAATAGTATTTTTTCCCTGATCCTCCTTTCTTCTCCATTATTTTTTCCATTTTCCCTTCATTACACCATTACAATTTTTGGTACTGTTAATGTATACAGAGTTAGATATAAGCATCTTCGTCAGGTTTTACTAATATCATACAAGTAATAATATCAATTCCTAAATCAATATCAGTTCATTGAGCAATATCCTGTTTTTCATGCTCCTCTTAAAGTTCAATTTCCCATCAGTATTTGAAATATCTTTATCAGTTATGATTTCCTCAATATTAAGTACATTTCTGTAGCTGAAAGTTTTATCCAAATCAATCCTCCTCTTCATATTTCCCATATCAAAAAAAGGGGGGGGAATGCTATCTCAATTCTAAATCATATCTTTCATTATAACAGTCTAATTATATCTAAAAGACTTTTGTTCTTTTAATCATTCAAAGAAGTATTTAAACATACAATCTCCCCTCTAAAAGGTCAAATCTTCTGTTTTTTAAATCTGTCGCTTTCTTTCTTTGCCAAGTCACTTTCCAAGCCAGGGCAATTGGATTGCCCAGGAATTTTCTTTCTATTTTTGTAAAAATTGCTTGGCACAAGGGAGACAATTTAGGTAGGGTATTTTGGGGGCGGGGGGAATTCCACCTATTTATATTCCTTAAACAACTCCCAGTTCTTTCTCCCTCGATTTCTCTCCGTGATCAACAAGGCACCCCTCCTCTTCATTGCCTCTTTGGGGCGATTTTAGGCCCTTTTTAGGGCCCCCAACAGGGCGAAATCGGGCGCGGAAGGCAGAGCCCTGCCTTCCTACATCCTGTTCCACCGTGATGCAAACCGGAAGTCTCAACTTCAGCAACTTTAAATGTGTGGCTTTCGACTCCCAGAATTTCCCCAGCTGGCATTCTGGAATGAAAGAAGTGTGGGCTTCACTCATGCTGGCCTGGGGGATTTCTGGGAGTTAAAAGTCCACGCATCTTAAAATTGCCGAGGTGGAGAAACTCCGTGCTAAAGCAACACGTAGCTGATACTTCACTAGTGTTCTTTTAACACTGCTCCTCCAAAGCAATTGTCTTCTACCATGAAACAATCCGGTACTTTTATACATGTCAGCTTTCTTCCACGGAGTGCCCTTCAAATCATTTCTCTCGACCTTCCCAGCCAATCTTTGGTTAGAAATTGCCAAAGCATTTCTTTTTTCAAGTGTGTTGACTCTACTTGGCTACTGTGAGTCCTAGATTGAACACAAATGTTGTATTGTGCTTTGCTTAACTACGGTTTGCAGAACTCATATTTTTCCCCCCACAAAGCTGTTGATCCATTAAACCAGAGTGTATAGATGGTCAGGTTCCACCACCTTGTGACTCCACCATGTATCAGCCTGGGCAACCTGGACCAGGGACCATACAAGCCATTAGCCAGCCTTCTCACCTCTTCTCGGTGGGTGTGTGATAGTTCTTGTTCGTGTAAATCTCCTCCAGACTGAACTCCTTCTTGTTCAGCCTGAGAAAGCAGAGAAAGAGAACATATTACCTAGGGATAACTTGGCCAGTAGGGAAAGATATCTGTGAGATAGGAGAATTGTTCTGCAGAAAAAACATTTTCTCACAGGGTATAAAGTTACAGTCTGCTCAATTTTCAGACAAGTTGCTTAGCCTGCCATTCCATTCGATCTTGTCAGGACTGCTCACTGGGCCATACTGTCCAGAGCATCTTTGAAAAATATCTCCGAGGCGAGGTTCCAGGACTCCCTTCTCTTTTAAGTCCTGTTCTTAAAAGTCCTTCGGGAATAGGGCGGTATAGAAATTTAATTAAATAAATAAATAAATGTTCTTCAGCGTTCAAAAAAAAAAAAAAAGGGTGGACTCTGATCCACCACCAGAAGGTGCAAGTCCTAGATCTGTTTCAATGCAATTGAAAAGCAAACGACCCAGCAGCAGAACTTTAACTCTGGGGCAAGGCCCAGCCCTTTCTGCTTACATGCTGCCCCCCCCCCCCCGCGGTTGGGCTCAGGGAGAATCTGGATCCTAAGGTCACAGGCCGCCATTGGGTTCTTTTGAAGCTCACCCCCGTCTTTCTGCAGAAGCATTTTCATTTGGGGCCCGTTCTCCCACTTTGTTTAGGGCATGCTCTCACCTGGCTGGACGGGGAAGGCCCATGGGGGTGAGACTGGCCTGGTGCTTGGCTGGCGTCTTGCGGATTTTTATGCAGGACACTTTCCCTACAGTGTTCTCTTGGGATCCCTGCGGGTTTTAGGGAAATTAAAGTGGGGATAAGAATGGGCGTGACGGGACCCAGCCAATCCCGAGAGAGAGACAGAGAGCGCATCTTAAGCCACCCCCCAACCCCTCACTGCACAGCGCTTCCTCTGTTAGGCCCCACCTCAAACGGTGACTGACCTTCATCTCATCTTCCGAAAGCATCAACCGATGTGATGCATCCGCGCCTGGCCCAACGGCGGGCACCCTTTGCCCACCATCTGGGGAGAGGGAGGGATTCCTGAAAAGACAAAAGAAACCCATCATGTACAGGTCAAAAACAGTCCAGATGTTCTCCCCGTCGGAGAAACCTGCTCATTCGGTTCAGAGGAGGACAGGAAAAGAATTCAAATGAGTCTTTTTTCCTCCTCCTCCTCCCTCAGTTTCCAGCTGTGTTACAATTACAAAAACCCTCATCCTCCGCATGGACAACCAAGAGCTGTGTAGTCCAACACTTCTTATAAGGAAAAGAAAGCAAGCTGGCTGAACAGGAGGACCCATTAAATATGCAGCCCTTCGTGGGAGTTAGTTGTAAGAGAGGTGGAGCAAGGAGGAAAGCGAAAGAAGTAACGAGTCTCCTATGCAGATTCCAGAGCTAGTCAAGAATCGGAAATGCAACTATTTATTTATTGAATTTCTATACCGCCCTTCTCCCGAAGGACTCAGGGCGGTGTATTGAACTATTGATTAACCCAGTCACCTCGTTGCTTTTTAAATACTCAAATGTAAAATTGGAAAATTAATAAAATATTATTAAAAAAAAGAAAACATCCTGTTAACCCTACCACAGTTCTGGGAGTCAGCTGCCCTCTGGCTATTTTCCCCTCCAGCAATACTCTCTTCAGTTTCTGTACTGGGATCCATTCCATCAGCAGCCTCAGCATCATCTGCTATGCCTTAGTCTTAGGGACAAGTGGACCTCAGGGGATCCCGGCCTGGTGTAACCTTGATCTTAAAGAACAGCTTTCCAATCCTCTTGCTCAAAATCATAAAAAGAAGCAGACAATGGCCTCCAATGTATTCTTGGGACTGCAGGTCGTCCTCGACTTACGACCACAACTGAGCCCAAAATGTCGGTGGCTAAGTGAGACAGTCGATAAATGAGTTTTGCCCCGTTTTGCGACCTCCCTTGCCACATCTGTGAAGTGCATCATTGCAGTCGTTAAGTTAGTCGCCCGGCTTCTAAGTGCAGCTGGCTGCCGCGTTGACTTTGCTTGTCGGAATGTCGCAAAAGGGGCATCACGTGAACCCCCCCCCCCCGGGACACTGGGACCGTCATAAATTATGAACCAGCTGCCAAGCGTCTGAATTTGGATCATGTGACCACGGGGATAATGAAATCGGTGCGAGTGTGAAAAATGGTCATAAGACACTTTTCCCAACACTGTTGTAACTTCGCTCACTAAATGAATTGCGGTTAAGTCAAAGATTACCTGTGCACCTCCTTTAGTCCAGGTCATGCTGGCTGGGAATGGAGTCCAAGAATAAGTCACCCCAAATCTCTCAACATAGGAAAGATGCTGTAAAAAGGGGACCCCAACCCCCAGCCCACTACCAGGCCCTGGCCCGTTTGGACCTGGGCCATGGAAGCAGCATGCGAGCAGCTCCATTTGTGCAAGCAGCATGGGTGTGTGCCCATCATTCACGCAAATGGAGCCCCCCACCCCGTGTGCTCGCCTGCTGCTCGCATGTTAACCATTCCCTCTCCCTCCCCAACCCTGCCGGTCCACAAAGCCAGAAAGGTTGGGGATCGCTGCTATAGAAAGATCCAGCCTTTCCACGGGGAGGGATCAAGGATCCTGTTCCCTTCTTGCCCTTCCTTTCAACCAGCAGCCAGGAGGTGAAGCGTTATGCTTCTGCCTTCAGGATTACTCTCGCCTTCTTGGGGTGGGGTAACATACATCTTTGGGGAACAGGGAAGGAAAAAGCTTTTACCTGGAATGCGCCGGGTCAGGTTCGTGACAGCAGGATGGCGCGAGGGAAGAGCAGGAGGACGGATCACAGTGGGCAGTGTGGACCAAGGGTCTTGGCAAGAGGCGGGCAGGGGGAGTGCTGAAGGGGTACACTTCCTTACGCAGGCAGGGCAACGTGGGACGGTCCAGTTCTCGGGATACTTCCAGACTGCAAACCGTGTGTCGGCGTTGCCGCAGCTGCGGCGAGGGAGAAAGCACCAAAGAGACATTTTGCCAAGAGCGGGCTCTAGGAAAATCAGGGCAGGAGTAGCTACGTCCAAGGCGGGGCTGCAAAGCTGGCTCTCCTTGGCTCAAGCGCCACTGGTGGATGGGGGGTCTCCCGCTCACCACCAGGCGGTTCGCTTCTTCCTTCTCCTCCTCGCGGCAAGAGCTCCTCTTGCGGGGACGCGGCTCAGAAATGGCAATTTTCACCTCGATCTTGACTCCTGGGCGAGGAGGGGTGGCTGGCGGAGTTGCGGCCGCTTCGTCCACACTTGCTGGAGGACGCGGGGACGGGGACGGAGACGCCTCAGCAGGCGGCAGGGATGGTTTGGATGGGCTGAAGAAGATGTCGGCAAAGGCTTCAAGTTTCGAACGCATGCTTTGGAAGACTGGGGCCAGGCCCCAAGGCCTGAAGCGGGGGACCAAAGACGGACGCAAGAGAGTCAAAGCCGAGGTAAGGCTGGATGCTTGAGAGGACGGACCTGATGGAAGGGGAAAGAAAAAGCTGTTGCACAGGAAGCGGGTCATAGAGGAAAAGCAGAAGTATCTTGAGGGCCATTTACACGAGATGTTCAAACACTGTTCCTCTTTTCTTGCTCGCTCTCTCTGCTGCATAGCAATATTGCTAAATAGTTACAAGGGCATAGTAGTTCGGCTTCATTTTCATCCTCAACATTTGTGTCTCTCATGCTAGCTAGTATCTCAAGACTAATAAATAAAGGGAAGAGGAGGCATTCTCATCACCGATCAAGATAGAAAAGAATTCCTTTTCCCCTTACATTAGTATTTCTTAACCGTGGCGGGCTGGGGAATTCTGGGAATTGGAGTCCACACGATTTAAGTCGCCACGGTTAAAAAATATTGCCAAATACTTTGGTGTGTTGGCCATGCAGCCCTTGGCCACAGGAAGGGCGATCGCTTTTGCTATCGGTATTTAGGTGTAACGTGTACTGTGCGTGCTGCCAGGTGACTTTTTTTTAGTTCAGAGCTCCACCAACCTGTGCAGTGCTCCTGGTCACGTAGATCTGAAGGCACCGACTTTCCTAAGCTTGACGACTGACGAGGCAATTCTCGCTGATCACTCCTGAGCAAGAGCAGAAAGAGTGTGAAGCGATGGGCAATCATTTTCGCTCTTCAGTTTAATGATGTGCCGGAACAGCCTAAGACTCCCACTCTGGAGGATGTTTGGCAATCGCGGTACCTGGAAGGCTAACACACCTGGAGGGCAGCCCGTGAAGGAAAGCAACTCTCGAGATCTGTTTGGCCGCACAACCGTAATCCTGGTGAAGGGAGGAGGACGGTTTAGTCATTCCTCTACCCTAAAGTGGAAATGCTCACCTGCAAGGGGGTGGAAAGTTCCTCAGAAGCTCCTTGCCAGTGCTGGCATCCTGCCGGCGAGAGAAGAGGTCTGAACCAAAAGGTGGCCACCTTTCCCTGACCCCCACCAGGTGAAAGGTTTGCCCCCGTGTCGCATTCCCCAAGGTGATTTCCCCGCAGTAAACTCACCTGGGCTTGGTTCAACTGAGAGTCCTCCAAAGCAGGGATCGGCCGATGAGCCTCCTCTCCTGGGCTGGCCCCTGTTTCCTCTCTCCCGTTTATTATAGGGACTCTGTTCTGCAGGCGCTGCCTCTTGGCTTGCAGGCGCTCCGAATCATGGCAGTGAGGGGGGCAGAGTCTTTGGTCCCTCAACGGCCAGCCAACTGTGTGAGCCAACTGCTCCGGAGGTCCTTGGCAGGGCTGGCAACCTACCTTAGGGAGAAGCGATCTGGGGGAAGCAAGACAAGACAGGTAGCTGCCGATATCCACAAACCACACTTGTCAACATTTTGCCTCCTGGCTCCTTGGCTCACCTGCACACAGCGCTATCCTGTCCGTTTCCTGACCAGGAAACTTTGGCCTCATTCTCCCATGTCAGCTGGAGGGGTTTTGAGGAAGGAAACAAGGCAGCCCTTTCTGAAAGGGAGCATCTTTGTGGAATCTCCTGAACGGAAAGAGAGAGAGTCCAACTTTCAAGCAACTTTCTGAACATCGGTTAAGAAGCCTCTTTCCCTCATCCCACAAGCCAGTCGTGCGTTTGCTTCAAAAGAGAAATTCTCCCCTTGGGTAAAAAAGATAAAACTAGTCTCTTGCCTGCTGTGCCGGGCAGAACCACAGATCATACGATTGACTCCCCTGATTTGGTTATACAAAACATGGCACTTGAACAATTTCCTGCACTCTGAGACCCTCTAAGCTGGGGAGAGACATTTAGGCTGCGAAATCTACCCATCTGTTCTGTGCAAGTGTCCCAATTTCAGAACAGAAGGTTTGTGAAGAGCTTTGGAGAGACAAGATTGTAAGAAGTGTCCTTTTTCCTGTCGCATTCTGCCCCACCATCATAGGTCAGTACTAAAGACGTTAATAATTCAACCCAAAAAAACGCATGTCAGGTTATATCATCGTCATCCCGCAAATGGTTAGAAACAGGAAAAATAAACTTGTAGATTTGAAAAGAATTCTAAACATAAAACAACTTGGATGAATCAAAAGGTCTCTGCTTAATAAGAAAGCCTCAAGCCTGAAACAATCCCAGACAGCTTTCTGGGTCATCTGGTATGGGAAGTGACATCTGTAAAAATGACATTTTTAAAGTTGGGGTTTTTATTCTTTATTTATTAAGCAAATTTATATAGCTGCCCGACTCACGCCTAGATGATTCCAGGTGGCTGTATCATGTTTCGATTCACGCATTTCATTTGTATTCAATGAGCACCAGCTTATCACCACAGAACACCCAGTCCCAGCTAGTAGTGAGGGAAACTGCCATCTTCCTATGCAAAGCCTGGGAGGTACATCATCCATTCAGCCTGGCAGCCGATCCCAGAAACCCCCTTAACATTCACTCGGGGGTTTTACAGCATCCTTACAGGCACTTGGGCTGTGGAAAAGTCTTCCAGATCAACAGCCAACACCTTTCGCTCTTCCTTCTCCATGGGAGACGCCACGTGCCACAGGGTCTCTCCCATCCCATCGCAAGCACCCCTGCCCTCTGCCGCCGTGAGCGGGGGGCCTTGTTGGAGCCGCTGCCTCTTCTTGGGTGACCACCTTTCATCCTCACATAAGGCGGGTGAAGTTCTTCTGCCTCTCTCCAGAGGCTCCAGAAGACGTACAGGGGTTCTCTCCTCCTCAGATCCAGGCCTGCAAAAGGATACAGAGAGAAAGTCTCAAAAGGACAGCCTGATTCCTCCTCCTCCTCCTCTTCCTCCTCCTCCTCCTCCTCCTCCTCCCTTTCTTCCCACTTCGAATTCCTGCACAAAAGACGTGGCAATCTCTCACCTGAATATGACTTTCCGCCGCCTGGCTATCCTCTCAAAAGTGGATAATGGCAAAGGATCTCCAACAGAGGTTCCTTCAAGAAGGGTGCATTCCATGGCTGGATTCAGACCCGACGCCTTTTTTTTGGGGGGGGGGGTGTCAGGGATTGGGAAGCCCCTCCATTTTTCCACCAGAACCTCACTTCTCACCTCTCTGTAGAGTGAGTTAGGAGAGAAACCAAATGAATACATGTTTACTTATTTCATACACACACACACACACACACACACATATATATATATATATATATATATATATATATATATATATATATATATATACATACATACATACATACATACACATAAGGCTTTTCCTCTGCGTTTTGAAATAATTGGCAATGAGAAAAACTATACTTCATTTAAAAATATCCCCAAATCAAGGTAAGAACAATGGCAGAGTAAATGGCTGGGAAATGCAACATTATTATTTTTTTTAAAAAAAGATGGATTTTGTATGGCTAAAAGATAGCAAATTTGAGGCTTGGTATGCCCCAAAGGAATTCTACTCATTTTGTTGTAGTGAACTACTATAAGTATTTCTCAAGGAAATAACAATCACAGAAGCCTTTTTTTAAAAAAAAGGAAAAGAATGATAAAAAGTGATCACGTTAAATAAGTTTGGTAGCGTCAAAATGCTGAGGAATTTGAAATAGCCCAAAATACACTACTAACTAAAGACATGTTCATAAGGCACCCAACCAACATAACAGAGCCTCTTTAAAGAAGGATATTCAGTGGAAGTAATTAAAACTGTTTTTCAATCTTGGCAGCTTTACGTTTTGTGGGCTTCAATTCCCAGAATTCTGCAAATTGCAGTCCACACCTCTCAAAGTTGCCAAATTTGCCAGTGTTGAGAAACAATCAAACTGTTATGCATCCATAGTTAATAGGTCTGTTATTTATTTATTTATTTATTTTTATTTTTATTACATTTATATCCCGCCCTTCTCCGAAGACTCCCCCACCTTCTTCAATTTGGAATTTTAATCGTTTAATTTTTTTTAAAAAAAATCATTTTTAATCATCTTGGAATCAAAATGCATTTATTTAAAAGATATTCCACCCTCCACCAGTTTCTATTCTCATAAACTATTAACCGATCTGAGTATCCTAAAAAAAACAAGAGAAGGAATTCATTTTTACTAAGAAAATAAAAATAAGCTACACTTCAATGGAAGTGACTTACTTCCTGTTTTTTGACAGCAGATCAAGTGTGTGTGGTGGGGCCTGCTTTCCTAAGAACGATGGCAAACCCTGCTCTCATGTTTGAAAGATCTGCTATTTTAAATAAATTATTTTTCTAAACCAGGGTTCTCTACCTTGGTAACTTTTAGATGTGTGGTCTTCAACTCTAAGAATTCCTAGGAATTGGAACCCACACATCTTAGGAGCTGCCACGGTTGAGAAAAAAAAATGTTCTAAATGGTGCTGCACAATACACGGAGGTAAGTGAGGAAGTGGGATTATGCCTCAGAGAAGCTAATTATGAATCATTAGCAATCATCTAATTAGTATGCTGCTGAGACCCATTCTTCCTCCCACAGCAGTTTTCCAGAATAAGGCAAAGTTAAATTCAGATAGTGCTGGGAAGCTTTCCCAGCATGCCAGAATGTTCCTCTATACCAGGGGTCTTCAAACTTGGCCCTTTTATGACTTGTGGACTTCAACTCCCAGAATTCCTCAGCCAGGCACACTGGCTGAGGTATTATGGGAGTTGAAGTCCACAAGTCATAAAAGGGCCAAGTTTGAAGATCCCTGCTCTATACAGTCTCTCTCTCTCTCTCTCTCTCTCTCTCTCTCTCTCTCTCTCTCTCTCTCTCTCTCTCGTGTGTGTGTGTGTGTGTGTGTGTATTTGACTCTTGGTGACTGCTGGACTAGTCTCAGCAGTGTTTTTGGCAAGATATTTGGAAGTGGTTTGGCATTGTCCACTTTCTAGGGCTGAGTGATTGGCCCAAAATTATCCGGCTGACTTTGTGCCTGAATGGGACTAGAACTCACAATCTCCCAGATTCTAGCCCGGTGGCTTCTGGTCTGTTGCCTTAGCTACTACATCATACTTACTGCCCTATATAATGGGATACTGGCACTGTACTTACCAGGACAGAACTCATACCCCCCATCACCACCATCACTCCACATCTTTTAACAACAGCAATACTCATGATAGGCTAACATGTACAAGTCAATTTGAGTCATCCAAAATTGTCAATTTTACCACCACCATTCAAAAAAACACAAAATAGTACATCAGCTTTCAGGTTCCTTAGACTTCCAAGCAAGATGCCAGAAAAAGCAATTTTTCTTTTGCATCAGCCTTTTCCCACCAAGCTGACAGATGACAAATTCCTGTGAAGTGAAAAGCTTTCACACACTTTCCTACGCTGGGGGTTTACTTAATAAAATATTTAAGAACAGACTTTTTTTCCCCCTTACATGATTTTCCCTCTTTTTCTTAAGGTTGCTCCTCATTATTGATAAAGAGGGGGTTTTGCAAATATCACAAAAGTTAAATGTTGTCAGTGTGTGTGTGTGGGGGGGAGAGAAACAACAAAGGCCAAATCATGGGACAGGACAGAAATTTGGACAGTTTTTAATATTTTGTTGTTATGTATATGTAGGGGTGTGGGTCTATACATATGTTGTGTGTAGTATGTTTTTTTGGGGGGGTGTCATGTATGTGTCTCACTCTGATAGCGGGCAACTAAATTTCATTTTTGATGTGCGCCATTGTGCCCACAGTACAAAATGACAATAAAGATTATCTTATCTTATCTAAATCAAGATAACTCACATCAGTGAGTCTTGCCAGTCTGAAATTAGAGGCCAAGAAGAGTGCCAGTTTTGCCAAGATGATAATTTTAGGAAATGTCCATCCTGTTTTTGCTAGAGAGCCTCCACTTAGCAAGGAAGCAACTATTATTCCAACATCTCTCCCATCCCATTCTTCGTCTAAGGCAGGGGTAGGCAACCTCGGCTCTTTTATGACTCATGGACTTCAACTCCCAGAATTCCTGAGTCAGCATAGCTGAGAGGAAAAGCAGAGGTTTCCAAGCTGAGCCATGTTGGCTCAGGAATTCTGGGAGTTGAAGTCCACGAGTCGTAAAAGAGCCAAGCTTGCCTATCCCCTGCCCCAGGGGCTAGGGCTCGAAGCAGCTTTAACCTCGGGCGACATATAGGCACTCCCTCAAGCGCAGCGTGGAAGCGATCCCGCAGAAAAGGCGTTTCGAACTTTTAAAAACGGGAGGGCGGGGATTTCCATTCCCAAAATTCTCCAGCCCGCCTGGCTCTGGGCGAGTGTGACGTCCGCCCAAGTTTGAAAAACACCGGGCTAGGGCTCACGCAAAGCCGAAGGTCGTTTTGCAGCTTTGGGGTACCTTCCGACCCAAGTTGATATCAGACAGACAGACAGACAGACAGACAGACAGACAGACAGACAGACAGACACACACACACACAAAGACCACACGCGCGCGCAGCCCCCCCCACTTCTTCGCCCTACATAGAAGAAGCCGCGCAGCCGCTCCCGCGCTGACGGTCGCCAAGGGAACGAGCCGAAGATGCCCAGCTGCCAACGTTAACGGCAGGAGCGCTGCTTCGGTTCTCACAACGACTCTTCCCGGGGGCGCCCCGGCATCCGCCAGGCAGACCCGTCGAGCGCCCCTCTCCCCCCCCCCACATGCTCCGCGGGGGAATCTCACCTCCATCCTCCGCAGGGAAGAGACAGCAGTCACGTCGCGAAATAGACGACAACGGGGGGGGGAGAAACACGACCCCCCCCACACACACTTTCTCCGCTTACCAGCTTTTCCTCCTCCCTCAGCCCTTCTTTTCTTATCACCTTCACGGCCCGGCCCGGTCGGATCTTGCTCCAGATCCAGCCCGTCCAATAGCGGCCCGCCTTGCTTCCTTGCAGCAGCCAATGGCTTCCTGTTTTTTTACTCCGGTGGCGGCTCAAGAATCGCCATCATTACTTAGGGCGAAAGTGGTGGGCAAATCTGTAGTCAAGGCCTGTATGTGGCGCCGAAGAGCCCGGTCGGGAAGGGCGGGTTGGTTTTGGTGCTTGGGGGTTCAGGAGGCGTGTCTTTAGAGAGAGAATGGGCGGTTTTTAAACCTAGTAAAGCCTTTAAAGAACCCGTTTCAATTTAGTTCCATTTCCCACTATCCCCTCGAAACTGATTTCCCGTCTACCAAAAGGTTATTGAAAAATATATCTTATCTTGTCCCGAATTTCCTCCATTTTTTTTAAAGGGTCCACGCTTCGGTGACGTCACTGCCTCACCGTCAGCGCCCCGTTCGGCTCCAGAGGCCTCTGTTTTTATTATTATTAACAGGATCAACCTCGTCAGTTCCGACTCAACGGTCAAAACGGGGCGAAAAAATGAAACTAGACATTGCGTTGCAAGAAAAACATTATAACCGCTCTCTTGGTTCGAGTCAACGGAGTGTTGAAGTCAATAAGGCCGAACATTTTGGGTGTGGGCAAGAAAAGGGAGGCTCTCAAAATAAGGCACCCCCTCTAAAATCGGTAGCCATTTTGGAATAAGGCAGATTTTAGATGGCGCCGTTTAGGGCGCCGCCATTTGAGGGGAGGGCCAAAGATTTAAAGACCCGGTACTTTCTCCATCTCTTTACTCTTTGGAAAGGCGTTTTTGTTTCCGTTGCTGTTTCTGAACCAGATTACTCTGTTCTGGGGTGAAAGCTTGATTTGAAAGCAGATTTAAAAAAACGCCTGAGCCGATGGGAGAAAACTTAAGGATGTGGGGGAGGAGTTGGATCTTCAATGGTATATGATTAAAAATAATCATAAATATGTACATCTGACTCATATTCTCTTCAATACTACATCATAATTTGCACCGTTCTGAAAAAAAGAAATGGGGCAGGAGGTTTGTACAAGGGGTCTGGATGACTGTCCGACATACTTTCTGGGTTCCAGTGCTGAGCAGGGGGTTAGACTAGATGACCATTGAGATCCCTTCCAATTCAACATCCTGTTTCTTTGTAGATAGATGTGCTTTTGAACACATGATCCTTGACTTACGACCACAATTGAGCCCAACATTTCTGTTAGGTGAGGTATTTGTTAAGTGAGTTTTGCCCCATTGGACTTTTTTTGCCACAGTTAAATGAATCACTGCACTTAGTAACATGGTTGCTAAGCAAATCTGGCTCCCCCATTGATTTTGCTTGCAAAAGGTGATCACATGATCTTGGGACATAGCAACAGTCATAAGTATGAACCAATTGCCAAGCATCTGAATTTTGATCACATTATCATGGGACTGCTGCTACAAAGGTCGTAAGGGTGAAAAATGGTTGTAAGTCATTTTTTTAAAGTGCTGTTGTAACTTTTAACAGTCACTAAATCAAGTTGAGGATTACAAGTTCTTGATTTACAGTCACAATTGAGACCAAAATTTCTGTTGCTAAGCTAGAAAGTTAAATGTGTTTTGCCCTAATTAATAACACAGTTAAGTGAATCTGGCTTTCCCACTGACTTAACTTTTTTGACCATACTCTATGAGCACCTTTGCATTGGGAACACACAGTGTTTTGTTACACAAAGTGTTTCAAAAGCCTGTTACTTACAACAACGGTAAATAGCATTTACTTCTCAGCTGTAGGTTTCTCTTCAAGATGCCCTCTCTGGATCACTATTGTATAGTGATTATTCAAAGAGTATCCTTAAGACATGTGAACTTCAACTCCCAGAATTCCCGTCAACACGCTGAGAGTTGAAACCCACACGTCTGAAAGCTGCTGAGTTTGAGAAACACTGTACTAGAGGCATGAAACCTGTTATCTGCGGAGCAAATGGAAACAGTCCCTTCATAGTGCGGTTTTTCAAAACACTCTCGTCTCTGCCTGAAGCGGTGTGGAACTTCAACCGTGGGAATCAAAGAGTCCAGCCTGACTCCATGCAGGGAACTTCCAGGGCAGCCTTTCTCTGCGCCAATCCCTTGCTTCTTTCCCGACCTTCCTTATGATTTAATCTTATGATTTAGGATTACCTTATGATTTATGACGATTGTATTTTATGATCATGATTTATCACTTGTTGCTTGCATCTACACTGGGAGCTTATGCACCGCAGATAAACTCCTTGTGTGTCCAATCACACTTGGCCAATAAACAGACCCGTCCTGTCCTGTCCTGTCCTGTCCTGTCCTGTCCTATCCTATCCTATCCTATCCTATCCTATCCTATCCCAAGGGGGATCCCGACCGCGATAGGCTCCCTTTTCCAGCCGCGCGTTCCGTTAAAGCAGGGGTCTTCAAACTCAGCCCTTTTATGACTCGAGGACTTCAACTCCCAGAATTCCTCAGCCACCATGCCTGGCTGAGGAATTCTGGGAGTTGAAGTCCACGAGTCATAAAAGGGCAGAGTTTGAAGACCCCTGCGTTAAAGCGACGGGGATGTCCCGGCTCTAGGAGGGCTTAGTAGAGGAAGAGGAGGGGGAGTGGGCGGGACCAGAACTCGGGCGTCCAAACCCCTGCTCGGGTCGGCGCCTCTCCCGCGGTTGCCCCTGTCTGTCCGCAGCCGCTCACTCTCTCCGCCAATTACAAAGCGGGATGAGGAGGGGGAGCCGGCCACCTCAGCCAATCTGCACGAAGCGACCGCCTTATGTCATTTCACCCCCCCTCCCCTTCCCTCCCCTCCCCTCCGCCCAGCATTCCTCCCGTCCCCTTCGGAGCCTTGCCCCCCCCCACCCCCTCGAGGCAGGGTCGCTACTTCGAAAGGACGGGCGGATCGCGCGGGCTTTGGGGCGGCTGCCCAGGGCGGGGCGGGGATTCTTGGAATCCCTTTTTGCCTGGTTCTTCTCCCTCCCTCTTCCCGCCCTCCCCCCCCCCATCGCCCTGTTCCCCAGCATCGGCGAAGATCTCCCCCTCCCCTCCTCTCCAGAGGCCCGGGTGAGCCCGGATCTCAGGAAGCAATCACATCCTCTCGCTCAACGTCCTTCCCCGAGTGATCCCGATCTCCTTCTCTCGGCCACCCCCCCACCTCCCGACTTCAGCCCAAGCCCTCCCCTTCCACCCGTCCCAAGCCTCCCCAACTCTCCGGGTTGCTGCGCGCAAAAAAGAAAGATCGCCTGGAAAGGAAAGCCACCCACCCACGTGGGCGGGAGAAGCAGCTGTTGTTGTGGGTCCCCACCTCACCCCGGCTGTGGAATGAAGGCTAAACTTTCAGGTGAGTGTCAAGACAGCCAAGCGATGGGGCTCCTGGGGGGTCAGGGGCTCCTGGGTTCAACCTGTCAATCTGGGGCCTCTTTGAACCTCTGGGAAGAAGCCTGCCTTGGTGAGATTGATTCCCTTTTTTAAAAAAAAAAATACAGGTAGTCCTCGACATACGTACCACGACTGAGCCCAATATTTATGTTGCTAAGTGAGAAATTTGTTGGGGTTTTGCCCCGTTTTACTTGCCACATGTGTTAAGTGAATCACCGGCAGCTGTTAAGTTGCTAACGCGGTGCTTAAGTGAATCTGGCGCTCCCCATTGACTTGGCTTGTCGGAAGTTTGCAAAAGGTGATCACATGACCTTGGGACACAGCAGCGGTCATAAATATGAACCGGTTGCCAAGCAAGCATCTGAATTTTGAACATGGGGATGCCTGCTGCGGTCGCAACTGTGAAAAATGGTCCTAAGTCACTTTTCCCAGTGCCTTTGTAACCTCTAACGGTCACTAAATGAACTGTTGTAAGTCGAGGACTACCTGTACAGGCAACCTCCTTTATTTTCTAGCGATCACAGTCCAGACAGGACTAGGTCTTGGGGTCCTACTTTGCATCCTCTATGGAGATACCATATTGCCTTTAGGTCCTTCTGGAAACAAGGGTGATGCTAAGAATTTAACAAAAGTCTGGACTTGCTTCAAGGATACAGCCAATTTATGGGAGGGCTTTGAGTGCTATACTCAAAATTTCACCTTTTTGTTTATGGATTTGTTTTCTATCCCGTCTTTATTACGGCCTCGTTGACTTCGTGGGGCTGTCACAGAGTAACTGATGGCTGGCAGTTGACAAGTTACTTGCTTTCCAGCAGCTATATTAAAGAGGAAGATTGCTTTTAATCTGGTTTCTCTCCCAAAGCCATTTATTTTTGCCTGAGCGTTCACGATAGATGAGGACAAAGGGAGCACAGAAAAAACCTGGTTCAAGGGAATGAATCCCTGTTCTAGAAGCTCCCACAGAGGATGAAGATGGGAGCAAGATAAATAACCACGAACCTTGAACATCTCCTGCCATACACCCAATTTAAAAATTCCAAACATCTTATATTTCTTTCTACTCCAACAACCTAGTATAGGAGAACCCGAGTAGAATATGGGAGGTTCTTAGAATATTTTGATATCTAATTTGGACCTTATGCCTAACTTTTTAATAGATTCTCTTTCTTCCTTTCTGTATTTTCAGATGGATGAACCACTGGTGAAAGGTGAGGGCAAGTCCTGGGAATCCTTGGGACTGAGTGCTAGACTGAAGAAGGGAGTGGAAAGGATACGAGAGATCAAGGTGCACAAAGCCAAAATTTCTAGGGAACAAAGCCATGTGTTTTTTCCTGAAGTTTGAAGGAACCAGCTGGATATGAAACAGGCATATTTTCCTTGGCTGTAATGGGATTACTGTAAGGGACGTGGTGGCTCAGTGGGTTAGGATGCTGAGCTTGTCGATCAGAAGGTCGGCAGTTTGGCGGGTCGAATCCCGAGTGCCGCATAGCAGAGTGAGCGCCTGTTACTCGTCCCAGGTTCTGCCAACCTAGCAGTTCGAAAGCACATAAAAATGCAAGTAGAAAAATAGGGACCACTACGGTGGGAAGGTAACAGCGCTCTGTGCGACTTTGGCGTTTAGTCATCCCGGCCACATGACCACGGAGACGTCCTCGGACAAGCGCTGGCTCTTCGGCTTTGAAACGGAGATGAGCACCGGCTCCTAGAGTTGGAAACGACTAGCACGCATGTGCGGGGGAACCTTTACCTTTTTAATGTGATTACTAAAAGCATGGTTAAGTTTAGGGTGACAAATGCCTTGTGCATGACTGTAGACCACACAGACTTGAGCAAATGAGTGCAGGAAAGAAACAAAACCAGGCGTTTAGAAGTTGTGATGTGAAACACATTTGGCATTTCAAATGCTTTCCCTGCGAAATGTAATTGGAACATATATCTAAGTCTAAAATAAATAGGCTTGACTTGCTGAGTGTTTAGCATTCATGTTGTCGTGTTTCAATTCACAGAATTCCTCGTGGACACTTAGTTGTAGCAATTTACAACCTAGCGATCACACCTCACTGTGTAAATTCTTGCTTTCATTTGCATGAGGAACTTGCAAACTGAAATATGTTGTTGACATTAACTTTTAAGACTGGTCGTCAGATGTTGTGTCTGTCTCTTTGTTCGGGAACTAACTGAACCTAAGGTAAATGCTGAATCTCTTGTTCTGCTCCTTTGGCTTTCCCAGCTGGATTCTTCTTCCTTCCGGGATAGATTGCCTGCCAGAGTGCATGGTAATGAAGAAAAGCGATTGATTAGAGTAAAGACTGAAAAAAGGGAGAAAGCCGATCTGGAATTTGAGATGGAAATTTCTGCAGGCGGAAAAGTGGTGAGTGGAGACAAGGAAGACAGAAACATTGAATGTCTAGCTCAGGGGTAGGCAACCTCGGCTCTTTTATGACTCATGGACTTCAACTCCCAGAATTCCTGAGTCAGCTATGCTGACTCAGGAATTCTGGGAGTTGAAGTCCATGAGTCATAAAAGAGCCGAGGTTGCCTACCCCTGGTCTAGCTGGATGGGTGGAGGAACCAACTTGTAAGGAAAGAAGTAGTTCTTTAAAGATGGTTATTATTATTTGGATTGTTTTGTCTCTGCTCAAACCAGCTGGGTCCTGCACCTTCACGAGGTTCTTCAACTCAGGAAGAGATGAAGGTGGAAACTGAGGAGCAGAAGGTACAAGAATTTGAGGTGCAGAAAGTCACCATCCCAATAGAGGGTTCGGTGAGTAGTAAGGAAGTGCAACTGTGGGAACTTCAAGAGATGGGATGGTTTACTCCTAGCCCAGGGGTAGGCAACCTTGGCTCTTTTATGACTCGTGGACTTCAACTCCCAGAATTCCTGAGCCAGCTATGCTGAGGGGAGAGTTTCCAAGCTGTGCCATGCTGGCTCAGGAATTCTGGGAGTTGAAGTCCACGAGTCATAAAAGAGCCGAGGTTGCCTACCCCTGGTTTAAGGACTTCTGCCTTGAGCGGAGACTTGGACAGGAAGACCTCCAAGATCTCTTCCAACCCAATGATTCTGTAATTCTGTACCTTGAGGAATGGTTGAAACTTGCCCTGAGCTTTGTTCAGCAATCTTGGGAATATGAGGTTCTCCTTTAGGTCCAGACCTATACCCTGAAGATAGCTTTTTGGCTGAACCTTGCAACAGCACGACTTTCTGGTTATTTGATGAAATAGTTCCGCAGCTATGCATCGGGACTAAACATAGCAGAGTTCCCAGGATCTGACTGTATCATGGTTCACGTACATGTCACACAGAACATATTTTACCCTAGTCTTTGAAGGAGAATTTGGCCAGGTGCCTGTTTAACTTCAGAGGGCTGGAGCACTGGTAAAACTCCCTTAAATCAACTTCCAAGTTTGATATCCTTAAGATGGGTCAGGATTGCTTTTTTCCAGAATTCCCAGCTGATGTTATTTAGATTTTTTTTTAGTTCTTTTTTCCTGTGCCTGTTGGATTCACCCACCTCTTGTATACCAGAAGAATCCGTGTGGGAGGAGACAAAAATGTCAAGATGGCTGCAGTGACTGCAACCAAAGCCCATCTCTTTGCACATGACAGATTGAAAATGGGTGGGGCTTCAACTTTGTGGTTATAGCTGCCATCTTGAATTTTTTGACCCTGCCCTTTTAGGCATCTCTGATCCACACATAATAATAAATGAATGTATAAGAGGCCCACATATTATGAAAAGTTGAGCCTAAGTATGAAAAGTTGAACCT
Organism: Vipera berus; assembly: GCF_964194415.1. NCBI lineage: Eukaryota > Metazoa > Chordata > Lepidosauria > Squamata > Viperidae > Vipera > Vipera berus. Next base: position 14,505,340 of record NC_138205.1, read on the forward strand.
AAGTTTTTATCTTGGATGTTGAGCAGAACATAGCACATATTAGTTCCTGGGCTGATTGAGAAAGAAATTCTAAAGTTTGCTTCCCTACCTCAGGATAGAGTTGGGTGGCTGATAGTTAAAGTGATAAGAAGGAAAAAAAATAATTTTCCATTTCAGGTTTTCTAGAGTAGCACCCCTGACCTTATTTCCTAGACATCTCTGTTCACCAAAGAGATTTGAATTTCCATTGTACAATTGAAAACAAAAATGAACTTGTAGACTGGTGATCTTTCCCTATTCTGAGGCAGAAAGAGGGAGGGGGATGTTAAAAGTCAAGATGGTGGCCACAAGAATGCCCATACAGGAGTCCTCAATTTACAACCACAACTGAGCCCCAAATTTCCCTAGATAAAGCAAGACGGCTATTAAGCAGGTTTTGTATCATTTTACTAACTTTCTTGTCAGAATTGTTAAGTGAATCACTGCAGTTGTTAAGTAAGTAACATGGCTGTTAAATGAATCTGGCTTCTCCACTGACTTTGCTTGTCAGAAGATCACAAAAGGTGATCACATGATCCCCTGAATATTGCAACCGTCATAAATACATGCCTGTTGCAAGCATGTGAATTTTGATCATATGACCACACGGATGCTGCAATGGTCATAAGTGTAAAAACTAGTCATAGGTGACTTTTTTCAGTGCAGAATGTTCACTAAACAAACGACCTGTAAAAAGTGCCTTTGTGGGCAGCATCTTAATTCTTTTTTGACCCTTTTCTGCAGAAGCCCCTGCTTGTAAAAATTCCGTTAGCTACAGTGCTTGGGAAAAATGCCACTTTTGAAAGGATGGAGCACAAATAAGCTGCACTTCCTGAGCACCCATTTTAGAACGAGGTCTAGGCAGGTGTGTCCTTTTTTTTCAAAACCCTCCTCCACGCTTTCTTCTCCATTCCTGCAGTCTTCCTCTTTGCACCCAAACACTTGTGGCGTGTGTGGGAAGAGTTTTAGCCGCCGCTCGAACCTGGCCAAGCACCAGATCATCCATACGGGAGAGAAGCCGTACCGTTGCAATGACTGCGGCCGCAGCTTCAACCAGAGCTCGGCACTCACCAAGCACCAGCGGACGCACACCGGGGAGCGCCCCTATGTCTGCGGGGACTGTGGCAAGGCCTTCACGGCTAGTTCCAACCTCCTCCAGCATCGGCGTTTCCACACCGGGGAACGGCCCTATCGTTGCGAATTGTGCGGCAAGGCCTTCTCCCAGAGCTCCAACTACAACCTGCACCGGCGCGGCCACACAGGGGTTACGCCTTACCAGTGCAGCGTGTGCGGTAAGCGATTTACCGGGAGCTCATGCCTTACTCGCCATCAGCGGACTCACACCGGAGAGAAACCCTACCAATGCCAGGAATGCGGGAAGCGCTTTTCGGGGAGTTCCACGCTGGCTAACCACCGGCGTACCCACATGGGTGAGAAACCCTACGGTTGTGTTGAGTGTGGCAAGAGGTTCACCCACCACTCCAATCTGGTGGACCACTGGCGGGTGCACACGGGGGAAAAGCCCTACGTGTGCACCGAGTGTGGGAAGAGCTTTCGGCTGAGCTCGCACATCATTCGCCACCGTCGCACTCACACCAACGCTCGCAGCCCCAGCATGAGCCATGACCTCCTCTGCGAGGTTGACCCGGCTTTTGAGGATGGCGGCATCGAGGGCCACCACGATGGAAGCATTGGGACGCCGCGCATGACTGGTCGTGATACTCTGTGTGCCGATATCAGTGTTACCAATGGCAATAATAGCTCTGATGAAGAAGGCAACCGGCTTCTTATCTGCGGCCACTGTGGTAAAGGTTTTCACCTGGAGTCTAGTCCCCGAAAACCCAACCAAGATGACTTGGCCCTGGGGGAAGGGCCTTATAGTTGTACTGAGTGTGGTAACAGCTGTTGGACGTAGCTAGTTCCTTAAGGTCCAGTTGCAAAGACCAGTGTATAAGAAAAGAGAATGATTAATCTGTCAGTAACAAATTGGGACATAGATTAGGTTGGACGGGTAATTCTGGCTCCTCGTTCACGGAACGGGCTAACATTTGGCAAGGGGCTGGCCTTGAATCGGCTTCTTTGGCACCTTGAGTTCATCTCCAAATTCCTACCCTGGTTTCAGGTGTGAAATTTAGGTCAGTATTTTTTCAATCTTGGCAACTTTAAGAAGGGAAGTCCACAGGTTTTAAAGTTGCCGTGGTTGAGAAACAACAATCTTAAGTAAAAGGGTGGATTTCTCCGCTCAGATTTCTTTTCTGGCAGGGAAAGTTGCAGTGACCGAGGGCATTAGAGAACAGGTAGAGAGGCCTGTTGGGGCTTGTCCCATTGAGCGAAGAGTAAATAAATAAACAAAAGACTGGCTTTGTATCAGTCTCTCTCCCTCTCTCTCTCCTCACCTCAATTCTTCAGGAGCTTCTAGAGTAGCTGAAAAAAGTGAAGCATGACATGGATGTAACCTAGTATACTGCAACGCTAAAGAAGTTGAGAGGAGACTTTTTAAAACTTGTCCCTTGGTCCTGAGAAATAATTTGCTTTCTAATAGTGGCTGATGTTTGATTGCAACGCAAAACAAGCTACACGCTTGAAGAAATTCCAGATGGACAAAGCAAGGTTTTGCTGAGCCACCAGGCAGGAATCCGATCACCGAAGCAAGCTTATTTTGTTAGCATGCGTATAGATTTTTTACATTTCCTGGAACTTTATATTTGGGTCCATGTTTAGCTTTCTACAGGAGACACAAAATGTCCCAAGATCGCACTTGTTTTCTCCAATACCTCGGTTATGCTCTGAAGAGCAGCCTTACCGATTTTCTATTATAGAGACTGTTTGAAAGGCCACACTTATTCTGCTTGGATAAAAATTGAAAACAGTATCTTTAAAAAAAATGCACACTAGGCTAACCTGAATAAATCGTGCCAATTAAGCCTGTTGTAGAAGGCTGCTTATTGTGTGTTATTTCGCCTGTTGCCCCAAGTAAGGCAAGTATCTCTGTAAATGGGAAGCCTCAAGTCATGAACATTGCAAGTCTTGATGATATCCTTAGTTAATTTTTGGTCTCAGCCAGCACCAGCTCACACAGTACAATAGCCACACAGGGAGTCTCAACTTACAATCACAACTGGGACCAGAATTTCTGTTGCTAGGCAAGGTGATTGTTAAGTGAGCGGCATCTGATTTTTATGACCTTTTTGCCATGGCTGTTAAGGAAATCACAGTTGTTAAGTGAATCATACAATCGTTAAGCGAATCCAGTTTCCTCTATTGACTTGGTTGTCAGAAGCTGACTGGGGAGGTCACAAATGATGATCATCTGACCCTGGGTTGCTGCAATCATTGTAAATACCTGCCGGTTGCCAAGCACCTAAATTCTGATCATGCAACTGGGGATGCTGCAGTTGTCATAAGTGCGAGGACCAGTCAAATCAGATTTTTTCAGTGCCGTTTGTGACTTTGAACAGTCTCTAAACAAATGGTTGTAAGTCAAGGACTATCTGTAGTTTATTTTACCTGAATTTATTGAAGGAAACAATACAGCTGATTAACACAACATATTGCTTGAAAACCACAAAGCTCATGATACTTGAGTTAGTCACTATAGCCATGGAGCAGACTGTTCTGTACCATCAGTAGGGCTATAAATGGTGAATATGAACTAATCTTTCTTGAAGGACGCGGTGGCTCAGTGGGTTAGGACTCTGAGCTTGTCAATCAGGTTGGCAGTTTGGCCGGGTCGAATCCCCAGTGCCACGTAGCAGAGTGAGCGCCTGTTACTCGCCCCAGCTTCTGCCAACCTAGCAGTTCGAAAGCACGTAAAAATGCAAGTAGAAAAATATTTATTTATTTTTTTATTTTAAATTCCATTTATATCCCGCCCTTCTCCGAAGACTCAGGGCGGCTTACAAGCTTAGCAGTAGCCTTCATTCTATGTATATGCCTGCTTATTAGGGCTTTCACACCCCTCCCAAGCGGCATTATTACAAAGTCAGCTTAATTGCCCCCAACAATTTGGGTCCTCATAGGGACCACTACGGTGGGAAGGTAACAGCGTTCCGTGCGCCTTTGGCGTCTAGTCATGTCGGCCACGTGACCACGGAGACGTCCTCGGACAAGTGCTGGCTCTTCGGCTTTGAAACGGAGATGAGCACCGGCCCTTAAGAGTTGGAAACAACTAGCACGCATGTGAGGGGGAACCTTTACCTTTACCTAATCTTTCTCGACCTCAGTAACTTTTAAGATGTGTGGACCAATTTTCAGAATTCCCCAACTACCTACCATTATGTTAAGAAATCTCTCAATTCTGTAGAATGCTAATACTCAAAAAGGTAGCTGCAATATTTTTCCCCACTTCCAGTTATGCTGCCCACTATATTTTCTGCTATCCCATGTAGCAGAACAGATTAAGCATATTTATGTATATTAAATTTCTTTCCTGTGGCTGTCATTATATAGTCTCCCACAATGATATAAAGAAAAACACTCCTTAAAAAGCCAGCAAATAATAGCAGATTAAAATAATAAATAGAAGACAAAGAGTGGCTTAAGGCATTTCAGAATTATTTAAAAAGTTTTAAAAACAGACTTGGTTAGAAAAACACCTTTCCTGAATCAGAGTAAATGAGCACATAGTCTGGGGGGAGGGGCCATTCCAGGAGATATTTAAAAGGATCCTTAAGATTTGTCAGCAATGATGGTTTCAGATGCAAACTTCAGTTAATGGTTAGAAAGTGCCCGGTGAATACAGTATGTGAGCTTTAAAAAAAAGTACCAAAACTATGAAATTACCAAAGCAGAAATGGGTCATTGAATCATTTTCAGATCAAGTAAAATACAAAGCTAACACTTGATTCCAAAACGGCAGTCAAGCAGGCAGATACAGATAAAATTGTTTATTAGATTTGTTTGGCATCCATCTTGGCAAACTCCCCGAGGTGACTGGGCAGCTTACAAATATTAGAAGTCACTACAATTTTGAACAATAAGTACATGTCCTCAATTTACAAGCATTCATTTAGTGACTGTTTAAAGTTGCAATGGCACTTGTCCAAGTGAGCCAAAAATGAATAAAGTGCTAAGGTAATCAAAATAATTCAGTAATCCCATCTTTCCCCTGTTGCTTTTTTCCAAACAACTTTTTGAAATGATAGAATTGGAAAATACATTTTTCAGATTAAAACATTCTAAATTGGTTTACAAATATGACAGTCTGATTCCTGAAGCTTACTTTCTTGTAAAAAATACAAGAAAGAATTTGAAAGAGGGAAGACAAACACTATTAAAGGCACTGAATATGTGAAATAATTGTTTTGTTTCTGAACAAGCAAAAGACATGTTTGTATCTTGGCTGCACTGCACAAGCCTTAGGCTATGCTTGGGTGATATTTATACAAGTAGTTACTTCACTGTATTAAGATGTTTCTTAAAGATAATACACATGCAAATAATACATTTTGGCTAGTAGGAACAACAAATACAAATACATGCCTGTAATAATTCATTATATAACTGATTTTTTAAATTAGTCCACTTAAGGGAAAAAGAAGCCTCAGTGGAAATAATCTTTGTTACAAGAACATCACTGAAATAAATGGTGCAAATTCTATCAACTTTCCCAACTTTTTTTAGCTTCTGCATAATTATACTCTTTGGAGGTGGTGACATGACATGCCAGGAGGGGGGGAAAAAGTGTCTTGCTATTTATGCTCCTTCTTTTTAAAGAACTTCCTAGGAGTAATTTTCAGTCTAACAATGTTTCTCAACCCTGGAAACTTTAAGATGAATGGACTTCAACTCCCAGAATTCCATGCTGTCTGGGGAATTCTGGGAGTTGAAGTCCATTCATCTTAAAATTGCTAAGGTTGACAAACACATAGGTTGGTCTGAAAAGTGCTTCATTGAGAAATGAAAAAAAAATTATAGTGTGTTTTCTCCATCACAACAATCTTAAGTTGGACTGAGAGCTTAATACTTCGGGCAGAGGATGGACTTGAACCCACATCTCCCTACTTGTCCAACACCTTAATCAATCCCTCATCCTAGCTCTCCAGTTGTTCCGTCCAAGTTTCTATTAATTTTAGCCACATCAGCTGTTTGATAGCAATTACAGCCCATCAACTTAAAAGATTTCAGTCTAGGAAAAGCTGGTCTGAATCCTCCTTTGGACTCTTTCATATTGCTCTCATAATCAAAATATTGAGGATTAATAAGGTTTGTCAGAGACCGAGACCTATATTTCCCCCCTTTGAAAACAGCTGGATCTTATGAGAAAAAAATTGTAAGAGTTGAGTGCTTTGTAATGAATTCCAATAAATGATGAATGGAAAGGAACTGGAAATCAGGATTAAATGAATGCAGGCAACTTCAAAGATGTATACAGGTAGTCCTTGACTTATGACCACAATTGAGCCCAAAAGTTCTATTGTTAAGTGAGACAAGTGTTAAGTGAGTTTTGCCCCATTTTATGACCTTGCCACAGTTAAGTGAATCGCTGCAATTGCTAAGTTAGTAACACAGTTTTAAGTGAATTTTAATTCCCCATTGATTTTGCTTGTCAGGTTGCAAAAGGCAATCACATGACCTCAGGACACTGCAACAACTGTCATAAATATGAGTCAAGCACCTGAATTTTGATCACATTATCAAGGGGATGCTGCAAAGGTCATAACTCCGAAAAACGGTCATAAGCCTTTTTTTCAGTGCCATTGTAACTTAGAATGATCCTTAAGTGAACTGTTGTAAGTCAAGGACTACCTGTATACATCTGCTTTTGTACATGTCCCTATATTTATGTCCTGGTGTACGTTTTTAGGTAAAATTGGAAACAGTCTTGCATAATTCTGTTGCTTCGCTGCTGTCACCTTTCTTAGGGTGAACATCTCCATGACCAGCAATCCTGCACCTGCCTCTCCCTTTCCGATATAGCCCAAAGAGCTTTTATCATTAAAAGATGGGAAGAGCCAACTAGGGATAAATGCCGAAGGAGGGCAGGATGCGGATCCAACTCTCAGGAACACAGTTCTACGTTTCTTTCACGGAATATACATTCTTCTGCTTGAAAATGAGAGCTGTGTTAAAATCTCATTCAGGTGTAGGAGCAAATGAAATAAAGCGTGGATTAAAAGCTAAAGTCCAGGAAGGTGAGTTGGGAGGCATATGAATTTAATAAAAAAAAAAAAATTTTACAATACATTCTGATCTTTTAATACCACAGGGGTCTTAAAACTTGGCCCTTTTATGACTTGTGGACTTCAATTCCCAGAATTCCTCAGCCAGCAAAGCTGGCTGAGGAATTCTGGGAGTTGAACTCCACAAGTCATAAAAGGGCCAAGTTTTAAGACCCCTGTAATACCATCTCAGGCTCCGCTCGTCCTCCTCCTCCTCCTCCTCCTCCTCCTCAGGATGATATTTTGTGTCACGCTCCTTCCGGCAGAAGAGAGAACCAGTCAAAGAGTTTCCGGTTTCTCCACCTTGATTGGTGGGTCTTTAAACGGGAAACAGCCAATGAGAAGTGTCCCTTAGTCCCCTCTAGCCAATCCGCTCTTTCCCCAGCCTCTTCCTGGACAAATCTCCGCCCGCCCCCCCCGAGGAGCGGAAGGGGTTCCGTGTGTGTTTAGATGTAGGAGAATGGGGGGAAAAGGGTCGGTTTTATGCTCTGTGTCTGCGGAAGAATCTTTCGTTTGAAACTCCTTGAAGCTGCGTTTCTCCCCCAGCCCCCCTTTCCGCCTTTGCCTTGCACCCTCTCCTTCCTTGCTTCGGTTCTCCCCGCGATTCCTAAGTTACCATCCTGCATTTGCCTGATGGAGGGGCAGCACATAATGGCCCAGGTCCACATCCAAGCCCCTTCGTCCAATTCCGTAGCCGGGGAAGAATCCAGGCGGTTGCCGAACCCCGTGCGAGTTGCAGCCAGGGAAAGCATGGCCGGAGGACGTCTCTTGGACAGTCACAGCCTGGATGGGATAAGCCAGGTGTACGGGGCATCCAAGAGCCAGGAAGGAAGGAGGGCCACTATATCAAGCGCCTTGGAATTGGAAGGAACAGTGAGTTACGATGGAGACCTGACACACTTTGTGGCCAACAACCTGCAAATGAAGATCAAGATGAGTTCTCGGGGCAGTCTGGACGATACAGAGCCCGCCTCCTCTTCAATGTCATCTCAACACTCTGTCCGAGGCAAAACTGCAGACATCCCTCCAGTGGACCCACAGGTCCTCCGAGATCTGGAAAGGCTGACCACGGATGTGGCCCAGAGAGTGGACCAGATGTTGAGAGCTTTGAACAGCGCGATCCAGAATATGACGGCGCTCAGTGTAGGATACATCCAGACCTACCGAGATGCAGTGGACAGTTTGGGTGAATCCGTGGATATGAGCATCAAAGGGATGTACACTCTGATGGCCAGGTGCGAGGAGCTGGACCGCTCCATGCAACCTGTTCACATCCTTGCTAAGCAGATCCGGGAGATTAAGAGGACTCTGGAGATCTTTGAAGCCGTCTGCAAATAAGGCCTTGTTTGGAAGGGATTAACTTGTGGGGAGTAAAGAAGAGTGAGCATTGGACTGCCTGGGATTTGGGCTTTGAAAGGGAAACTTGTGTTTTTATGAAATATTTCAAGAAATAAATTATGGCAATACTGTCCTTGTCTCCTGTTGTGATATTTGCCCTTTTCAGTGTTTACTAAACCTTTCCCAACCTAAATCAGAATGTTGGAGACCCTCCAATAATCACCAGGATTTTCCCGTCCATTTCTGTGGCTGTTTCCCCCCCACAAAATCTCACACATGCTACACGGTCTCTTGTACTAACAATGGTTACCACTATCCATCAAAATATTGACATGCAAGGCAGAAAATATTTTAGGCTCTCAAGAGTAACTTCCAACTCTTCCTGCAGAGTCCCTTTTTTCACATTATACCTAAATCCCGTTATTTTTTTTTCCATCATAAGACTATACCAGGGGTAGGCAACCTTGGCTCTTCTATGACTCGTGCACTTCAACTCCCAGAATGCCTGAGCCAGCATGGCTGGCTCAGGAATTCTGGGAGTTATTTTATTATTTTAATTCCATTTATATCCCGCCCTTCTCCGTAGACTCAGGGCGGCTTACAAGCTTAGCAGTAGCCTTCATTCTATGTATATGCCTGCTTATTAGGGCTTTCACACACATCCCAAGCGGCATTATTTGAAGTCCACGAGACATAAAGAGCCAAGGTTGCCTACCCCTGGACTATACCCTGAACCAATAAGTCTCTCAGGAGACCTTATAGGCCAGTCACACTCAGCCCAACCTACTTCACAGGTTTGTTGTTGGGAAAACAGGAGGAAGACGTGTGGGATATGTTTGGTGCCTTATTTGCAAAAATAATAAAGCAGGATACAAATTTTATCATTTATAAGCTGCTGTGAGCTATTTGGGAACTGATTACACGCCATGAATTAGTGTTGTTGTTTTTTTCCTCCAGAACTGAGCAGCTTAGAAATTGCAATCATAAATAAATAAAACCCTAATGTGTCACATTCAGATTAAGCGTAGGAGAGCTGAAAATGAACAAATGAATTGGGGGGGGGGTCTTCATTATAGCCGCCTCTCTTCTACGAGACACAAGACGGAGGAAAAACAACCCCGAAGGGTGAGAGATAAGCCGAAGAATACACGCGCCTCACTCGGGCTATTTATAGAGCTGTCCGAGAAGGGGGCGGAGTTAAGGACGAACGCGCGCCCTGAGCCGTTGAACGCCTCCCTCGCGCCCTCTCCTCCTCCTCCTCCTCCTTCCCCCCACCCCCCCGAGGCGAAAGCCCGCCGTCTGTAGTAAAGTTTTCACCAGGTGCACGAAAGGGGTGTGATTATTTTGGCGGGCGCCCAATAAAATATCGGGAAACATTTCAGGATCCCAGTGAGTTTGAATGAGGCTTCGTGCTTTACATATGATAAAAGAGGGCATGTTGTTTATAAAATATAGAATATGCTAATATGCTATTTAGGACAGAACTAATAGAAAATGTTGGGGTGGGGTGGGGGGAAAGCAGATGCAATTGAGAAAGAACAATTTTGGTTCTATCAATTATCAAACCTGCCCATGTTCACTTGGAAGTAACATGGGTTATTTTTTTTCATTAATGCAGAGTCTGGCTTCTAGGGTGTTCTGCACCACTGATCTGTGCTCAATTGTACACAGGTGGATTTAAAAAAAAGGGGGGGGGATGAAGGTTGTGAAGGCCAAATACGGCTCTTTTTAGGCTCGTTCCTTGGCATGCATATTTTCCAGTGAGACAGACTGAGACAGGAAGATCATTTTATTACAATTTATCAGAATATTCAGACCAAAGGGGGTTCCTCTTATTCAAACAAGGAACCCTGATCCTTAGATTACATCCCCCTTTTATTGCTAACAAAGAAAAAAAAACCCGAAAGAGGAAAGTTGATTGGACAAGATAAAAGTAAATCCTCCTTTGTACAGTAAATCAACTGTAAATGTTCTTTGAAGTTAGATAACCAAATGCCAGCTGACACTGAAACTTTTTCTTATCAGGAGATAGTATCCAGCCATCCTTTTATAACATCTTTTCAGTGTAAGGATGTTAGAAGCTATCTAATCAATCCACACAGCCATAGAATAAGAAGTCTACAGGTTTTATCACCATTTTAAAAGAGAGAAAAGTGAGTCAAATCAAAATGCAAAGCATGTTTAAAATGCAAAACAATTGTCTGCTAACAAATTACAAAGCCATGTCATGTGCTCCTCAGTTGTCAGTGGCTGCTAGTATTAATGAAATTTTTATTATTTAAATTTATTTGCCGCCCATCTTACTATGAGGCTGTTCTGGGGGGGGGAAATAATAAATAATAGTGACATAATGTCCAGAAGGTCGCAAAAGGTGATTGCATGACCCTGGGACATTGCAACTGTCATAAATACATGCTAGTTGCCAGGGCATGTGGATTTTGATGATGTAACCACGTGAATGCTGCAATAGTCATGTGAAAAATGGTAATGTCACTTTTTTCAATGCTGTTGTAACTTCAAATGGTCACCAAACAACTTGTTGCAAGTTGAGGACTACCTGTACTATAGTCAAAGTGGAAATTTAACAATGAACTTCCCACAGAAAAGAATTCAAAAGCCTAAATGCAGCTGCCAAAATGATTAAAATTCAGAGACTTGGCAACTGGCTTATACTTATGACAATTGTGGTGTTCTGGGGTCATGTGATCACCTTTTGTGACCTTCTGACAAGCAGTGTCAATGGGAAAGTCAGATTCACTTAACAACTGCAGTGACTCACTTAACAGCTATGGCAAGAAAGGTCATAAAATGGGGCAAAACTCAACTGTGGTTGTAAGTCAAGGACAACCTGTAGTCAGCCCTTCTGGCCAAAGACACCTGGCTTTTGAGGCCATTGTTTGTTTGCCCAAATTCAGATAGTTGTCATATATATATATATATATATATATATATATATATATATATATATATATATATATATATATATATATATATATATATATATATATATATATATATCATTATATAGGTACATAGTGATGGCATTCAGGATCTGCCAGAAAAAAAAGGAAATTATTTTAATACATTCTGCTTTGACTGTGTTTTTCTCAATAATCCTTCCTTGCAGAGTGACAGTTCTTTTTAAGTAAAGAACTGCCACCCTGCAAGGAAGGATAGTTGAGGAAAAACCTCAGAGAAAACAGTGTTTTGTTTCTAAATCCCGTTTGAATACTATATAAATACTGTTATTTGCAACGGCAGTGATACTGAACGCTAAGCGGCAACCTGAGTGGGCATGAAAAAAAAATAGACAGAAACCAGAATAATGCTTCAAAAACAAAACAAAACACCCGCCAATAACTTTGAAATAAAGGGCCCGTATTAAATTCTATAAGTCTGTTGAGGAATAAAGCCGTTTTTCTTAACGAGGGTCGCACCCAAGCGGTACTTGGGGAGCCGACTGAGTTAAAATAGTAGAGCTGACAAGATTTCTGCTGCCTAGAAAGGACCCAGGAGGAAGTACGATTGGAGAAGGGTCTTAATCATGAAGGGACCTTCCTGTTCCAAGCGGATCTCTATAGCTAGGCATCTAGCAGCCTCCCCGTGCCCACTCTTTAATGAAAACAAAGCCAGTGGGGGACACGTCAGGGAGGGCACAACCAAGCAACAAGGTTTGACATGGCTGCGCTAGCAGTATCTCTGTGGACAGCCTGAGGAGAAGATGAAAGGGCTTGTGGACATGTGGGAATCAAAAGAACAACCTGGTCAGGAAATTGCAATGACAGCAAACTGGGGATGGGAGAGAAACTTAAGGTGGAAAGCTCCAGTCCATCTCATTCGCTGTATTATTATTTTTTTAATTCTCCAAATAACTTTCGTTTGTTAGAGGAATGGCTTTGAAATAAAATTTAAAAAAAAAATCGAATGATTTTGGTAAATAGTTTTTTTTTTAAAAATCTATTATGCTAGCTTCAATCTATCCTTTCAAACTGAGGAGGAATGTAGTTTTTATATAAGGAACAGAAATCTTGTTTCAAATGGTTGGGAATTGTGAACTACGTCTACACTGTAAAATGTAAGGGAACTTGAGCATGTGAAGAAATTCTAGCAAATATGTGCATGTGGGAGGGGGGAGAAAATGATTTGGGGGGCTCTGGAGACTCAAGACACTTTTTTTTTGAGAAAGAATTTCACAGACATCTGTATTCCTCATGTTAAAGAAATCTGGTTTTTTTCTCCCCCCCCAGAATCAGAATTCCTCAGAATTAACTGTTGCAATTTTCCCACATGGAAAGTGGAAAACCAGCCTATGTTCTGGATCTCCAAGACTGTAGTGAAAGAGAGACATTAAGAGGTGAGGAATAAATTGAATATATTTCGCTCAGTAAGTGTGTTGTGAACTTGGAATTCTTATTTCAAATTTGATTTTTGTCATTATTAAATGTCCCTAGCCTAGTCACAATTTCTTAATAGTTTTTTTAAAAAATATATTTATATTGGGCATATAAATATATACCTTTATTTCAGTTCTATGATAGAAGAATGTTGACATAGATCTTGGATTCTGATAACAAGATTTAGTTTTAAGTCTATCGTTTAAATGTAAAGGTACTTCTAAGTTTTAATCATATTTGCTTTTAATATATTGATGCTTAAAGATATTTTATTGGGGCTGCTGCTTTTATTATGTTAAATGTTATATGTATGTATGTATTAAATAAATAATGTTTGTGCTCTGTTTCAGTTGTTTTAAAATGTAGTTTGGTTTTACTCTGCTGTCCTAGAAAATCTCAAGAGTATCATAGAACTTTAATAAATAAATGCATGCTCTTCCCCCAACCTGTGATTCACAATCAAAGTCACTTTACAGTTACCTCTTTTTTTTCCTTGAGGCTTTAAATATTAAATTCTGTATGCACCTTATGGGAGAAATTCCAGACACTTAAAATATCTTTTAACTAAACTCTTTAACTTCTTTGTTTTATTACAAAGTACAGGAAATAAATTTTGCTGGCTTTGTCTCACTAAGAAATATGCTAATGACTGAGTAAGAATAAAAATGGAACACTACCATTTTTCAGAGTTAAATTCTGCTTCATTTCAAGACTTACAGAGATTCTTCTAGATGTAGGTGGACAATAATATTTAAATTTTCAAATATTTCTATGTTTTACAAGGATCCAAGAAAATGTATGTTCAGTCATCATAACTTAAATGGGAAAGTCAGTTAAATAAATTTCTGATATTTAAATTAACCTCTACACATCCTCTTAGCTGGTGTGGGTTTGTAGCAGTGTAAATCAGGAGTGGACTTGATTAAAAAAAATCCTTCATTTTGCCATCAATTATTTTTAAGATACAATCAGATTTCCTAAAGTAACATACAGTAAAAAGCTTAAATGTATTTGGTGAGAATGAGATTAAATTGTCGTGATATAACTTCTTACTGCAGGCATTGAGATGACACATGAAAACAAAGAAGAGGAAGCAGGATCAGAGAACAAACAGAGAGGAGACCAACAAATGCAACATAGAGACTCTCCAGTGAAAGGTATTATAATAGAAGACCATCAGAAGGAAAGCACTCGGCATGAGATCTGTAACGGTGAATCTCTCATATCTCTGGAACAGGAATCTACAGATAATCTTTCTGACAATGACAGAGTGCCCAAAGCTACCATTTGTCCTGACTGTGGGAAGAGCTTTAGTAACAGCTCTCACCTAATCCGTCACCGTCGCGTCCATACAGGTGAGAAACCGTACAAATGCCCCCATTGTGATAAAAGCTACCGCCAGGACTCTCACTTAGTTCAGCATATGCGTTCTCATACAGGTGAGAAACCATACCGGTGCACACATTGCGGCAAGGGCTTCTCACAGAGTTCCAATCTCATCATCCACCAACGGACACATACAGGCGAACGACCCTTCACCTGTCCAGAGTGCGGGCGGAGCTTCAGCCACAGTTCGGATCTCATTCAGCACAAGCGGATACACACCGGGGAGAAGCCTTACGTCTGCTCCATCTGTGGAAAATGCTTTTCTCAGAGCTCAAAGGTTACCCAACACAAACGCTTCCATTCTGGGGAACGCCCATTTTCCTGTGGGGAGTGTACCAAAACCTTTCGTCTCCGGGCTGATTTAGTCCGTCACCTCCGTGCTCATACCGGAGAGCGGCCTTTTGGCTGTCCTGAGTGTGGGAAACATTTTGCGGAGAGCTCCCATCTGATCCGTCACCAGAGGATCCATATGAGCGAGCGTCCCTTTCGTTGTCCAGACTGTGGGAAAGGGTTCAATCAGAGCTCCAACCTCCAGCAGCATCAGCGGGTGCACCGAGGCCAGAAACCCTTCAAATGTGATGAGTGTGGGAAAGGTTTCGGCGTAAGCTCGGCACTCTTGCAACACCAGCGGACTCACACAGGTGAACGACCCTACTGCTGCAGCCAGTGTGGGAAGAGTTTCAGTGTCAGCTCCACCTACCATATACACCAGCGTATTCATGCAGGACAAAAGCCCTATTCGTGTGCAGACTGTGGGAAAGGGTTTGTGCGTAGTTCAGCTCTCCTTCAGCATCAAGCAACTCACACCGGCGAGAAGCCCTTTCAATGTCCCTATTGTGGAAGAGGGTTTGGACAGAAGTCGGCACTTTCTCAGCATCGGCGAGCCCATGTGAGGAGAGGGGAGACACTGACCTTGATAGAAGGATGGGAGACGGCTGGGATGGAAGAGGTGGGGGACCAGGGAGTGGGAGGGGAAGCAGACCGCCTGTGGCAAGGGAATGGAATAGGGATTATGGAGCCCGAATGGCAGGGTGTTGGGGATGAGGCCACGAGTCAGGAATGGGGGGAGGACGGGGATGAGGCCCTGAGGGTGGAGTGGCAGGATGATGTTGATGGGTTGCCACAGTTGCAGGATGGCAGAGAAAGCACGAGGCAGATCTGGAAAGATGGTGTGGAATCCTCCACGGGGACCGAGTGGCAGGACGATGAGGAGGAACAACTGGAACAGGGATCACAGGGGGATTGTGCTGAAAGCGTGAGGCTGGAATGTCAGGAGGACGACGACGACGACGATGACGATGACAATGATGATGATGATGACTATAGGAGGGCGGAGGAGAGTTTCCAGGACGACAATCTGAGTATGAGACTAGAGTGTCATGATGATGACGGTGGTGGTGGTGGTGGTGGTGAAAGCGTAGAAGAATACGTCCAAGAGGACAGTAATTCAGAGACGAGGGGAAAAGGTCGGGACGAGATCACAGCGCACGGCTGGCAGGATGACGGAGGTGAAAGCGTGAGGAAAGAATGGGAGACCACTTTGGATCATTTAAGGCAGGAGAAATTAATTGAGGAACAGGAGTGGCAGGACAGCGAAGAGGATAGTGAGAAGCAAAGTTGGCTAGGCAATGGGGAGGGCAGCTTGGAGAGAACAAGGAAGAAGCCGGAGACTGAGTCACCCTGCTGAAGCTGGGGGGTTTCAGGAACTGAAATGATTGACTGGCATACAGTAGAAGAGAGTAGAATGCCTACAGTGCTCAAAATGGCTCAAAACCGGCAAGTCATCAAAAGTCATTGTGGACAAACAGCTGAACCCTACCTAGATGCAAAGCGGTCATGTCCTTCTGCAACAAATATTTGTCGTATTTGTTGTATATTTATATTTGTAGGATATTCTGTGGTGTCTGCTCTGCTCTCCACGTGAACATGTCCCTCACTCCAGTCCCTGCATGCCTGTGCTACAGAGCGAGGTGTGGTGGCTGCCTTATGGTCAAGCTATACGATCCGGCTCCCTGTATCATTCCAAGCCTTGTGCCGTTTGCCGATCAGAATAATTCCAAAGGGTGATTTTATTCAGCCTGTTTTTAAACATTGCTCTACCCACGTACAGGGTGTATAATTCTTCCCGATCCAGCCCAAGTTTTCTTTTAAAAAAAAAAAGTTTCACGACACTTCCAAGGTAAGATGTCTTTTTTTTTTATAAATAAGTGGGTGCTGCCTTTCCTTACAGTGGCAATTCTTGCTGGATTTGAGGAGTTGATTTGGGAGAAATCTTCCTTCAATTCAGTCTACAAGCTTTGAAGTTATTGACTTAGGAGGTTGGGATTCGGGGATGGGGCTAAAAAAGTTAATACGGTCATTTTATTTTCACAATTGTTACTTAGGAACCCAGCAGAATGTGGGGACACTGTTAAGACTCCAATATTTTACTAGAACACCTTTTGAGACTTCTGTTGCATGCTCTGAATCTCTCCCAGCTGTAATTATTTTTGTAACGTTCTAATCCTCCCTTTTCTGTGTCTCCTTCTGCTGAACTAATAAATGCTCTTTTTGATTCCACTCAAGCACCCTGCATTCTTTTAAATTGAGCCAGGATTATTACTCAACATACTTCAGATCAGTTTCAAGATACTTGCATATAACTTGCATATATACTGATGCTTAACCTTGGGTTCTCCCTCCCCGCTCCAAAGAAGCAGCACAACAAACCTCTTTTCAGAGTTAGGGAATTTCATTAGTGATTTGTGATATATGGAGATTCTGGATATGTGTATTTTTTTTGTTCTGGAAAGTTGATTTCATTTATTAAAGTAAAAATTATCTAAAACAGCCATTTATTTTGGCCACCGTCTGTGAAATTGTTAAGTACCGTAATTTTACTTTTTCACATTATGGTTAAAGACTTTCTGAAAAAGTGACATTATGGCAAATACATTACTAAAATATATATTTAACAAGGCCCTTGGTGTAATATAGTGAGGAAAGAGAAATTCAACAAAATTTCCCCAAATACTTAAACAAAGACTAAAAATAAGGGCAAAATTGATCAATGAAAAATTCAGACAATCCCAGAGTTTGAAAGTCATGTAAGTTTGATGCCACACACACTGCCTATTTTTTGTTTTAAGTTGTATCCTACTTTACGGATTCTGTTCTGCTCCAAATTTTCTGATGACAGAATACTTTACTTTAACCAGCAACAGACAATCATTTGTTACCCTTCATGTTTTTTGTTTCGATGTTTTGGGGGTGGATGTTCCCATCCCCTTATTACGTTCCCTCCCATAGCAAACATGGGAAGAAATATAAATCAAATCAAGAGTATTTAGAGACATCCTACAGGGCCAAAATGGTGCTTAAGATGGTGAAGCTCTTGACCAGCGGTCCAAGCCATTCTGTTTTCTCTCCTACTCTTTGAGGATTTTAGACTCCGGTAAGAAAGCCGAAGTGGTAAGCTGGTGATCGGATTTGGCCCCTGTAATCTCCAAGGGGAATTAATTTGGTGAAATGTAGTCTGGATTCCCAGGAGGGAGGGGCCACATTCCAGAGGACCAAGAGACAACAAAGTTTAGATAGTTTGGGAGGATGAGGCTCAAGGCAACTCCTCCTTAAAAGTTCTCAGAGTATATTGATGCTAGTAGTTTGCTTTAGTTTGGCAAGATTTCTGTCCATAGGTGAGGAACAATAAAGGAAACTGCTTTGGAGTAACTCAGCGCATCTTTCTTGGTTTTGGAGCCTGACATATTTTTAATCTAACAGTCTGTAGGTAGTTACTGTCCAGAATTCCAGAAAATTTCTTTCATCCCTTGCCAAGTGGGGGAAGGTAGAATTGGCACAATGCCCCTTTTAAGCCTTACCCATTTCTAACGTGCAACCGGTAAGATGAACAAAGGCCAGAATCCAAAAAGCTGCTATTCTCTAGAAAAGAATCTTAAAACGGTATGCACACAAAACAGCTGATTTGTCTCAGATCAAGGGATTAGCAGAGAACACAGACAAACACATTGGTCTGCCTGCGTCTTGTTCTGGTCATCTCATCACGTGTATCTTGTCATCTGCCGCTGCAAACACATACTATGGCTCTCTTTCTAAGACGGTCAGTAGAAGCACTTGAAATAAATGCCATGATGGCTTCTTTTTTCTTTTTTTAAAAGGGAAAAGGAAGTCTTCGTTACCAGCACCACAACGTTTACTGTGTTTTTTTTTCTTTTTCTTTTTTTGCACACAGCATTTACAACAAATAGCCTGGCTGCAGTCTCTAGAGAGGAATGTGATTTGATCACTGGCTCTCATTTTCATTACTCAATGGTTCCGTAAGGAGTTTGCTTTCGTTCTCTTTCTCGGTTGCTGACTTAGAACTGTCCTCCTTTGCACCATCCTCTAGATTATCAGCTGCTTGTAAGCCATTCTCATTTTCTCCTTGAAGTTCTATCTTCTGTTTATAATTTCGTTTGAAGAACCCACACTAATGCAAAGTACGAAAAACAATTAGAAGCAGAAATTAGATGGGGGAGACTCAGCCTCAGCTTAAAGATGTTGAATGGCTAAGGAGATCCACTTTGATCTAGTGGTTAAGGCAGGGCTTTTCAACCTTTTCACCCATTGTACCACTTTTAGGATGTGGCAACATCCGAGTACCACCAGTCGCCTAGCAAGGTGTCAAAAACATGACGACCAAAAAAATAAATAAATAAAGGAAATATGTGATGAAGTACAGGTAGTCCTTGACTTACAACAGTTTGCTTAGTGACTGTTCGAAGTTACAATGGCACTGAAAAAAGGGTCCCCCAAGCCACAGCCGAGCAAGATACCTGCCTGCCCGCCCGGCGGCGCTCTTCCTCCTGTCCGAGGTTTTCATTGTTGTGAGCATTTCTGTTGAGGATTGGCAGCGGGGGTGGGGGTGGTTGGTTTTTATTTTCCCCCCCCTTGCTGGGTGGTTGCAGCAGGTTTTGATCACTTCACATGACCCTGGGACACTGTGACCATCATAAATATGAATCAGTTGCCAAGCATCTGAATGTAAATCACAAGACCCTGGGGATGCTGCAACATTCCAGCTGATCGGCGCTTCTTCTGGGCTCAGCAGAAGCACCAGGATCAGCGCCGAGCTCCAGCTGGAGCCTGGTGCTGATCCTGGCATTTCCACTGAGCCCTGACAGCCCTGAAGAAGCACTGATCCTGGGGCTTCCGCTGAGCCCTGACAGCCCTGCAGCTCCAGCCGTCTCTCGCTCAGGCTTGTGCGGTGCTGCCACTGGTTCAGCTCATTGAAAAAAATAGCTCTTATCTGTGGGCTGTTAGGCTTTTAAATGGGACATAATCTTATGCAGAATTGACTTGGGAGGCCGGTGTGTGGTGTAGTTGGTTCACATAGTGTGGTGGGATGGAGGGTTTGTTGTCACTGTGTGTTGGGGGGAGAGAGCACGGGGGGAGGCTCAGCTAATCTCAATGTACACATGTTGTACTTTGACAATAAAGGTTTATTATTATTATTATTATTCCCCTCCCCAGCTACCACTTTTCTAGGACAGTCGCGTACCACCTGCCAGGTGCCAATGTGCCACAGGTGGTACCCGTACCACTGGTTGAAAAGCCCTGGGTTAAGGCACCAGGCTAGAAAGCGGGAGATGGTGAGTTGTAGTTCTGCCTTAGCCAGGAAAGCCAACTGGGTGACTTTGGGCCAGTCCCTTTCTCTTAGTCCAAGTCACCTCATGGAGTTATTGGGCACGGGAACGAGAAGGAGGAAGGTGTACTGAATATGTTCGCTGCCTTGAATTATTTGTAAAAATAATAGAAGTGGGATACAAATAGATAAAAAAGCATGTCTTGCCTTCCAGCCATCTTCCATTTTTACAGCCTCGATTTTTAATACTGGATGAACGTTAAATATAGTTCATAGTTAAGTAAGTAAAATGGTAGAGCATCTAGATCAGATTTAAATCTGAACCATCTTAAGAATTTAAGAATTCCAATCATTCTTTCTTGGAGCTGTGAAACAATTTGCCATGCCAGAGCTATCGACAATAATTAGCAACAATTGGGAAACTATCCCTCTCAGTGGTACAACCCACATTTTGCAAACAAAAGATCCTAGGCTTAATTTCTGACATCTCAAATTAATGTTCAGAAATAATCCTAGCTGAAACTGTAGCCTGACAATATACTTCGGACATTATAAAGTAGTATTGGATGAATTGAATAATTTTTGGATGGTAGCAATGCTAGTTTGAAGTATTACTGATCAAATCATTGTTTTAATCCTACTGACCAGGAAGAGCCCAACTCTCAGTTCCTCAAAAATCGCTCTAGATTTTTGAAATAAAAGTAATCTTACCTTATAAAGCCCTACAATGCAGAGAATAAGCAAGAGCAAGCCTCCGACGGCACTGCCTATTATAATTGGGAGATAATTCACCATGATTATCACCTCTACTTCTGTGACCTGTAGGGCATATAAAAGAAAGGGAGGCACAAAGTCACAATCATATCTTTACAGCCGGGGACACCCTTGAAATAAACATTTAAGATTGGCATATGGCCATCTTTTCTCCATCGAATTTTTATTAAGTAGTTGGTTTAAATAAAAATAACAGCTAGCCGAGCAAGTTTCTTATCAGCTGAAGGTTTTGGTGATGCAAACTTTTATTACCTCATAACATTTTCCTTCCGTTCTCCTCCTTGATTTATTACTACTTTGCCTTTCAATCCACTTAAGGTAGCTAACACTCTTGAAAAAGCAATTAAAATCTCCCAAAACACCAATTCCGGAAGTGTGCTGAACATATTTTGTAATAATGTCTGATAAGGAGATTTGGAGGATCTTGAATATTTATCCAGTTGTTTTTTGGGTTGGTTCTAACAAAACCTACTTGCAAATTAGATTTTGGGTTGTATTTGAAGGGATGGTATGGCCTATTTAATACAGAAGGTAAAATTAATATTCTAATTCTAAAAATCATGGGAGGTAGGGCTTGTAGCCAGTATGATCAGCTGACCATATTGAAGTAAAGAAAAATGTTCAATAAATTTAAAAGTGTTCTGCAACCTTTCTGTGAACTTCCTTGAATGGTTCTAAGAATGGTTCCCTGATAAATAAAATAGACGGATTGATTGGAGGAACATTATAGTAGAAGCAGTGCTTTTGATAGATTTTCCAAGTTTTAAAAGTAACATGAAAATTTGATCTTTGGTCAACATGGACTTGAATCACCCTATCGAGCGTAGCAGGTCGGCGGCAAAATCATGAAAACGGTGCACGTGGGCTGCTTGTGTGTCAGGTCCGATGCATGCGTACTTTGCGCTGGTTGTGATGGTGCTGCTTGGCTTGTGGCACTGCTCGGCTTGTGATTGGTCGTGTGGTTGCACGCTGAGTGCTTACTGCAGGCAGCCATCGTTATGTTTTTATTTTATTTTATTTTAATTTTATTTTTATCCCATTTATATCCCGCCCTTCTCCGAAGACTCAGGGCGGCTTACAATTTAAGCACAAACCAATGTGCTTAGCAATAGCCTTCATTCTATGTATATGCCTGCTTATTAGGGCTTTCACACACACACCCCAGCGGCATTATTACAAAGTCAGCTTATTGCCCCCAACAATCTGGGTCCTCATTTTACCTACCTCGGAAGGATGGAAGGCTGAGTCAACCTTGAGCCTGGTGGGATGCGAACCTGCACTAATTGCAGGCAGCTGGTGTTACTTAAGGAGGCATTAGCCCACTGCTCCACCAAGGCTCTTTGTTGCACTACTGACGTGTGTGGGTGTGTGTACAGCAGGCATGTCAAACTCGCGACGTCACGTGCCGTATTGCGACTTTTTCCTCCATTGCCGGCAATGGGGAGGGCGCGGTTTCGTTGTGATGCATCCGGCCCGTGGGCCGGCAGTTTGACATGCCTGGTGTACAGTGATTGACTACGTGCGAAAGGTAAATAATTTATTTTAAAAAGTCGGTGAATTGAAAATCTTTTTTAAATTTTTAGTGTAAAAGTGTGACCCCAAATTTAAAAATGAAAAAAAAAATACTAATTACTTCTCAACCACTGGTCCTGCTAAGAACTAAATATATACATATTTTTAAATAAAAGATTAACAAGATGTGAGTTCCGGCACCTTTTTTCTTCCGAAAAAAAAACACTGAGTAGAAGAGATAACAATACCATAAGAATATAGAAAATTCTTAGAGAAGGAGGGAAAGAAATAACTTCAGTCACAAACCCACCTGAACTTTGGCAAATTCATGACCATAGAAATTTTTATATCTTCCGGTTTCAAATTCAACCCACAAGGCTGTGCAAAGCTTGGTTTGAAGAGAGTCCTAACAAGATAAAAGGATAATGAAGTTTACATTGCATCAGGCAGCATAAATCATATGATGAATATCTCAGTTTAAAAAAAAACCACAAGTCATTTGCTTTCAAACACGTGTGGGTGTAAGAACTAAATTCAAAATCTTTGTGAGATTAAGTAGCCTGCCCAATAATGTTTGCATCTGCTTGAGGTTTTTAATTATAAACGTTGTAGATGGAAAGCCATGTTAGTTTATGATGTCCCCAAAATGGACGCTGGTAGCACCTCTTAAGTAAAATCTGGTAATCATAAGACGTGCAATTTTGTTATGAAGGAACTACAGTCACTTCATCGAATGCAATAATAGATGGAGAGGGGAAAACAAGGTTATGCGAGACATATTACAAGTACTGTGTGAATGGTCAATTCTAAGATCACAATTACAACTGTGATCTTCAGAGAAAGCTAGAAAACTTTAATGTGTATAACCATTTGATGTTCAGCAATTTATCACTCAGTTGTGCTGGCGATTGTATTCCTACAGCATGCTAAGCTAAGCCAAAAAAATCATAACATGGTGTAGTAGCAGGTTATTTTAAAATCTGGGTAATATGTATGACACCAAGATAACTAGATTAGACATTTGCTTCGATGACAGACTCTTTCCTAATACCTTATCTCAGTTTATTGTAGGTCTGTAGTTTTTTTTTCCTTTGCAAGCTTAATGAATGAATGTCTCTGCCTACCTATTCAGATATTGAATAAATTGGAACTAACATTTATTAGAAGTGGAGGGAAATAATTTTTCCCATTCTCCAAGTTTCAGAATTAAGAGGAATAGAAAAAAATTCCTCTTATAAATAGAAATCATTGTTATTGACCTGTTTTTACCTTTGTATTGTTTTGGGTAGACATCATCCCAGTAATATGGATCGTAGATGAATTTATCTGTCCAAGATCACATTTGTAGATAAGATATTCATCAGTTGCACAATACTAGAAAGAAAACAGTACAGTTAAAGATATGTTCCAGCTGCACTTACCATCTTTTTAAGGAATTGTTAGATTTCTTAAAATGACTGTTTATTTTGATCAAATTAATATTCCCATACATAGCAGGCCTCCTGATATACTGCCTTGTAAATAATAAAACCGACAAAGAAGAAACGATGGAAGACATTTTTAGATCATAGCCCTGTCCCAGGCTGGTAAGAAGAAATTGTTTCTTACTATTTCTTCAAAAGATCAAGTCAGAAAATAGAGTGTTACTTCTTTCATTAAGATGGGAGTAATTATTTGGAGAGCTAGTTGTTTTAATGATCAAGCAATTCCATGATGAATCACACCATTTATTTGAAATATTTCAGAAACTGGCCATGCCCCCAAATGATCTACACAAATAAAAATAAAAAGGCAACTTATGGATGACATAATTCCAGAAAGATTTCAGTATGTTTCAATCCATTCACATGTTCCTAGCATAGAATGCCCAGTTCATTCAAGAAATCTACTTGGATGGAAGACAATGAGGCGGTTTAGCTAAACTCTCTAAAGTAGGTCTCCAGTCTATTCTACTACTCATAGGGGAGGAATCATGCTAACTTAGCCCCTTCCTGTTCTTTATCTCAGAGGGATTGGAGTAGTATCCTCTGTGTCCTTTAGGATCCTTACTACTTTTGAGAGTGTCATAAACATTCAGCTTCTTCCATCCAACTGGATTTCTTGAATGAATGAATCTTTCTTTACAAGGAACAGAAGACAAAATTAGTTCAAAATTAGATACCCATTAATTCTTGAATAGCTGATCGTTAAGCACAATTCAAAATGAAGTTGCTCATTCTTAGCCTGCCTTCCTTCCTTCCTTCCTTCCTTCCTTCCTTCCTTCCTTCCTTCCTTCCTTCCTTCCTTCCTTCCTTCCCGGTATGTCCCTCGTAACAACTTTCTTCATTCGTCTCTACCAACCTCGTTTATCCAAATATCTCCCCTAACTGCCAAATATCCCAAAGATGCTTTTTCACGAGGCAACTGGACTTTCTTGTTTTCCTTTGAAGACGTGTCACTTCTCATCCAAGAAGCTTCTTCAGCTGAAACGTCTTCAAAGGAAAACAAGAAAGTCCAGTTGCCTCGTGAAAAAGCATCTTTGGCATAACTATGACCTGGATGACTGAGAATCTCCATAGACATTTAACCCCCAAAATACTTTTTCTGCCTTACTGTCCCTAACCCAGTGTCTTAACTCCCAGATTCCTATGAAGACTCTTAATTCCTATGAAGTGGATTTCCTTTGTTTCTTCACAGTTCTGCTTGAGGCTCACCTCTTCCATCAAACCTTTAACCTATTCTAAATTTTGAAGCTGAAACTCAAATACTTGGGCCACCTAATGAGAAGGAAGGACTCACTGGAGAAGAGCCTAAGGCTGGGAAAGGTTGAGGGCAATAGAAGAAGGGGACGACAGAGAATGAGGTGGCTGGATGGAGTCACTGAAGCAGTGGGCGTGAGCTTAGATGGACTCCAGAAGATGGTAGAGGACAGGAAGGACTGGAGGAACATTGTCCATAGGGTCGCGATGGGTCGGACACGACTTCGCAACTAACAACAACAACAACATTCTAAATTTACCGAAGCATCAGCACACAAGAGTTATCAGTTCCTTCCTGAGAATCTTTAGATCCTCTAGGTATAAAACAATGGTTGGGAGATATGTAAAAATTGTACTTAGATTCCCCAGATGCCTCTGAATATAAGCTTGGTCCAGGAGAGGTTTTAATCCTAAAACAATGCTAGTAGTCTTTTTCATGTGCACACATCAAATCCACTCCTGACTATTCTCCATTTCAGCCTAGTCTGGAGGGACAAATTCTGTCTTTGAGCTATTGTTGCTAAAAGAAACGGGTTTGGCAATCTGTAAAGCCCAATCTACCCTCTGCTAATTCCTAATTTACTGGAATCAAGGCTTGTGAAATAAGTACTTGTTTTTCTTTGATTTATCTCTGCTTCTTTTTCTCTTTCATCTCCCATCTGTTGTTTATATAACATGAACCACCCAGTGCACGATCCTGCACGTGTACAGCAGCATATTTTTAATTACTGAATAATGTTGCGTCACATTTAGAGATATAAGCTACCTGAATTAGCTTGGGGTAGTTCTTCACAGTTGTGTTAGTTTTAGCAGGCTGGCAAATCACATTAGGATCCTAAAAAAATATTCTGTATTAGGTAAAGGTAAAGGTAATGCAAAACTTATATATAGTCCACCAATCTTTGAGCTGCTAGAAAAGTATGCCAGCATAAATTGTGCATCTTCTTTTTCTCTGCAGTGGTGAGGCAGGTGAGTTATTTCTTCTATGTACAGGAGAACCATACATATTACATTAAGTAAATTAAATAATACATTATTTATTTTATTTATTTATTTAATTAAATTTTTATAGAATTTGGTCATACCAGCTTGTAAGAAAGGCTTTTGGTGAGATTTGATTTGATTTTTGATTTGATTTTATTAAATTTATATGCCGCCCTTCTCCCTGAGGACTCAGGGCGGCTCACAACCATAAAAATTAAAAAACATAAAGTAAAATTTTTTAAAAAGAATTAAACAATAGATGCGATAAATACAAGACAATTTAAAAAGCCTAATTAAAAAACGTAGTCAGTCCAGGCCCGCTTGTTGGAACAACCAGGTCTTCAGGTCACGGCGGAAGGACCGAAGGTCAGGGGCCGTCCGCAGCTCCGGGGGTAGTTCATTCCAGAGGGTCGGCGCGCCCACAGAGAAGGCTCTCCCCCTGGGGGTCGCCAGCCAGCATTGCCTGGCCGATGGCACCCTGAGGAGGCCGACTCTGTGGGAGCGAACCAGGCGATGGGAGGTTGACAATGGCAGCAGGTGGTCTCGCAAGTACCCCAGGCCTAAGCCATGTAGGGCTTTAAAGGTTATTACCAGCACCTTGAATCGCACTCGGAGGGTAACCGGAAGCCAATGCAGCTCGCGCAGGAGTGGTGTAACATGGGAGTACCGAGATACTCCCATAAGCACCCGCGTGGCTGCATTTTGCACCAGTTGAAGCCTCCGGGTGCTCTTCAAGGGCAGCCCCATGTTAAGAGCATTGCAGTGAGAGAATGGTAATGAGTTTGAGCCAGTGTATTTCAACCTTGACCGCTTGAAGGTGGGTGGACTTCAACTCCAAGAATTCCGGGAATTTAAGTCCATACATCTTCAAGTGGCCAAGGTTGAGAAACAATAATTTTGCCAGAAAGATTTCCTTGGCAGGCATATGTCGACTAGACATGATCTTTAAATATAGGATGTCAAACATTGGCATCTCTGAGGGAGGGGTAAACAGGGCCAGATGAATAAAAGCAGCATTGTGGCATCACAAAGCAAGTCCTAACCTCTTTTTAAACACACATTGTAACATCAAATGGATGGCTGAAGTGGGCAGAGCTTGTGCTGTGACAGGACAATGTAATTTTTTTTTCAATCTAACTAAAGCAGCAAGGTGCTCCAGATGCTGCAGGCATCAAAATCTTAAACTCATTGTGGATTTCCTAGACAGCATGCCTTTAGAGAATTACAGTAAGATTTTTAAAAGGTTGGAAAACTACACAGTGAAATTTCAAGATTTTTTTTCCACATTAAGGTAAAGGTAAAGGTTCCCCCGCACATGCGTGCTAGTCGTTTCCAACTCGAGGGGCCGGTGCTCATCTCCGTTTCAAAGCCGAAGAGCCAGTGCTTGTCTGAGGACGTCTCCGTGGTCATGTGGGCCGGCATGACTAGACGCCAAAGGCGCACGGAATGCTGTTACCTTCCCACCGTAGTGGCCCCTATTTTTCTACTTGAATTTTTACGTGCTTTCGAACTGCTAGGTTGGCAGAAGCTGGGACGAGTAACAGGCGCTCACTTTGGCACTCGGGATTCGACTCGCCAAACTGCCGACCTTCTGATCGACAAGCTCAGCGTCCTAACCCACTGAGCCACCGCATCCCTTTCTACATTAATCCACCCCAAAAATGTTTTTTTAAAAGAGTATTTTAAATACAGCAAAAGCACAATACAGCAGCCTCAGATTACTTGTCATGATTTTCAGTTAGACATAAGATATTAATTAAGTGCATAATTAGATGGGAACGTAGTATGAGAATGGAAGTTACACAGGAACCATTTCAGTGATCTGGAGGGCTCAAAATATTGGCTTACCTGTGTAATACAAGGAGTCAAAGTAAACTGTAAACTTTTTTAATGTAGAAAAGTATACCTGGCTCATGTCAGATATGCTGTGGTACCTACCCTGCCTTTGTAAATGTATTTTCTCCTCCTATAATCCCTAACACACTTGTGTTTCAGAAAAGAGGACATTAACACTCTTAACCTTAGACCAGGGGTAGGCAACCTCAGCTCTTTTATGACTCATGGACTTCAACTCCCAGAATTCCTGAGCCAGCCATGCTGGCTCAGGAATTCTGGAAGTTGAAGTCCATGAGTCATAAAAGAGCCGAGGTTGCCTACCCCTGCCTTAGACAAAATCATTTAAAGATAAGGACATACTGTATCTTAGGGAAGATTCATAGTATTCTTTTAAAAATTTAAATGCGTCTGATAATTGTAAAAAGTGTGTGCCTGTGTCTGTGTGAAAACCTGTAAGATGTGGGTGTGACATTGCTAATCCAAGCCCCACCTCTTGTATAGGTGCACTGTAGGTTTGGATCACAGGGCTGCACCTGCCAAATTGCAAGTTTTGATCTCACCTCCAGTAGATCCTTTTAATGGAGCCAAGCAGATTGCCTAAAATAGAGCCTCGAGAGTTTAGATTTAAGCACAGAATAACAGTTCACATGGGTTTGCATTAAGTAAGCTGACTTACCGCAGTTAGGACTTTATCAAACTTCCATATCAATCCAGCAGGAGCTCTAGTTGGCACATTGACATACACCGATAGTGTAGGAGGTGGGAACGCCCCTAGGGCCCAGTTAGTTACCTGGAAGTGAAGGAAGGGGAAGGGCAAAGTAGCAACAATGGTGCATTGAAAACTCTGCAAGAAATACCATTTGCCTGCAAGCAAGAACTGATGGGACCACAAAAATAGACAAAGTAAGAGCAAATGAAGAAGCCAAAGTGCCCTGGAACTTGAGAATTCAAACAGAAAAAGCACCTGGCACACCACACTTAACCACTTGCATTAAGAAAGACAAAAACGTCTTGATCGTGGACATTACAATACCTGGAGACAGCAGAAGAGAAGAGAAAGAAACTAGAGAAAATCATCACATACAAAGACCTGCGAATAGAAGTAGAACAACTGTGGCAAAAGAAAGCAAATATAGTACCAATAGTAATAGACGTCTTGAGTGCAATCCCAAAACATCTGGAGCATCACTTGAACACCCTCGTCACTGACAACATTACCATTGGTCCATTGCAAAAAAAGGCAGCTTTGCTTGAAACAGCTTACATCCTGCGACAAGACCTTTAACACCACCAAACAACAACATCTGCCTACATCCCAAGTACGGTACTTGGGAAAGATTTGGTAGATGGGCAAAAATACCAAACCCAATCTCAACATCTGGCTGACTGTAATGTTTAATGTTGTAAGCCACACGGAGTCACCTGTGTGTGACTTGGGCAGCCGTATAAATTCCTTTAATAAATAAAAACAGATAAAAATAAGCCTTTTGGGCCACATTCTCCCAAGTCCACTGGATTCTAAGCACCATGAAGGACATCACAGAGTTCTTATTTTGAGGTAAATCTTGCAAGTGCTGACTCACTTGGTAGGAGTGTGTTATGTTCTTGTTTTCTTGCCGCCCAGAGCTGAAGTCAATGTATTGGCTAGATGTTTCTAACCTGCAAGAGACAAAAGCAAGAATGGATAAGCAAGGAAGGAAACACCCCACCCCCCAAAAGTGGAATTTATGCCACAGCAAGAGGTCTTATTATTACTAGTACCCTTTTCCTGCTTGAGCAGGGGGCTGGACTAGAAGACCTCCAAGGTGCCTTCCAGCTCTATTCTATTGTATTCCAAATTCTAAGAACTGTCCACAATACAAGCAGAAAAGGGAAAAATAACACTGCAGTCAGTATTTGCAGACAGAGGGCCCCTAATAATGTTAAAGCGAGAAACATTATGCAGCCATTCAGTCCTTTTTTAACTGGTTCTCTTCATGGAAAGAAAGAAGGCAAGTGGTGGGGGGAAAAAAGAGAGGGCTGCAACTCAAAGTTGACAAGGTGTGGACTCTGCTTAATATTCTATGAAAACCACCCCCCATAGCAAATCATACAATAAAAACTTCATTTAGAAGCCCAGTCTTGGGACCAACCAAAGTGTCAAACTGCCGGCCTATGGGCCGGATGCATCATAGCGAAACCACGCCCGCCCCATTGCCAGCAATGGCAAAAAAAGTCGCGATATGTCACGCGACGTTGCGAGTTTGACACCCCTGCTCTAAAGTATACAGTATTCTGCGTTTGTGATGATGCCATAATAAGCAGCTATTGAAAGCCAAGGAAACGTCATATCTTCTGGGAAATGAGAGTGTGGAAGATTCTGCAGGAATTTCAAACATAGGCATTTGTACAGTTACATGTTCAGAGTGTGACTGATTCACAAGCACTAGCTTGTTCTGGATAGTGTTCTGTACCAGCCTGCTACCGGCCCTGCAGAAAAGGCAGGGACAACCCCTTTAGAAACGGCAAGAGGCTGGAATTACGCCTGCCAAATTTATTCACATAAAACAGAGTAAGACAAGACACCAACCATAAAACACGAGCTAAGAAGCAGGAACAATCCAAGCGGTTGCCTTCAGCAAACCAGCCCTCCCACACATTCCCCTTAAATACAGTTCAGGGCGTGGCCTCTCTGTGCCTCCTTCCGAGGTGCCCCATTGCCTTCCTCTGTTTACTCCTGACTGACTGCCTCCTGCGTCGGGCGTCCTTGAACAGGGCCAGCTGTGGGTCATCTTCATCCACGCTGTCAGGCTCACACAGCTGGGTCTGCATCGTGACCAGATGAGAGGGGCCTTGCTGGGGGCTCTCATCAAGCTGTCCAACCCCCTCAGCAAGCTCTTCAACACCCCCCTCCTCCTCCTCTGAGTCGTCCGACCCAACTGCCGAACCCACAGGCTGACCCTGAATCACAACAGTTAGATTCATTCTGCTTAATTATGGAATATACTACAGTGGCATACAACTCTGCTATCCTTTCCAGGAGAAAAAATGGAAGAAAGGGCAACCAGAGTCTTACCCTTTAACGATGATGTTGATGGGGTACTTTACAGGGATGCTACGAAGAGCTTTGTTGTTTGGAAGAGTTTCGTTGTCCTCATTCTCACTATAAGAGAGTAAGGCAAGATTACACAATACAATCTTAGAACTAGTTGTTCCAGAGATGATCCAGACTTCTGCATCCATAAGCAACAAGAACAACCTCCCCCTCTGCCTGAAGAGAAAATTTTTCGATGTGTGTGTGCCACCTGCTCTAACATATGCTGGCGAAACATGGACGCTAACCTCACAATCGATACAAAAGCTACGAATGGCACAAAGAGCCATGGAAAGATACCTGCTCGGCATTGCAAGACAAGACAGAAAGACCTACACGCGGATTAGAGAATAAACCACAGCATATGATAGCATCAAGAGAATAAAAGAATTAAAATGGAAATGGGCTGGTCACATAGCGAGAAGAAATGATGGCAGGTTGGATCAAGGCAGCCACCGAGTGGATGCCACTTAATAAAAAGTGTCCACGAAAGAAACCTAGAACAAGATGGATCAACGACACCAGTAATTATTGCGGGCCCAACAGGCAAAAGAAAGCTCCAGACCTGCGGTCATGTGGGTGACTTGAGTTATGGCCATTTATGACAAATGATGGAAATTTGGTGCTCCATTATGGTCATAAGTTGAGGATTATCTGTACTACATTATAGTAAATAAATACTAAATTAGCATTAAATTATAATAAATAGAAGCTATACGCTGGTGGCTGCTATCGTGGTTTCCTCTGCCGCAGCAAACTAATCTTTTCTTTCAATCCACTTTCCTCTTTTCTTTAAGATCTTTACCTTTTCGGATCCACCCAATTTTACCATGTGCACCCTGCCATTTCTCCATGATTTTCCTTTCCAAAACTTCATTAATTTTCCATCTTTCCTCTCCCTTCTCATCCTGAGTGGAAGACTTAAGATTAGGACCACTCATTTTACCTTCTAGGTAGCAGCTAACATAATAAAGCTGCAAGAGATAAAACACAATGGTTCAGTAAAACAAGTAATTGAAGTTTACCTGGTGACATACACCACCATCTCCAAGCTTTCTTTCCAGACAGCGTTGTCGAGCACACCAAACTGAAGCTGGATCACAGTCTAAGAGGGAGCAGGTCAACACTGAGATAGCCTGCCAAGCATTTTATGGTCTCTTTCATTCTATGTCTCTGGCCTTTGACATATCAGATCAAGCACTTTCACTCCCATTAATCTCACTAAACAATAGAAGATGCATATCCTTACATTCGGAATTATATATAAATATATATTCAAATTTCTTTTTGCTGACAAAGAGTTAAATGGGATAGCCTCCCATTTAACTCTTTGTCAGCAAAAAGAAATTTGAATACACAATGTTTTGCAGTAGCAACTTGAGACCTGCTTAATGCTCCTAGGTTGGAGCTGCAAGGCAAAAGAAATCATAATAATAGAACTGCAGTATAGCAAGTTCAAAAACCCAAGGTGCATCAATCAAACCAGTCTGACCAGGGGAAAAAACCATATATATATATATATATATATATATATATATATATATATATATATGTGTGTGTGTGTGTGTGTGTGTGTGTGTGTGTGTGTGTTTATATATACATATGCATGTATATTACATTTTCTGACTTTTGTACCTGATCTTCTAAATTCCACAGCCAAGATGCTTAAATTGTCTCTAGAGTCATTGGGGGGGGGGCACATTCACCCAACAATGCCATACCTAAATGTGATTTTGATGTTCTTGTTTGACACCATGTTGGGTCAAACACCACTGATGTAAGTTTGTAAGTTTGTAAGTTTGTAAGTTCCTGTTTCTAATTTTTAACACAATATATGAGCCAGCCATTGTGGATGATTCAGGAAACCATGGCTAAAGCAAATGGTGGCTTATTGTAAAGTGTGAAGTAGCCCATAATTTCTTTCAGGATACCGGTTTTGCTATAGGTCTCATCTTTCAGCAGCTTCTGCTTCCAAAAAGTGGGTAAGGTCATAATCTCTAGTTTAAAAAGGTAAAGGTAAAGGTAAAGGTTCCCCCGCACATGCGTGCTAGTCATTTCCAACTCTAGGGGCCGGTGCTCATCTCCGTTTCAAAGCCGAAGAGCCAGCGCTTGTCCGAGGACGACTCCGTGGTCATGTGGCTGGCATGACTAAATGCCAAAGGCGCACAGAACGCTGTTACCTTCCCACCATAGTGGTCCCTATTTTTCTACTTGCATTTTTATGTGCTTTCGAACTGCTAGGTTGGCAGAAGCTGGGACGTGTAACAGGCACTCACTTTGTTAAACGGCACTCGGGATTCGACCTGCCAAACTGCTGACCGTCTGATCGACAAGCTCAGCGTCCTAACCCACTGAGCCACCACGTCCCAATTAATCTCTAGTTTAAGAAGATGCTATTAGACAAATAATAATAATAATGTGCAAGAGGGTCAGCTGTTCCATACTGTGTGCTGTAAGATGACCAACTGATTTGCAAATTGTAACTCATCCCTAGGAGCACTTTAATTTAATTTAATTTAATTTAATAATATTTCTATACCGCCCTTCTCCCGAAGGACTCAGGGCGGTGAACAGGGCAAGAATAAAAATACAGATTACAAAAGTTAAAACAAGATTAAATAAATGCCCATATACTAAAATACATCTTTAAAACCCAATAAAATAACAATAACAACCCCCCCCAATCCCCTCATCAGGCCAGGCCAGCTTGTTCAAAAAAGTATGTTTTTAGCTCGCGGCGAAAGGAGCGAAGGTCGGGCGCCGTCCGGAGCTCAACCGGTAGCTGATTCCATAGCTCCGGGGCGCCCACAGAGAAGGATCTCCCCCTGGGGGCCACCAGTCGACATTCTCTGACCGGTGGCACCCTGAGGAGGCCCTCTCTGTGGGAACGCACAGGGCGGAGGGAAGTCGATGCCGGCAGCAGGTGTTCCCTCAGGTACTCCGGACCCCTGCCATGTAGGGCTTTGAACACCATTACTAGTACCTTGAATCTCACCCGGAAGGCAACTGGTAACCAATGCAGCTCACGGAGCAAAGGTGTAACGTGGGAGTATCGGGAGACTCCCAACACAACTCTCGCGGCTGCATTCTGTACCAGTTGGAGCTTCCGGGTGGTCCTCAAGGGCAGCCCCATGTAGAGAGCGTTGCAGTAGTCTAGTCGAGAGGTCACGAGCGTATGAGTGACCGTGCATAGATCATCCCGGCTTAGATAGGGCCGCAACTGGCGCACCAGGCGAACCTGGGCGAAAGCCCCCCTAGTCACAGCTCCTATGTGGTCTTCCAGGGTGAGCTGTGAATCTAGGAGGACTCCCAAGTTGCGAGCCCTATCTACGGGGGGTAATAGTTCACCCCCCATAGCGAGAGGTGGAATGTCTGAATAAACGCGGGATGAAGGTATGCAAAGCCACTCAGTCTTGTCGGGGTTGAGTTGAAGTCTGTTCCTCCCCATCCAGACCCGAACCGCCTCCAGGCAACGGGACATCACGTTGAGGGCATCACTGGGGTGGTTTGGGGTCGAAAGGAAAAGCTGGGTATCATCAGCATACTGATGATACCCAACTCCAAAACCACGAATGATCTCACCCAGCGGTTTCATATAGATGTTGAACAGGAGAGGCGAGAGGACCGACCCCTGAGGAACTCCACAAACGAGAGACCTCGCGGTCGACCTCTGCCCTCCTGCCAACACCGACTGCGAACGTCCCTGGAGATAGGAGGAGAACCACTGTAAGACCGTACCTCCCACTCCCAATCCCCTGAGACGCCGCAGCAAGATACCATGGTCGATGGTATCGAAAGCCGCTGAGAGGTCTAATAGGACCAGAACAGAGGAATGCCCCCTGTCCCGAGCCCTCCAGAGATCATTCACCAGCGCGACCAATGCCGTCTCCGTGCTGTGCCCGGGCCTGAAACCCGATTGGTACGGGTCTAGATAATCCGCTTTAGGATCCTTGGTACCTGTAATGACTAAGCCAATATACTTCAAATCATGCCTTCTACTAAGCCAGAGGTAGGCAACCTTGGCTCTTTTATGACTCGTGGACTTCAACTCCCAGAATTCCTGAGCCAGCCATGCTGAGGGGAAAGGGAGAGGTTTCCAAGCTGAGCTATGCTGGCTCAGGAATTCTGGGACTTGAAGTCCACGAGTCATAAATGAGCCAAGGTTGCCTACCCCTGGACTAGGCCAATATAATGGTATGTGGGAATGACCTTGCCTTGTTCCTTCAACTATAGTGACTTTTGAGTGTAGTCTATTGCCCAGTCACAGCACAGGATTGCCAAGGTTTGCAAGCAACTATCCATACATTTTATAACTCAGCACGTGGGCTTAGTTTTAATCCAGTGTGTCCTGCAAACCCAGGAAATTCGGTGAGCGGATCAAACCATGGCGTAAGTACCAGTAAGCATTTCTTGCCATACAGCCATCATCCTGCACTGAAGATGGTGAAGAGCAACCACTACAAGCCTCCTACCAGCCTCACTAGGATGATCGTATACCTTCGTGCTATTCCTGAAGATGGG
The DNA here is from genome assembly GCF_964194415.1 of Vipera berus. Classification (NCBI taxonomy): domain Eukaryota; kingdom Metazoa; phylum Chordata; class Lepidosauria; order Squamata; family Viperidae; genus Vipera; species Vipera berus. The sequence goes on from NC_138205.1 coordinate 14,540,694, forward strand.
ATGACTGACGTTGCAAGCAAGGCCTTGAAAGTCTGGGCGATGAATCATTCCATTACAGCTCAGGGTAACGTGAGGATTGGACTGGGGAAAAAAGAGAAGTGGTGGTGAGATTTGGTTTAATTGCTGCTAGTTTCTCCTTTCCAACTCAAGGCCAGTTATCCCGTGCTGGAACGTGGACCAGCATCACAGGAAGGAGGGTCTCTTTTCCGGGGGGGGGGCAGAGAGTGGCACTTGGAATGACTGGTAGGTGGAGGAGGCCCCTCCCTAGCAGTTCACAGAGTGTGCTGTATCTTATATTTATGCAGATAGTTGCTTTAATCTGGCAAGATTCATGTCAGTCCCAAAGAATCAAGAAGGGCACCTGGAGTTACAGGTAATCCTTGACTTAGGACCACATCTGAGCCCAAAATTTCTGTTGTTAAGCGAGACATTCGTTAAGTGAGCTTTTCTCAATTTTACCACAATTGTTAAGTGAATCTCTGCGGTTGTTTAAGTAGTAACACAGTTGTTCAGTGAATCTGGCTTCCCCATTGACTTTGGTTGTTAGAAGATTGCCATAGGTCAGGGGTAGGCAACCTTGGCTCTTTTATGACTCGTGGACTTCAACTCCCAGAATTCCTGAGCCAGCCATGCTGAGGGGAAAGGGAGAGTTTCCAAGCTGAGCCATGTTGGCTCAGGAATTCTGGGAGTTGAAGTCCACGAGTCATAAAAGAGCCAAGGTTGCCTACCCCTGCCATAGGTGACCTGGGAGTCCTGCAACTGTCATAAACGCGAGCCAGTTGCCAAGCGTCTGAGTTTTGATCACATAACCACCGGGATGCCGCAACAATTGTAAGTGTGAAAAATGGGCAGCAGTCATTTTTTCCCAGTGCCATTGTAACTTCAAACAGTCACTAAACAAACTGTTATAAGTCAAGGACTGCCTATACTTCTGAATAGTTCTTTATTGTTCTCTTATAAACAGAATCTTGCCAGACCAAATCTGTATAACTATAGATATACTCTATGAATTGCTAGGGAGAATCTGCCTTCACTCTCTTCTTGCCTACCAGACCTTCCCAGCTTTGCTGTCTCTTTGGCCTCTGGGAAAGAGCCCCTCCCTGCTTCAGCTCCGGACTGCATTAATTCATTAATTCATTAATTCATTAATTCATTCATTCATTCATTCATTCATTCATTCATTCATTCATTCATTCAATATGCTGTCCATCTCACCATCAAGCGACTCTAGGTGGCTTACAACGTCATAAAATTCTCTCTCACTCTCTCTTGGCTCAATCCACCTCACAGGGTAGTGGCTGTGAGGAAACTAGGAGGAGAATAACGCTTAACAAGTGACAAAATGACAATTCAAAACAATTAGAATGTTAAACGCATTAAAAAACATTGAGCGCTAAAAGTTAAAACGTTAAAATTCACAACAAGCCGAGTAAAAAGGACCAATATGTAAATGGAGGGCAGGTGGGATCTTCTAATCTACTAACCACCTCCACACTGGGACACCTCCCTCGGGCCTCAAAGCCAGGTTTACAGGCCCTTTCAGAAGGCCAAAAAGGTGGTGGTGGATCCCACCTCAAGGGACATGATATTCCAGAGGGCGGGAACCATGGCAGAAAAGGCTGTTTTCCCTAACCCTGCCGGTTGGAATTCCCTGGCTGATGGGGCCCACAGCATACCCCTTTGGCCAGTGTGGGTGGGGTGGGCTAATCCCACCGGGGTGAGACCGTTCATCAGAACACATGCCATAAAGAGCTTACACTCACCACATAGTCTGACTTTTGGGCCACTAGAAACACAAAAATCCCAAATTTTGTGGCTTTTCCTTTACCACAATTCTTCCGATGGGTAAAAGGGAGCTGCTGAAATATATGCTATTCCACCTGGGGGGCACCCACTGCAAAGTCCTGCCTTCAAAAAGGTGGCATACGCACCGAATATTTGCGAAAAGAAAGGCCTGGCAAATGGGGCACGTAGAGAGTCGTAAAATAGGCATCTTCCCGCTGATTCACCAATTCCAAATTCATTTCTAGCGGACGGTGAGGAGATGCAACCAGTTCCTCAGACCTATCGTACAGGAGAAGAAGGGGTTAATGCTATTCCGTTCCCAATTTTGATAAATGTACAGAAAACAGAACCAAATGCAGAATAACCAGAGTTGGAAGGGACCTTGGAGATCTTCTAGTCCAACCCCATGCTCCGGCGGGAGACCTATACTATTCTGAACAATTGGCTGCCCAATCTCTTCTTAAAAATCTATTCCAAATATGGTTTTACCAGTACAGTATAAAGCCGTACTAGCACTTTACATGTTCTTGATGCTATCCTTCTGTTGATGCAGCCTTGAGATCCGGCAAACTTGCTAAGTAGCCACCAGAGTGTTTACACAATGCAATTTCACCCTGGAGCCTCTAGAACTGTAGAAAATGGGGCAGAAAAGAAGCTAGGTGTTATGCATCCAGTGCAGGTATCTGCATGGCAACAGCCACGAGGGGGCGTTGGCCTGGACGGTTTTGGCAGGAACCCCAGTTTTGGCGGGAACCCTAGGGCCAACCCCATTGGCTGGACGCCTACCTGGCTAGGTATTTAAGGAGGCCAGGTAACCCACTGTTCTGTACCAGCCTGCTACTGGCCCTGCAGAAAAGGCAGGGACAACCCCTTTTACAAGAAGGCAAGAGGCTGGAATTACGCCTGCCAAATTTATTACCACAAAAACAAACGGAACAAGACAAACCAAGAAACAGGAGCTTTAAGAAACATGAACTGTCCAAGCGGTTGCCTTCAGCAAACCAGCCCTCCCACACATTCCCCTTATATAGAGTTCAGGGCGTGGCTTCTCTGTGCCTCCTTCCGAGGAGCCCCATTGCCTTCCTCTGTTTACTCCTAATTGACTGCCTCCTGCGTCGGGCGTCCTTGAACAGGGCCAGCTGTGGGTCATCTTCATCCACACTGTCAGGCTCACACAGCTGGGTCTCCGTGGTGACCAAGTGGGAGGGGCCTGGCTGAGGGCTCTCATCAGCAAGATATTCAACCCCCTCAACAAGGTCTTCAACACCCCCCTCCTCCTCTGAGTCGTCCGACCCAACTGCCGAACCCACAGGCTGACCCTGAATCACAACACCCTTGTTCCTCAGTACGCTCCCCCCCCAATAAAGAGCTGAACACGTACTCCGGCTGGCGTCTCTTCCTTGCGTCGGACCCACTACATTACACTAGGGGTTTCCGAAAGATCATTTATTCAACTCCAGCAGCCTTAAAACTCGAGGATTCTTCCTTGTAGACATGCTTGTAATTTGTGGCTTCATTCAGCTTCGTTCAGCTTCACATTACATTTATACTTACCCTGAAGAATGGAAGGTAATTTTCAGGTCAGCCACACAGACTTCATCCGTTCCACAGTTCTTGTCAAAAGGAATCTGTTGCATTGGAGAAGATAGGAAATATTTCCATATGTCCAGTGTAATACCTTGCCCTGCTGAAATTTGCCAGATTGAGGCCCACTTCCTGGCTCCTTCCCAGCTGGCTTTAAGCTGGTACATCCCACCTATCTCCATCCTAGGGACATCAGTTGTCCCTAACTGCTGAAATTCAAATTCACTCAAAACAATGTCATTTCCTGCGTTCCCAGTTCTTCCACAAGCCACTAAGCACATCTGTCTTCATGGCTAAATCTGTGGGGTCCTTGGTGCTCTCTGAGCTTGGTTAACATTGTCAGGGATAGCAGGGCATGAGATTTGCTCTCATTTTATATTCTAGTGCAGGGGTCTGCAACCTTGACGACTTTAAGACTTGTGGACTTCAGCTCCCAGAATTCCTCAGCCAGCTGGCTGAGGAATTCTGGAAGCTGAAGTCCACAAGTCTTAAAGTCGGCAAGGTTGCAGACTCCTGTTCTAGTGGCTTGTCCTGTCAGTGTCAGTGGGAGTGGCCTTGGTAGTTCCTTAACTGGGTTATTGTGTACTGTTTGCTTGTTTGGCAGTTCCTCGATCAAGGTATTGTTTGTGTCTTGATAGTCGGTCTAATCTTAATCTGTTAGCCAAACAAGCTAACAAGTAGACAACAGCCCGATCAAGGAACCACAAAGACCATTCCCATCAACACTGACAGAGCAAGCCCCTGGTATGTAAACAGAGAGGTAACCCCACTCCCTACTAGCACTGATGATGTTACCTACTTTGGTGATGAAATGTCTGCCAGAAAACAACCAAGTTCAGAGGACACCACAATTCAGCCCTGATTTTCAAATATTCTCTTCTATTGATAGCTAAATCTGTTAATCCTGCCCACCCCCACCCCCACCCCACACACATAAAGAGGTCTCACCTCCACCATTGTCCTATTGCTTAAAGGATTCAGAATTGGCCTGGGAGGTCCACTCTTCAGCAAACCATCTTCCTCAAGGGAAAAATTCACCAGGAGTTTGATGGCTGACAAGTAATCCTCAATGCAGTTCTGAAAGACAAAGACAGGAGCTGCTTAAGCAAGGATTCTTGTACGATAATATGGCTCGTAACCATCACATTAGCAATATCTGAGGGCAGACTAGCCAACATTCTCCAGAAGAGGCTGGTGCCTTCCTTGTTTCACCAACGCACAAAAGTCTAGAATCTGTGAACAGTGCAGGTAGTCCTCTACTTACGACCATTTGGTTTAGTGACCAAAGTTACAACAGCGCTGAAACAAGGGAACTTATAACTAGTCCTCAAATTTATGGCCGTTGTGGTGTGCCCGCCATCCCAAGATTGTGATTCAGGCCCTTGGTGAAGGACATGTATTTAACACACTTGCGGAATCTCACAGTTGTGCGATTGCTGTTTGCAACCTTCCAGGCCGGCTTCCAGCAAACAAATTAATGGGAAGGCTGCAAGTTCAGTCCTACGATGCTTCACTTAACAACTGCACCATTTAACAATGAATTCTTTGGTCCCTATTGTGGTCATAAGTCGAGGGCTACCTGTAGATTTCATATTTGGAAGGAAGGTTACTTGCTGGAAATTCTTCTGTTTTTCATTTCACCCTTCCTCCTCTAGATGTAACACTACCACCTGTACCTTTAGCAACACAGGTAAGAGGTTTAAGAACGAGTAGTTCTGGTTTACCGTGATATTAATTTCCTCCGATAGGCACACTGGCTTTAGAGAGATTTCTTCGGCCCCGTTTATAATATTCTTGCCATTCCTAAATTCTCCTCGGTACTTCACCCTGTCTGGGTCAATCTCCAGGCGAAACAAGAGTTTTGCAGACAGTTGTCCTGGAGGGAAGAAAATGGCCAGTGTGTATAAGGCAGAGCAGAGACTCTGCAAGCCCTCTGTCTTTTTTGATGACCATCATAGCATAGGGACGCGGTGGCTCAGTGGGTTAGGACGCTGAGCTTGTCGATCAGATGGTCGGCAGTTTGGCGGGTCGAATCCCGAGTGCCGCGTAACAGAGTGAGCGCCTGTTACTTGTCCCAGCTTCTGCCAACCTAGCAGTTCAAAAGCACGTAAAAATGCAAGTAGAAAAATAGGGACCACTACGGTGGGAAGGTAACAGCGTTCCGTGCGCTGTTAGTCATGCCGGCCACATGACCACGGAGACGTCCTCGAACAAGCACTGGCTCTTCGGCTTTGAAACGGAGATGAGCACCGGCCCCTAGAGTTGGAAACGACTAGCACGCGTGTGCGGGGGAACCTTTACCTTTTTATCATAGAATATCTATTGTATCAAAACTACAATTCCATCCCCTCACTCCCGTGCCTTCAAAAAAGAGTGAAAAGCCAGTAAACAGGAAGTTCTCATAAGTTTCCTTTTTCAGGTAATTTCAAACAGTCTTTAAGCAACCGATCATAAGTCAAGGACAACCTATACAAAACCAATTAAAAACAATAAACATTTTTAAGTAAAAAGTGCTAAGGAAACAAACATTTTCTTTCCTTTTAGATAACTAAAGACAACATTGTGCTAAGGGGAAAAAGTATCGGCAGGAATCATGACAGAAAATCCCCAAGGGGATTATTACAGGTAGTCCTCGACTTACAACAGTTCATTTAGGGACCGTTCAAAGTTACAACATTGCTGAGAAAAGTGACATGACCATTTTTCACACTTGCAAGTGTTGAAGCATCCCCATGGTCATGTGATCAAAATTCAGACCGTTGGCGAGTCACATTTATGACGGTTGCAGTGTCCCAAGATCATGTGATCACCTTTTGTGACAAACTGATAAGCAATGTCAGCGGGTAAACCAGATTCACTTAACAACCACGTAATGAACTTAAGAACTGCCATAATTCACTTAACAACTGTAGCAAGAAAGGTTTGTAAAACGGAGCAAAACTCACTTAACAAATGTCTTCCTTAGTAACATACACTTTGGGCTCAATTGTGGTCATAAGTCAAGGACTATCTGTTTCAGCCAGGGGTCTCCAAACCTGCTGACTTTAAGACTTGTGGATTTCAGCTTCTAGAATTTCTCAGCCAGCTATGCAGGCTGGGGAATTCTGGGAGCTGAAGTCCACAAGTCTTAAAGTTTAGAGCAGGGTTCTTCAAACCTGGCCCTTTTATGACTTGTGGACTTCAACTCCCAGAATTCCTCAGCCAGGCATGCTGGCTGAGGAATTCTGGGAGTTGAAGTCCACAAGTCATAAAAGGGCCAAGTTTGAAGACTCCTGGTTTAGAGACACCTGATTTAAGCAATTGGAGGCCATTCATAAAGAATGCCAAAGCCATTGGTGCCTGAACAAAAAACTATTTTAAAAAAGGAGCAACATTGGAAGCACTGAATGAAAGACATAGCCGAGTCCAAAGCCTTGGTAGTGCTTTGCTAGCCTAACACCACCACGCCATTTTAAGTAAGTAAGTAAGTAAATAAATAAATAAATAAATAAATAAATGAAGACTACAACAGGACCCAGACACAGAAAACACTCAAATGTACTGGACTGGCTGATTCTACATTTGGGTTCTTTTTTAAGTTGGCAATTTCACAGGAAAGCAACAGCACCAAAGAAACCGTGGGCTGTTTTGCTTTCTCCCCATATCACTTGCGTGTGCAAACTGATGTGAATGCTGGATTCTTCTTTGGATTAGGATCAGGATCAGCCCCACAGATGCCTCACCTGTGTAATTCTTGGTGGCAAAGCTGTTATCGAAGCAGATCCTGAGTTTCAAATTTATATTATGCCAGGGTTTGCTGGGCCCGGCGCATTCAACATCTTTCACTGGAATTTCCTTCGGCTCAAAGGTCACTTGCGTAGCCATGTTGACAATTGGTCTGGATCTGCAAGTACCAGGAAACAAAAATAATCTACTAGTCCCTGTGGATCAAACCTTCTACATTTAGGTGAGGTGGGATGGAGGTACCGCTGTTTGTTTCAGAAGAGAAAGAAATGTAGGAGTTTAAAATTGTAGAGTCCATGGAAAGAGGAAAAAAAGCACTGTGTTTATGCAATTAACAATTATGAGGTAGTCTTAGACCAGGGGTGTCAAACTCAATTTCACTGAGGGCCGCATCAGCATTGCGGTTGCCCTCAAGGGGCCGGGTGGGTATGGCCAGGGTGGGCGTGGCCTACTGGGTGGGCGTGGCTAGAGTGCGTATGGCCTACTGGGTGGGCATGGCAAGCTCTACATCGTTCGCATCAAGGGTGCCTATGGGGGCCTGGGCAGGAGTAGGACAGATCTGAGGGTCTCTGGCAGGAGGAGGGTCTCTGGGCCAGGGCCAAGGCAAGTGGGGGCCGTTCCCTCACTGTTTCCAGGATGGCTTCGGGGGCCACATGAAACCACTTTGTGTGCCGGATCCGGCCCCCGGGCCTTGTGTTTGACATGTCTGTCTTAGACTTACAGCCATTTGTTTAGTAGCTAATCAAAGTTACAATGGCCCTGAATAAAATGACCTAGGACCAGTTTTCACTTGACCGTTGCAACATCTCCTCAGTCACATGATCAAAATTCAGATGCCTGGCAACAAGTTCATATTTATGACGGTTGCCGTGTCCCGGGGTCAGGTGATCACCTTTTGTGACCTCCTGACAAGCAGAGTCAATGTGGAAGCTGGATTCCCTTAACAACCATATTGCTATGGCTGAACGACTGCAGTGATTCATTTACCAGCTCTGGTAAGAAAGATCATAAAATGGGGCAAAACGCAGTTAACAAATGTCTCACTTAACAGCATACGTTTTGGGGTTGTGGTCATAAGTCAACGGCTACCTGCAATTATAATTTAATTTAGGAAATAATTTTCCAGCTCAGACAGACTTTTATCTTCCTAAAATCCAGGGGTTTTATTTCCAATAATTTACTCCTCCCCATCTCAACCAATTAGAGAAAGATCAGTCACCTTTTGCAAAAAAGTAAGAAAGTTGTGTTTTCTCTTTTTCCACAACTAATTATCGTTAACAAGAGTCAGAGTTTCTCTTTATTCTGCCTTTAATCTTTAATTCCAAACTGTTTCTCTTTCTCGCGATATATATAACATCTAACGTAACTTTCAAATCCCTTATCTTCGCTATTTAAATGAAAAGTCTATATTTTGTTGATTATTTTTAATTATTCCGCTGAAGCCTCAAGAAAGGGAAAAAAACCCAATCTTTCAAATATGTAGAGCCCTTTTTTCTTTCTTTTACAGTATACTAGTATTTTTGAAGGTAACAAAAAGTGAATTGCTTTCTACAAGTTGGGAAATTTTGATTCTGATGTTCGTTTAAATGCTAATCCTTTCTCAAGTTTTTTTGCTAGAGGAAATAAAAACTCTCCTCGTAAATTCCTGGTTTAAGAAATAGTGGAAACTGAAAATATCATTATGCGTCCTACAACTGTTCTTTCCTTCACTTTCTGGTCTTTCTTTCACTTCCTGAAGTTTTATGGCCTCACCTGGGACAAGCCAAGAATATGAACTCTCAATCACTTACTGAAGCACCATCACCTTTCCCAAGGCTCCGACTGCAATGCTGGTGAGGCCATCTCCACTGAGGTCTGTCTTTCCATGGATGGACTGTCCAAAGTATCTCAGACCAGGAGAAACGCTGGCTCCACTAATTCTCTGCAGGAGATAAAAAGGCAGTTGACTTAACTAGAAGTAAAGTTCCAGACTGGAAGAGTCTTTAGACGTGATTCTTTCCGAAGGCTGGTGCTTCAAAAACTAATCTGTTAGACTACGTTTTACAGTTTCTATTGCCACATTTTAATATATTTTATTACTTTCTTGGAATAACGATAGATGGCCATCCCAAGGTTGTTGTTTTTTTTAAAAAATAAAGTCATCCTTCCCAAGCTTGAAGTCATTGGTCTTCTTCCATTTGTAATCCTCCTCCTATTATTATCACTCCCAGCATTTCATGTTCTTTTTTTCCTTATTACAAAAAAAAATCTATTAAGGAGAGAGTGACAGAACAGATACAGAATTTCTTTGGTCAGTCATGTTGGCGCTGTCCATTCAAAGATATAACTTTTGACAGACAGAAGAAACCTGGTAAAGCAGGGGTGTCCAACCTTGGCAACTTTAAGACTTGTGGACTTCAATTCCCAGAATTCACGTTGGCTAGGGAGTACTGGAAGCTGAAGTCCACAGCTCCTAAAGGTACCAAGGATGAATACCCCTGTTGTAGATTATCAATCCTCTAGGACAGGGGTGTCAAACTGCCAGCCCATGGGCCAGAGGTGTCGTGGCGAAACCGCACCCACCCCATTGCCGGCAATGGCAAAAAAAGTCCCGATACATCGCAACAAGTCACGTGACATTGCGAGTCTGACAACCCTGATCTAGGAGTTAGTTCTAATGTTCTCCCAACCCAAGATTGACCTTCAAAATGTGAACTGAACGTGCCAGAGATGCTCTGAGCACCTCTTATCCTGGGCACATCTAATTGATGGTGACTTGCATAGAGATGTTCAGGGCAGGCTCTTGGCTAATTAAGTGCCCTGGGCTCATAGGATCCTTAGTACTTCTTTTACAAGTAAAATTTCTTATTTCTTATATCCTTCGGACTGTGTTCCTCTCCTGATTATTTTACAGAAATATCCATGTAGCTTCACTGGAACAATATGGAAACACTTGACCATTGGCGTCTTCTCAGAGGCCCACAGCTCTAGCATTTAGTAGTGGCTTCTAACCCAGGTACTACTATGATCTCACCTCTTAGCTTTGGAGATCAGCAGCGAACAGCTGGGTGTGGCATTCTAGCAAATTTCTCAGGCGATAGTAGCACGTAACACCATTGCTGTAGCCCTACCTGGCTATACTCCATCTGCAGAGTCTTCTCGTGGCTGTTGTAGATGTAAACAGCTCCCCTCTCTTCATCCTCCAAGGGAGCTCCTATAGCCACGTCCATCTGTCCATCCCCATTGATGTCTGCCAGATCTGTGATGGCTGCTCCAAATCTGCCCAGGGGGTATCCTAAATTCCCATTAAATTCTCCAAGGAGAATGAGATTATCCTAGAAGGGAAGGAATCTTTGAGAGAACGTTCACTCTCCAAATCTAGGATACAATGTGGGCCTCTCGCAAATGTGTTGGATGTGTATTGCCCTGCCCGTTTTCATGCCTCACCTCTTCCCAGCCATATACATAAACCCGGCCTCCTCTCGTTTCGGTGAAATATTGCTGGGCCCCGATAAGCAGCAGGTCTGTTTCTTGATCACCATCTAGGTCCACAGCACAAAGCACCCCTCCAAAATATGACCCAGTCTGCAAAAGGGGTGTCAAAATGCATATAGTGAAAAATGCAGAGTACCAGCACAGGATCCCCAATCATAGATCACAGACGGTTGATCTTTCTACGGTACTTTGAAATGATCACATACATTTACATTGTCTAACTAAGTCTGGCCTGTTTAAACATCTGAACACACTGTGGGGTTTAATACACTACACCTGTTAATTGGCCAGTATTTGTTCTCTCGTTCTCTCGTTCTCTCGTTCTCTCGTTCTCTCGTTCTCTCGTTCTCTCTCTCTCTCTCTCTCGTTCTCTCTCTCTCTCTCTCTCTCTCTCTCTCTCTCTCTCTCTCTCTCTCTCTCTCTCTCTCTCTCTCTCCCCTCCATGTTTAACCATTCCATGCACCTGATGAAGTGAGCTACAGATGACAAAAGTCATACAATAAAATCTGTTACTCAGTGTTATCAGATCCCTTCTGATTTTTGCCATATTTAAATCCTGCTTCAGTGAAGTCATCTCCATACATAACATTTGTTGTCTTAAATGGTGCTATCGTTTTTTTTCTTTTTGCTGATTTTTGACTACAAGAGACTTTGTGATTCTAGCTTAACCTCTCAGCCACCGCTCTCTGCTAGGGAAAGAGAAGGAGAAGAATCATGGTTAGGTTTTCTTGGGCCACCATGACCATCCTTTTGCTATCAGGGTTTCCCAATCTTGGCAATTTCTGGGTATACAGACTTCAACTCTTAGAATTCCACAGGCAGCCTAACCACTGAAGGGACTTGAAGAGGAGTTGAAGTCCATCACCTTCTCTTTGCCAAGATTGGGAAACACTGGCCTAGTTCTAGTAATGATGGTAGGCAGCAGTGGACCAAAATATCTAGACTAGAAGACCTTCAAAGTCCCTTTCAACCCTATGATTATGTGATTCTTTTTTTTCTTTACCTGTTCCCCTTTAATTTCTTGCTTTAATGTCCAGTTCTGAGTTTTGGCATCAACCTCAAATAAGAGGACCCTTCCCAAATGTTGGTATCGAGGGGCGCCAACAGCGTAGAACTCTTTCTGATGATGCTGGAGAAAACAGAGTGTGTACCCTGGGAAGGTTAAAAACATGTAGATGGAAATCCCACAGAAGGTTAGGCCAATCTTTCTCCACCTTGGGAGCATTCAGATGTGTGGACATCAACTCCTAGAATTCATAGATTTTTTTCAAGCTGCCAAGGTTAAGAAACACTGGGGTAGGCTGAGGGCCTTCTGCACAACAAAGCAGCTTATTAATAGCACTTTACAATGCCTTGGTAAGGCCACACCTGGAATACTGCATCCAGTTTTGGTCACCACGATGTAAAAAAAATGTTGAGACTCTAGAAAGAGTACAGAGAAGAGCAACAAAGATGATCAGGGGACTGGAGGCTAAAACATACAAGCAACGGTTGCTGGAATTGGGTATGTCTAGTTTAATGAAGAGAAGGACGAGGGGGGACATGATAGCAGTGTTCCCATATCTCAGGGGCTGCCACAAGGAAGAGGGAAGAGTCAAGATATTCTACAAAGCACCTGACAGGCAGGACAAGAAACAACGGATGGGAACTAACCAAAGAGAGAAGCAACCTAGAACTAAGGAGAAATTTCCTGATAGTTAAAACAATTAACCAGTGGAACAACCTGCCTCCAGAAGCTGTGAATGCTCCAACACTGGAAGTTTTTAAGAAGAGATTGGACAGCCATTGGCTTGAAATGGTATAGGGTTTCCTGCCTGAGCAGAGGGTTGGACTAGATGACCTCCAAGCTCCCTTCCAACTTTATTATTACTACAGCTATTATTATTATTATTATTATTATTATTATTATTATTATTATTATTATTATTATTATTATTATTATTATTATTATTATTATTATTTTCTTGGATTCTGCAATAGAGAGGATTAGATATTCTGCCTGAGCTTACACACTGCGTTACACCAAGTGTTGTTTTTATTACAGTTTCTTAAACAAGTCAGAATAACTAGATTTACCTATTACCTTAAGTTTGGTGTATTTACTTGGCAAAGCATATCAGAAAACTAGGCTCATACAGCATGCAACCTGCAGGTCATGATTTATAAAACACAATCCCTGGGTTAACACATTATGTTAGATTGCTTTTTTTTAACAATTGGTATTTAAAGACCTATATAAACTATTGAGTCTGTGCAGCCATCAAAGATTTCATAGAAAAAAACCCATCATAGGGATTACTGTAGTCACTTTATATCCAAATGCTTATTATTATAATAAGTAGTCCTCGACTTACAACCATTTGTTTAGTGACCGTTCGAAGTTACAACAACACTGAGAAAATGACATGACCCTTTTTCACATTTATAGCCATTGTGGCGTGCATGTGGTCATGTGATCAAAATTCAGACACTTGGCAACTGGCTCCTATTTATGACGGTTTCAGTGTCACAGGGTCATGTGATCCCCTTTTGTGACCTTCTGACAAGCAAAGTTAATGGGGAAGCCTGATTCACTAAATAACTCTGTTACTGTCTTAACAAATGCAGTGGTTCACTTAACAATCATGGCAAGAAAGATTGTATAATGGGGCAAAACTCACTTAAAAGTTGTTCTCACTTACCAACAGAAATTTTGGGCTCAGTTGTGGTCATAAGACTACCTGCATTCATATTTGTGAATAATTTGAAATGTATCTGTACATTTAACAAGAAATAACCACAAGATTGAAATAGAGGTTTGACTCATAACCCCTCTGTTCCATAGGGAAGATAGCTGTATATATCCCAGTTCTATACGATAAGCAAAACAACAACAAAAACTAACCCCAGTTTGTACAAACATCCAGATCCACTTTCCATAAACTGGCACCCAGAATGACCACGATCCTTAGACAACATATTATGATGGATGGGGAAGAATGGTCCAGATTATATTGGGATGATGGCATCCCCTACTCACCCAAGTAGGCCCCTTCCATCTCTTTCCGGACTGAGGGAGTTGTGATGAATCTTTCACCGGCAAAATCCTTCTGCTGCTCCAGAATGCCCCCAGCCCAGTTGTCAGCACCCACAGCGCCAAGAATCACCTGATCCTGCAGACCAAAAGATCTTGTTTTACAAAGGCAGATCACCAGGAAGCAGAGATGGCAACCTTATAATGTGCTCATCCGGAAGTGTTCTCAGCCTTGATTTGCTCTTAAAAACAAATGTTTTAGGGATGAAGAATCCCTACCAGTGTTTCTCAACCTTGTCAATTTTAAGATGTGTGGACTTCAATTCCCAGAATTCCCCAGCCAGCAAGATCTGGTCATGTGATCAAAATTCAGGCACTTGGCAACTGGCATGTATTAACGACAGTTACAGTGTCTTGAGTCACATGATCACCATTTTGAACTGTGGTTGTTAAGTTGAGCTTAAACATTGTGGCAAAAAAGGTCATAAAATCAGGAAAAACTAATTTAACAACCATCTTGCTTAGCAATGGAAATTCTGGTTGAGGTCATAAGTCAAGGACTACTGGTAAAAAAATTTTTTTGCGGGGGGGTGATGGGGCCTTTCCAATCCTTCAACCTCACCTTGGATATATCCGCGCTGAATCCACTGGATGACAATTCCAGATGGAAGGATCTGCTGTCACTGGTACCTAACATGAAGAAAGATGGGGAACAATATTTCATTTTGGGGGGGGCAAATTTCACAAGGGGTGAGAAATTAATAGTGCTGTAATATATAAATCGGTAGTAATTACTAATTAATATTAATATTAATCAGAATTCAACTGGTGAGGATAATATGTATATGTATATGTATGTATATGTATGTGTGTCTATATATTATATGTGTGTGTGTGTGTGTGTGTGTGTACGTGTGTGTGTGTATGTATGTATGTATGTATGTATGTATGTATGTATGTATGTTAGGGTTTTTTAATGCACTTTTTAAATACCTTGTATGTTTTGTGGTTTTTTTATCTTTATTTGGAAGGGGGGAAAATGAAGTTTTGTATTCGTATTTTGCATTTTTTTTTGAATAAAATAAAAATAGAACATGAAGAAAAATCGGAGGGAGGGATGGCAGAGGCATTTGCACAAACCCTTGCTCCTTCCCATCCCATAAAACATGGGATCTGAGTAAGAAAAAAATATATATGGGGTATTGGTTGCACATGTCCACATAGACAAATCCAATTTAGTGATTTGATGTCCTACATCGCCAATCCAGTGGTGGGATTCAGCCAGTTTGCGCCAGTTCAGCAGAACCAGTAGCTAATTTTTGGTTGCCCAGGCCCAGAATGGACTTCCGGAAGTGGCATCCACACAGAGAACCGATTGTTCACATCTTTGAATCCCACCACTGGGCCAATCCCATATACAGATACAGAAAATGACCGGGTGGGAGGGGGTTCTGAATGCATTAATCTCTCACTGTGCTACACCAGCCAAGGTATTTGTGGAATGAATGAAAGGATGGGGACTAGGCCAGAGGCTTTGATGTCATAAAAGACAGAACATTTATCAATTATTTTTTCAAGGTCACTGATAAAATCCTTGGAAAATCTGCCTGCCAAGAACTATCTTAGAAGCTCCAGACATGTTGGCAAAGCATGTGAGTTGGAAGGCTGTAATGCAGGGCTCTCCAAACTTGGCAACTCTAAGACTTGTGAACTTCAACTCCCATCTAGTTGAGGAATTCTGAGAGTTGAAGTCCACAACTCTTAAAGTTGCCAAGTTTGGAGACCTCTGCATTACAGCCTTCCAATACATGTGCTAGTTGAGGAATTCTGGGAGTTGAAGTCCACAACCCTTAAAGTTGCCAAGTTTGGAGACTCCTGCTCTAGTGGCACAGGAAGAGCGGCACCATCCAGATCCATGGAGGACATCTTCCCAGATTCACAAACTATTATTGCCAGTAGAAATATAGTCTACTCTAAACACTTCTGGAAAGCATCAATACGAGGAAGGCGGTAAGTACACAGCTCTACAGAATGTCCCCATTTGTCAGGTTTTTTTTAATATAAAATTTGAAACGCAATTACAACTCTGTTTTAAAAACAGACTGAGGTAGCATTTTTCCCTCAACCTCTCCATGGAGACACCCGGTGGGCCCGACTCACCTTCAATGGCAAAGATATTAGACTGG
The DNA here is from genome assembly GCF_964194415.1 of Vipera berus. NCBI lineage: Eukaryota > Metazoa > Chordata > Lepidosauria > Squamata > Viperidae > Vipera > Vipera berus. Next base: position 14,556,459 of record NC_138205.1, read on the forward strand.
AGATCATTGAAACTGTCTTTGAGCTGATCAAAGCTGGCAAGAATTTTAAAAAATTGACTTGTGGGTTCTGAGGCAATCAGTTTGAGATTCTTTTGGGACTCAGGTTCATTAAGGTGATTCCCAATCTGGAGAGACAAGGAAGGAATTATTAAGATAATATTTTGCATTTCTACAGTCAGTCTTTAAAAACGTTGAACTGCAGAAAAAGGAAAGAACAATAAGGAAGTGGGAAGCAGTAAAGAATCACAACAGTTCATTTAATGACCATTTGAAGCTACAACAGCACTGAAAAGGTGACTTATGACCATTTTTCACACTTATGACCGTTGCAGCCTCCCCATGGTCCTATGATTTACATTTGGATGCTTGACAACTGGTTCATATTTATGGTGGCGGTTGCAATGTCCCGGGGTCACGTAATCCTCTTTTGCAACCTTCTGGCAAGCAAAATCCATGGGGAAGCCAAATTCATTTAACAACCATGTTACTAATTTAACAACTGCAATGATTCACTTAACAATTGTGGCAAGAAAAGTCGTAAAATGGGGCAAAACACCTAACGAATTTCTCACTTAGCAACACAAATTCTGGGCTCAGTTGTGGTGGTATGTCAAGGACTACCTGTACGTGAACATTTGTTACATATGGGTAGTCCTCGACTTACAACCATTTGTTCGAAGTTACAACAGCACTGAAAAAAGGGACATGTAGTGATCCTTGCATTTATGACTGCCCCAGTATCTCCAGGTCACATGATCAAAATTTGGGCACTTGGCAACTGGGATGTATTCGCAATGGTTGTAGCATCCCGGATCATGTGATTCCCAGCCAGCTTCCCAGAAGCAAAATTAATGGAAGAAGCCATTAATTACCAAACATAGGAAAACAGTTCACAAAATCAGGCACAGTTCACTTAATTTGCTTAGCTGGTCCCCACTGTTGTTATAAATCGAGGACTATACGCAGACAGGTATAGAATTACCATAACTTTTATTAATGCCTGAAAAAAATCTGATCTTATTAATTAAAATATATTTCTTCACTTTTCTCCTTGTAAACTACTTTTTTACATATTAACCATTATCATCACATATAAGGTAGATCACTTCAACACTCTTGGCGGTTCTGTCCATTAGCCAGATGGACAACACCTCTGGATACTTTACCCCAATGATTAGCCGCAAAATGTTCTTTTTCTTGACAGCTTCTATATGTCCCCTGTCCCTGTCTGAGGCGTCCCCATCCGTGATAATGACAATCACTTTGTTTGCTTCTTTTCGGGTGCCACGTTCGGGAATGAAGACTTCATTTCTGCCACCAGCAAACACAGGAATTATTATCTAAACCAGTGTTTCTCAAACTTGACAACTGGGTGTTGTAGTCCACACATTTTGCAATTGACCGGTTTGAGAAACCCGGATCTAAACCAAGGAAAATGAGGAGAGCACTTTAATTATTGGGACCTGAAGGCACATGTATAACTTCAAATATGCATTTGGCCTCTAGCAGCCTTGCCATAATTTGATCCTTCGGGCTAAAATTATACTAACACAACCAAGGCTGTCTGCTTGGGTGAATTGAGGTTAAGGCTACTATTTATGGAAGGTATCTAATTTGGAAAGCTGTATCGGCTGAAAGCTAATACAGGTGGTCCTTGACTTACATCCAGGGCTTTTTTTCTCACAGAACACTCAGAACGGAGTTCCGGCACCTTTTTTGGATGGAACCTTGTAGGGTAGGCAAGGCGGGTTGTATGACATGTGTGAGTTCCGGCACCTTTTTCTTTTACAAAAAAAGCACTGCTTACAACTATGTGTTTAGTGACCATTGAAAGTTACAACAGCACTGAAAAAAGTGAGTTATGACCTTTTTTCACACTATTGACTGTTGCAGCATCCCTAAGATCACGTAATCAAAATTTGGATGCTTGGCAACCGGCAACCATTTCATCCTGGTGGGAATATCGGAACTAGGAATGCCACTCCAGCTTCCCACGAATCCAACCAGAGATTGGAAACCTTATTGTACTACAATAAACCAGCTTTGAGCAACGTGCCAGAGTGCATTAGACAAAATGTAATTTCAAGTTGTGGTTAAAAACCTCTGGTTCCTCCAATTTAATGCACATTCCATATCTGGATGTCCTGCTTGATTAATCACTAGGTTTCTATGCAATTGTGATCTAAATCTTTAGAAAAGACACAGTATCATAAATCGCCAACTTGATCAGATCTCTTCTCAAATTGCCCTTCCCCACCGAACCTCCTGCCACCAAAAAGAAAGCTACTTACGCCACAAATTTGATAGCTTTGAAGGTGTTTGTTATTTGCTCGGCATGTACTACATTGGCCAAGAGTTCTTCAGGATTTGGATTACTGGTATAGTCGTTAAAATCAAATTCGAGTTTGGCATCTTCTGAAAACTGCACGGCAGCAAACTGGAAGGGTGGAAAGAGAAAGAGGCTGGGGTTAATGGAACGGCTGGAAAGGTCTTTTGCAAAATACAGCAGGTCTCTCATGGCCAAAGTGGTCGAATGAAAGGGTGCTGTTGACAATCATTAATCTTAATCTGGAGTCAACACAGAATCTTGAAAACCATAATTTCCCAGCCCCGATTATAATTAAGTCAGTCTGGCAGAATTGTTTTGAATGATTTTCTTGTCAACATCTCATAAGTTGCCCTTTATGAAATCAGAGTCAGCAGACCCACTTTCTGCCTGTGGATCCACAATTACAACAGTGCAGCAGAAATGGGGAGGTCCGACCTCAAGTGCCTTCCTTCCTTCCTTCCTTCCTTCCTTCCTTCCTTCCTTCCTTCCTTCCTTCCATCCATCCATCCATCCATCCATCCCTTCCTCCCTCCTACAGTATTGTATGAATTCATAGAAGAGGCAAATTAATGTTTTTAATGGTTATGTCCTCTGATATACCAAGTCAGCCTAACCATTTCCAGACAGGAGTAAAAATATACTCTTCGAAGGAAGGAAGGAAGGAAAGAAGGAAGGAAGGAAGGAAGGAAGGAAGGAAGGAAGGAAGGAAGGAAGGAAGGAAGGAAGGAAGGAAGGAAAGAAATTTCTCCATGGCAAGTACGTGGTACTCAGTAAGTAGACCTTACATGTACAGAACTATTCCACAATTCTTTCATGACGTCAATCATGAACTCCTTGATATTCATGAACTCAGATGTTTTCATGCTTGCCGAACCGTCAAAAAGAAACACCAGGTCCACTTTTCCTTTCAGGCACTCTGTGGGATGAAAGAAAAGAGAGAACAACTCAGGTGAAAAAAGGGCAGTTGGGATTTCCAGGCTGTGAGGAACTTCCTGTTGACGCTGGGCCAAAAATTAGATAGACCTCCAGATAAGGACATATGTGAAGCTGAACAGAAACTAAACTGGGTTCAATTAAATATTCTTCAAGTGTGTAATAATGCCTTTCCTCTGTCATATTAACTATTACAATTAAAATATTAATAATAACGACTCTCCTTACTTTGATATCCCGTTGTTATGTTCCTGGGGTTTTGCAGTTTGGTGTTAAACAGGTAGCAGATTCCACTTACATAAAGATTTTTGTCACAGTGTTGTTCAACACCTGGCCCACACGCCTGCAGAGAGAAAGTTTTACTGTTCCTATTGTCATCAAGAAAATGAAGGAAACTGGAGACAAAGAAGTGCAGAGGTTAGTGGCCATATTAAAAGCAAAAGGGATGTTGGGAATCTTGAAAAAGGGATCCAGAAGAGCAATGAAGATCCTCAGTCCAGGATGAGCCACTCCTATGACCTAAAATGTATTTCCTTACATTGGTACCTTTTAGAGATTTTTTTTGAGATTGTAAACCCAGGAGAGATTCTGAAGACCCAACCCCTCTAGAGGTTGACAAGGTGGAGAAGTCTAAGCTAAATTAAATGAGATAGTCCACCTTTGGCCCTAAGCAGAATGCTGATATAATGCATAGAATAGATCTTCTCAAGTGTGACCCTCCCTTATCTCTAGAACTCAGAAATATGCTTGGTTTTCTAATTCTTGGTTTTCTGGAAGCTTCTGAACATTTTTCATTTTGGAAACAATTTTGATTGTTCCAAAGCTTAGTGAGATTAGAGCATCCATCAGATGTTATATTTGTTTATGTTGATTTTGGGGAGTACTTGGTGTTCTCTAAGCCAGGGCTTTTCAACCTGTTCCCCCATTGTACCACTTTTAGGATATGGCAACATCCGAGTACCACCAGTCACCTAGCAAGGGGTCGAAAACTTGATGACCAAAAAAAAAGGAAAAAGGAAAAAAGTGATGAAGTACAGGTAGTCCTCGACTTACAACAATTCGCTTAGTGACTGTTAGAAGTTACAATAGCACTGAAAAAAGTGCCCTCCAAGCCACAGCCGAGCAAGACACTTGCCTGCCCGCCTGGCAGCGCTCTTCCTCCTGTCCGAGGTTTTTACTTCCCCCCGCCCCTCTGCTGGATGGTTGCAGCAGGTTTTGGTCACTTCACATGACCTTGGGACACTGTGACCATCATAAACATGAATAGAGTTGCCAAGCATCTGAATGTAAATCACAAGACCCTGGGATGCTGCAACATTCCAGCTTCCGCTGAGCCCTGACAGCCCCGAAGAAGCGCTGATCCTGGGGCTTCCGCTGAGCTCTGACAGCCCTGCAGTTCCAGCCGTCTCTCACTCAGGCTTGTGCGGTGCTGCCACCGGTTCAGCTCAATCCCCTCCCCCGCTACCACTTTCCTAGGATGGCCGCATACCACCTGCCAGGTGCCAGTGTACCACAGGTGGTACCCGTACCACTGGTTGAAAAGCCCTGCTCTAAGCTTGCTTTCCTTCCCACAGACCTTTCATCACCAGGCTGAAGAACATCATCAATGCAGGGAGGACTAGAGTTGGCTCTTTATAGGTGGTATCTTGTCCTCTCAACCTTGACAGGGGTGTTCTTCCCTAATTGGTTTTGCGGTAGGCATCATCTCTTCTTTGATTATTCTTGTTCATTTGGTGCTTCCCTTAATAGGTGTGGAATGAAACAGGATGTCTATGGGGATTCCCAATCATCCAGGTCCTGCTTGCCCCAAAGGTGCTTTTTCAAGAGGCAACTGGACTTTCTGTGTTTTTTCTTTGAAGATGTTTTGCTTCTCATCCAAGAAGCTTCTTCAGTTCTGAGTCAGAACTGAGTGAACACTGAAGAGGCTTCTTGAATGAGAAGCAAAATGTCTTCAAGGAAAAACAAAGAAAGTCCAGTTGCCTCTTGAAGACAGGACCTTTGGGACAATGAAGAAGGATGTGAACCTACTAAAGAATCCCAAAGAAACACCTATAGGTTTTTCTCTGATATTTGTGGATGAGGCTTGGTCTAAGTCTAAGATGTCGACGTTTCTCATTTGAAACTGTGGTTGAACACGTCACTCACTGTGTTGTGCAATGAAGGAGTTTCTATCGCATCTCCTGACTGTCAGTTGATGTTTGTGCGTGTATTCTCTCAATTTTCTACCTAGTGGTTTTCGCTGTCCTTCCACTTGTAGATGACTCCTGTTATATCTTCCTTGGCTGTGGGCCTTTGGGTTGCTTAGGATAGTCTGGATAGATTTTGTTGGTTTATGGGCTATTGTGATGCCTAGGGTTATACGGTGGAAACTTCAAAGAGATATTTTTCATATAGGGTAGATGTATTCCTTTCACGGTTAGGAATTTGGGTAGTTATTGGATGCATGGATAAAACTTTTTGATGGTTATAAGGATATCGTCTACTTCTACTTTTTGGAATTCTGGATTATTGCGGTGTTTTCGCTTGGCAGTGGAGAGATTTTACATAGCTTCTCTTATGTGCTATTGGGCTGTTGCTGTGCTACTTGAGCACTTGCTCAATGTGAGTTTTGCAGCACATTTGGGTTCCTTGTTTTCCATGGTTTTCCTTATACGTGCAGGAAGACTCGTTTCTTCTTGCTCTCTCTGTTCTGAATCTGATTCCATGAAAGCAATTACTGGTGGTTTTATCTTTTTTGATAATGAGGAATGTGCTAGCTAGTCACTTAACTGAGATTGTGGATATGGGATTGGATTGGATAGATCATATTCCTGATTGTGTCTGTAAGATTATTGTTTCCAAATATTCCATCACTGGTTTTTGCTATGAATCCTGAAATGGGCGATCCTCTGGATATTCCTTTGCTTTCTTTGTATGTCTGTAGCTTATGAGAGACAGAGGACAGTAAACTTCAAAAGTCTGCATGTTTCAAAGTTTGTGTGTTCTGATAATGAATAGAATAGAATAGAATAGAATAGAATAGAATAGAATAGAATAGAATAGAATAGAATAGAATAGAATAGAGAAGAGAAGAGAAGAGAAGAGAAGAGAAGAGAAGAGAAGAGAAGAGAAGAGAAGAGAAGAGAAGAGAAGAATTTTTTGTTGGCTAAGGGTGATTGGACACACAAGGAATTTGTCTCCTATGCATAAAGTAAGCTCTCAGTGTATACACATACAATAACAAAGTGATAGATCAGAGATCATAAATCATAGTTACAATCATTAATCTTAATGTTACAATCATAGTTACAATCATTAATCATAAAATACAAACAAGAAGTGATAAATCATAAGATATCAATAAATCATATCATAACCATAAGATACATGAGGCTTAATGGGTGTCCTACTAGGCTTCAGATTGAACATTTAGGGGAGACTGTCATTTGAGATTCTTTACTACTCAGAATAATTTGTCTTTCATAATACATGAACTAATTAACCACCAATAATTCCCAGCACAAGTTTGATCAAAATATATGGAAGCTGAGTAAATACTTATCTGCAAGAAATTTTGCCTGCATTGTAATTCACGTTCACTTAAATACAGCTTTTCTTCAGGGATGAGAAGCAATTTTAAAGATCTATCTCTGCCTGTCAGAAAGCAGCTTAAACCCCTGCCCAACTTTATCCTCCCGTCCAGAGCCAACTCACAATCATTTTATTTCCCTGCATATTGCTTGCCAGGGTCATGCCGAGATGGGGTATTGGAGAATTCTCTGCAAAAAGAGAGTGAGAGAAAGAGATTGATTGGTTAACGCTGGAGGAGTTATTACCTAAATTTCCTCCTTATGGGTAGTCCTTGACTTATGACCACAACTGGAAACAGAACTTTCATTGCTAAGCCAGGTGGTTTTAAGTGAGTCACACCTGATTTGTGTGTGTGTATGTGTGCTATAGTTATTAAGTGGATCACCCCATTTGTTAAGTGAACTACATGGTTGTTAAGCAAATTTGGCTTCCCTCATTGTGTTTGCTTGCTGGAAGCCAGCTGGCAATGACATAATCCAGGCACACTGCAACCGTCACAAATATATGCTGATTGTCAAGCATCCCAATTTTGATCACATGACCCCAAGGATGCTGCGACGATTATAAATGACAGGACAGGTCACAAGTCACTTTATTCAGTCCTGTTGTAACTTCAAACAGTCGCTAAACAAATGGTTGTAAATCGGGGACTATCTGTATCCATAGATATTAATCCTTTAGGTCAGTTTCAGAATATTTCACCCAGCCTCTGATCATAGGTTGACTCAGCCTTCCATCCTTCCGAGGTAGGTAAAATGAGGACCCAGATTGTTGGGGGCAATTAAGCTGACTTTGTAATAATGCCACTTGGGGTGTGTGTGAAATCCCTAATAAGCAGGCATATACATAGAATGAAGGCTACTGCTAAGCTTGTAAGCCGCCCTGAGTCTTCGGAGAAGGGCGGGATATAAATGGAATTAAAATAAAATAAAATAAAATAAAATACCCTTCTCTTCTCCTGCTTTCCTCACAGGTGCACAGAGGCATCCTACAATCATGACTGCAGGTCTTAGCACTTAGCAATAGCACTTAGACTTATCTACCTCCTTCACAGTGCTTTACAGCCCTCTCTAAGCGGTTTTACAGAGTCAGCCTATTGCCCCCAACAATCTGGGTCCTCATTTTACCCACCTCAGAAGCATGGAAAGCCGAGTTAACCTTGAGCCCTTCAGGATTGAACTGCTGGCAGTCAACAGAGTCAGCCTGCAATACCACATCCTAACCACTGCGCCACCCTGGCATCTCCACTGAAGGGATTTTATTATGCTTAAGCTTGATGTTAGTAATATTGATATTAGCAGGGCTTTTTTTCTCATAGAACGCGCAGAACGGAGTTCTGGCACCTTTTTTGGATGGAACCTTGTAGGGTAGGCAAGGCGGGTTATATGACATGTGTGAGTTCCGGCACCTTTTTCTTTTACAAAAAAAGCACTGGATATTAGTAGTGATACTTTGTAATCATCTTTGTTTATGTGCAAGCAGCTTTGTAGGTGCTTTATATTGGGAAATTAGTTATATAAAAGCAAATGTTTCATGCTTTAAAGGTAAAGGTAAAGGTTCCCCCGCACATGCGTGCTAGTCGTTTCCGACTCTAGGGGCCGGTGCTCATCTCTGTTTCAAAGCCGAAGAGCCAGCGCTTGTCCGAGGACGTCTCCGTGGTCATGTGGCCGGCATGACTAGACGCCAGAGGCGCATGGAACGCTGTTACCTTCCCACCGTAGTGGTCCCTATTTTTCTACTTGCTTTCAAACTGCTAGGTTGGCAGAAGCTGGGACAAGTAACAGGCACTCACTCTGTTACGCGGTACTCGGGATTCGACCCACCAAACTGCCGACCTTCTGATCGACAAGCTCAGCGTCCTAACCCACTGAGCCACCGCGTCCCTTCGTCATGCTTTAGGTACAGGTAATTGCTTACGTTAAAAGAGCATGGTAAGGGGAGGGGGGGAAAGGAGTTATGGTGGAGGCTGGGTTCTTGTGTATGAGTCATCATCTAGGAATTATTTTTCTGTACCTTTTGGTTCCTAGTACCAAGACCAGATCTCTTTCTTCTGGAAAGGTATAAAAGGTGGAAGACATCTTTCCTGGTTTTTGCCTTCATCTCTCTACCAGCCACGAAGAGAGACGTGGCCACCCAACTCTTATTTTGATCAAAATAAAAGTGGTTTGCTTGCTGAAACCTCGGCTCAGGAGTTTCTTTTGGCTCTTTTCAATTCCTGAGTAACACTGGGGCAATTGCGAGGCTAAGTGTAAAACCTTACACCACCTTTCAGAAAATCATGACCTTTCTTTGCCATTGTACCCTTCAAGGGGCCTTTTACTCACAGCCACGAAGAATTTAAAAATCCTTCATTTTACCCTGGAATGGAATGTCCTTGCAGTCTTGGCTCTTCAAATTACATTGGTACACTTTGCCTGTGGAGTTCTGCTCCCCGGGAGCGCCCACAATGACTCTGGAAGAGAATAAATAGAGGAGGTGGGATAATATCGATAGGCCATTTGTCGCAGGGCCATTCCTGTAAAAATGCAAGGCGAGGTCAGTGGGGGAAGCCAGAGTCCCTTAACAGCCGTATTACTAATTTAACAACCCGCGGTGATTCAGTTAACACCTGTGGGGGGAAAAGGTCACAAAATGGCGCAAAACTGTCTCGTTTAGCCACAGAAAATTTGGGCTCAGTTTTGGTCGTAACTCGAGGACTACCTGTGTGAGACGGAGGAAGGGAATCAGCACTTCTTTAAGCCTCGGCTCTACTTGATGGAAACTGGTGCTTTGTGACCAGTGTTTTGTAAAAGAAAAAGGTGCCGGAACTCACACATGTCATACAACCCGCCTTGCCTACCCTACAAGGCTCCATCTAAAAAAGGTGCCGGAACTCCATTCTGAGCGTTCTATGAGAAGAAAAGCCCTGTTTGTGACAATGTCCTTCAATGGGGAAGTTGCACCATCTGAATTCCTGCCAATCGACTTGCTCTGAAGGGGAAGCCTTCCCTGAAAATAATAGGTATCCATTTTGCTTCCTTCCCTATTGCACTACTAGTTTTTACTCTCACTTCCTCAAAACTAGGGTGGTAGAAGGTAGGAAATACAAAAACAAAAAGGGAAGCTGGTTGAAAATAACCACTTTCCTCCTAGTTACAAATAAATACAGAATAAACATGCCCTGAAACTGAACAGGGTTCTAACTCAGGGCCAGGCAAAACAACAAGCATGAATATGGCGTCCGATTTACAGCCAACTAACTTGGAGCCAGCTAGTGCTTGTAGGCCATCTGAATGGGGCAAATCCATTTCCATTGAAATCTCATTCAAACAATGTAGTTTGAACAAGTTACTAACAGTAGCTCAGGTAGTCCTCAATTTAGCTAAAGGTAAAGGTTCCCCCGTACATGCGTGCTAGTCGTTTCCGACTCTAGGGGCCGGTGCTCATCTCCGTTTCAAAGCCGAAGAGCCAGCGCTTGTCCGAGGACGTCTCCGTGGTCATGTGGCCGGCATGACTAGTCACCAAAGGCGCACGGAACGCTGTTACCTTCCCACCGTAGTGGTCCCTATTTTTCTACTTGCATTTTTACGTGCTTTCGAACTGCTAGGTTGGCAGAAGCTGGGACGAGTAACAGGCGCTCACTCTGTTACGCGGCACTCGGGATTTGACCCGCCAAACTGCCGACCTTCTGATCGACAAGCTCAGCGTCCTAACCCACTGAGCCACCGCGTCCCTTAGTCCTCCATTAACAAGAGCCCAAAGTTTATGTTGCTAATCACGACAGTTGTTAAGTGGCTTTGCTGCATTGTAAGCAACTCTATGACTTTCTTATCTTCAACCATCTCTGCTTCCGAGGTGGAGCTTTCTCACCCCCTGTAATTAATTCTCTACCTATGTTGTCTTTCCTCTCCTATTCTTAGTGTTAATGTTACAAACACAGCTCAGTGAGAATCTCTCTTCTTTGCCAGATGAGTCTAACAGCTGTTAAAGCATTAAAAACTTGACTAGCAAAAAAAGGATGCCAATTCTACTTCCCCCACCTCACCCCAATAATTAGTGGAACCCCAACCACAAAGAATCATCCAATAGGTGAATTCCCCCCCCCATACCAAAAAAAACCTGGTAGTCCTCAACTTACGACCATTAGGACCGGAAAATTCTTTGTTAAGTGGTGTGGTTGTTAAGTGAGGTGTCACATGACAACACCCAATGTTATAACTGGTTTTTTTTGGTCTGGTCATTAAGCGAGATGTCACGTGACCACGACTTGCAACTTTCTGCTGGCTTCCCCATTGATTTTGCTGGTTGGAAAGCAGCGGGGAAGGCTGCAAAGGGCAGTAACGTGACTCTCGTACACTACAAGCATCGTAAACATCTGACAGTTTGTCAATCCCCCAAATCACGATCTGGTAACTGCAGGTAGTCCTCGACTTACGACCACAATTGAGCCCAACAGTTCTGTTGCTAAGCGAGACATTTGTTAAGTGAGTTTTGCTCCATTTTACAACTTTCCTTGCCACAGCAGGTGTTAAGTGAGTAACAAGGTTGTTAAGTGAATCTGGCTTCCCCATTGACTTTGGCTTGTCAGAAGGTCACAATAGGGGGAATCACATGACTCGGGGACAATAAAACTGTCACAAATATGAGTCAGTTGACAAGCATCCGGATTCTGATCACAGGACCCGTGGGGATGCTGAAAGTGTGAAAAACAGTCATAAGTCACTTTTTTTCAGCACCGTTGTAACTTTGAATGGTCACTAAATGAACTGTTGTAAGTCGAGGACTACTTGTACAGGGACTCTCTAACCGTCATAAGTGCAAGGACTATTTGTAAGTCACTTTTCTCAGCACCATTGCAAATTCGAACGGTCACTAAACCAACGGTCATAAGTTGAGGACTGCGGTATATCGAATGTGGGAACAAGGCTGGCGGGGCCTACCTTGCTGAAGAGCCTTTCCCAAGTTGCAGGACCTGATAGCCAAAGTGCTTGCTGTGGTTTGATGAGAAGACAAACGCTGGAGAAGGATCGATGTTGTAGCCCAACGATCGCCAGGGGCCTGTAAAAAGAAGAGGGGACATCTTTATTTAAAGCTACAGTAGGGAAAGAAGAATAAATACAGTACAGGCAGTCAGTCCTTGACTTACGACCATAATGGAGCCTACTCATCACAGCTGTAAGTCAGGACACTCATAAATCCGATTTTACAAACTTTTTTGCATTGATCATTAAGCAAATGGCGTAGTGATTAAATGAACTTCTGGTTCTCTGTGGCAGGCGGTTTTTGTAGAAAGCTGGAAGTAACTGCTGGTTTTTGTCAAAACCATCATCAAGATCCTGCAACTGCAGGATCCTGCAAATGACTGTAAATGTGGCCTGGTTGACGAAAAAGAGGCTACAAAGTTGTTTGCTTTTTAAAAAAAAATAACATATTAAATATTATTATTGGCATCTCAATGTACAGGGTTCTTATTTAGAAAATTTCCTGGCCTGCTGGTTTAGCCTTTCTTATGAATGTTGAGCAGAGAATAAATTGATTTTAAAAAAAAACTTAAATCACATTTGCTTTTTTCTGAAAAAAAGAATAAACATGGGCTTCCTGCAGTGAATACTAAAGAAAGGCACCTATTAATTTCAGAATCTGTTCAAGCATACAAAGATGCTTCGTCTGAAAGGATAACTCAATGTGGGTGGTATTTATTTAAAACAGATACCAGAATTCTCATTAAATCATCAAAAAGGGATTTCCCTTTGTGTTATTTTTAAGGGAGCGTGGCAAATCACTGACCTCATTGGCCCAATTGTGGCGAAAGAAATGCTGATCTAAGTGCAACGATATGCTCTGTCACTATGAAAAGCAACTTTAAAACTTTAAACTACGCGACCTAACAAAAATATACTATCTTGTCTGTCAAAACAGAAGAAAATCCCCCAAGGATTCAGATCTTCCTACACTACCATTTTTGTTCTCCAAGGACTCAGAGCCACGAGTGTCCTTTCACTAAGACCAAAGTTGAATTCATGGATGGCACATAAGATCACTCACTCTGCTCCCTGGTAATCAAAAGTTGAGTGTCAAAATCAGCATCCAGCTGTCCTTCTAGCCTCCTGCCCATTCATGGTCTGTTTCATTTGGCCATCACAATCAAAGGGATACAGGAGGATCTGGACAGACTTGAGCACTGGGCGCTATCTAACAAAATGAAATTCAATGGTGAAAAAAGTAAGGTTCAGTACAGAGAAGAGAAACAAATATGATCAGGGGACTGGAGGCTAAAACATACAGGGAACTGTTGCTGGAATTGGGTATGTCTAGTTTAACGAAGAGAAGGGTGAGGGGTGACATGATAGCAGTGTTCCAATATCTCAGGGGCTGCCCCAAAGGAGAGGGAGTCAAGCTATTCTCCAAAGCACCTGGAAGCAGGACAAGAAGCAATGGATGGAAACTAGTCAAGGAGAGAAACAACCTAGAACTAAGGAGAAACTTCCTGACAGTTAGAACAATTAACCAGTGGAACAACCTGCCTCCAGAAGTGGTGAATGTTCCAACACTGGAAGTTTTTAAGAAGAGACTGGACAGCCATTTATCTGAAATGGTACAGGGTTTCCTGCCTGAGCAGGGGTTTGGACTAGATGACCTCCAAGGTCCCTTCCAACATTATTATTATTATTATTATTATTATTATTATTATTATTATTATTATTATTATTATTATTATTATTATTATTTTTACATTTAGGCAAGAAAAACCAAATGCACAGGTATAGTATAGGGGGTACCTTGCTCAATAGTAGTAACTGTGAGAGTGATCTCGGAGTCCTAGTGGACAATCACTTAAATATGAGCCAGCAGTGTGCTGCAGCTGCCAAAAAAGTCAACACAGTGCTAGGCTGCATTAACAGAGGGATAGAATCAAGATCACGTGAAGTATTAATACCACTTTACAATGCCTTGGTAAGGCCACACTTGGAATACTGCATCCAGTTTTGGTCACCACGATGTAAAAAAGATGTTGAGACTCTAGAAAGAGTACAGAGAAGAACAACAAAGATGATTAGTGGACTGGAGGCTAAAACATACAAGGAATGGCTGCTGGAATTGGGTATGTCTAGTTTAATGAAGAGAAGGATGAGGGGTGGCATGATAGCAGGGTTTCAATATCTCAGGAGCTGCCACAAAGAAGAGGGAGTCAAGCTATTCTCCAAAGCACCTGGAAGCAGGACAAGAAGCAACGGATGGAAATTAATCAAGGAGAGAAACAACCTAGAACTAAGGAGAAACTTCCTGACAGTTAGAACAATTAACCAGTGGAACAACCTGCCTCCAGAAGTGGTGAATGTTCCAACACTGGAAGTTTTTAAGAAAAGACTGGACAGCCAGTTGTCCGAAATGGTATAGGGTTTCCTGCCTGAGCAGGGGGTTGGACTAGAAGACCTCCAAGGTCCCTTCCAACTTTATTATTATTATTATTATTATTATTATTATTATTATTATTATTATTATTATTATTATTATTATTATTGTTGTTGTTGTTGTTGTTGTTGTTGTTGTTGTTATTATTATTATTATTATTATTATTATTATTATTATTATTATTATTATTAAAATGAAGCTGAAAAGCTGACCAGGTTCCATTCTTCCACTTACCGTATTTTCCGGCGTATAAGACAACTTTTGAACCCCTGAAAATCTTCTCAAAAGTTGGGGGGTCGTCTTATACGCCCAGTCGCCTTATACGCCGGAAAATCAGTGGGTGGCGTCTGGCGGGAGCCGGCAGGGCAGTCCTGCGCACGCGCGCACTCCCCGGCTGCTCCTTAGCAGCTGGGGAGTGCGCGCGTGTGCAGGACTGCCCTGCCGACTCCCGTCCGACACCCTTCGCTCTTGAGGCAGCTGCCTCAAGAGCGAAGAGCGTGGAGCCGGCAGGGAAGTCCTGCGTGCGTGTGCGTTTGCAGGACTTCCCTGCCGGCTCGCTCTTCCCTAAGGGAAGGGAATAGTATAGTAGTCCTGCTCCCTTCCGACGCTGCGCTTCCGCCGGGCGGTGCTGGCCGAGATGAGCCAGCAGGCAGCCGCCGTGAGCGCGGCGCTGAGGGGCAGCAGCCCCACGCGCAGCAGCAGCCGCCGGCTCAGCAACAGGTCCGAGCGCAGGAGCCGCACCGCCAGGCTGCCCAGGAAAAGCAGCCACACCGAGAGGCTGCACGCCCAGTCCAGCTCCATGAGGGGCAGGGCGGGAAGCTGGTCGGGAAGAGGGACCGGGAGCCCGGGCCGAGTGCGCCTCGGCCGACGGTGAGAGGGAAGCGGCACATGAAAAAGAGGCTGCGGGCGGAGCTGCCCCGCCCTGCGCCGAATGGGAGAAGTTCAAGGCCTGGGGGGGGAAAGCAGGAGGGGCGCCGGCCGTGGCGGGTGGTGGCTGCCCTCCGGCGCTGCCTGCCGCCCCGGAAACGCTGCGTCTCGGGGGCCAGCAGAAGCGCGGGAGCAGTGGGAGGGCCGGCGGGGCCAGTCGGGCCTTCGCCTCCTCTGCGACGGACAGGGAGGGCAGGGCATGTAAGTATTTTCCGGCGTATAAGACAAAAAACCTTGAAAAACTTCTTAAAAGTAGGGGGTCGTCTTATACGCCGGAAAATACGGTAATTTATTAAAGCACAAAAATATTGTAGCTCTGTGTGGAAAGAAGAGAGAGCCCAAAAGCCAGGAGGCAGCACAAAGTAGGAACATCTACCAAGGAGAAAATGATCTACCACCAGGTCTGCAGGAAAACTGAAGTCAAGGTGTTACCATTGAATCCCAAATGAAACGGACGGCTTATCCAGGTTTTGGGAAATGGTGGGTTATGAAGGATCATCAAGTTCTTCTCTGTCAACTGATCAGCAAGGTTGAGGATGTATGTGTCATGGTTCCGATAAATGAGACAGTTCAAAACATTGACAGTATGGTGTATTCCTCAACTTACGACTGCAATTAAGCCCAAAATTTCTGTTGCCAAGCAAGACAACTATTAAGTGAGTTTTGCCCATATTATGTCCTTTCTTGCCACAGTTGTTAAGTGAATCACTCATGTTAGTAACACGATTGTTAAGTGAATCTGGCTTCCCCATTGAGTTTGCTTCTCAGGAGGTTGCAAAGTTGAGCACATGACCCTGGTACTGCCTACAGATTGCCTACACAGATTTTTTTTACTGTATGGACAAATATAATGGAGATATGGGACTCATTTTCCCAAAATACGGTAGGTTAAAAACATGATAGTTACATAAATGTATTAGCAATACAGGTAGTCTTCAACTCACAACATTTTGTTTGAAGTTACAACAGCACTGAAAAAAAGAGAGACTTATGACAGTTTTTCACACTTACGACCACTGCAGCATCCCCATGGTCATGTGATCAAAATTCAGACACTCGGCAACTGACTCATTTTTCTGACAATGTCCTGGGGTCACGTGATCACCTTCTGCGACTTTCTGTCCTCAAGCGGAAAGCCAGATCCACCTAACAACCATGTTACTCACTTAACATATGCTGGGATTCACTTACCTGCTTGTCAGAAGCTTGCAAAAGATGATCATGTGGCTCCAGGACACTGTAACCATTTAAATATGAGCCCGTTGCCAAGCATCTGAGTTTTGATCACATGACCAACTGCTGTAAGTCAAGGACTACCTCTAGTTTGTTTGCCAATAAACAGACCTATGTACTGCACTTTAACCGATCCTTGGGGAATAGGCCTTAAAAAGAGCTTGGTTTGAGGGTTTGGGAAGTTCTGGTGCTGGCCTAGATAGAGAATGGATTTAGCAACTTCATAGCCATCCGAGTCCGTCACAGCACCAAGTCTGTTTCAAGAGGCCATTCATGGTTTTGGACTGGAGGCTAAAACATATAGGAATGGTTGCTGGAATTGGGTGTGTGTAGTTTAACGAAGAGAAGGGTGAGGGGTGACATGATAGCAGTGTTCCAATATCTCAGGGGCTGCCCCAAAGAAGAGGGAGTCAAGCTATTCTCCAAAGTGCCCAAAGGCAGAACAAGAAGCAATGGATGGAAACTAATCAAGGAGAGAAACAACCTAGAACTAAGGAGAAATTTCCTGACAGTTAGAACAATTAATCAGTGGAACAACCTGCCTCCAGAAGCTGTGAATGCTCCAACACTGGAAGTTTTAAAGAAGAGACTGGACAGCCATTTGTCTGAAATGGTATAGGGTTTCCTGCCTGAGCAGGGGGTTGGACTAGATGACCTCCAAGGTCCCTTCCAACTTTATTATTACTACTACTATTATTGTTGTTGTTGTTGTTGTTGTTGTTAAGCTCTTAAGAAAAAGTGCTGGAGCTCCAGTTCTGCATGAAAACCTTACAAGCAGATGTCTGAGTTGTCACACAGGAAGAGGCTTTCTTTGATCCTATCTCTCCATTTTGCACCCACAAAGGGAAAGCAACACCTACAGTCATTCACAGCAAAAAGTGTAGCTATTACTGTGTTGTGTGGGTTCTGAGGAGATTTCAGACATCCTTCCCTTCTGGGAACTGAAATAAAACACTATAGTTCAGATTCAACTCTTCCGCCGTAAGCATTTTCTTAAATTTATCATTGATAGTAAACAAAAAAACAGGTCAAGAAAGCTCTGCCTGGTATGAACACAACCTGAAAGCCAAAGGCTAGTCCTTGTTTGTCTACTATATTCAGGGCTACACACATCTGTTGCAATTATACATATTCTTCCAATAAAGGGATGCATTTGCATGTCAAGCTAGGAAGGGTGCAAGGAAGAGCAACAAAGATGATAAGGGGACTGGACAATAAAACATATGAAGAACGGTTGCAGGCATTGGGTATATCTAGTCTAATGAAGAGAAGGACAAGGGGTGACAGGATAGCAGTGTTCCAGTATCTCAGGGGCTGCCACAAAGAAGAGGGAGTCAAGCTGTTCTCCAAAGCACCTGAAGGCTGGACAAGAAGCAACAGATAGAAACTAATCAAGGAGAGAAGCAACCTAGAACTAAGGAGAAACTTCCTGACAGTGAGAACAATTTATCCTTGGAACAACTTGCCTGCAGAAGTGGTGGGCGCTCTAACACTGGAGGTTTTTAAAAAGAGATTGGACAACTATTTGTCTGAAATGATATTCTTGCTTGAGAAGGGGATTGGACTAGAAGACTTCCCTTCCAACTCTGTTATTCTGTATTCTATTCTGTATAGGTCGCTGCAAAGAGTCGGCCAGCCTACACACACTGCCTTCTCTTTTCTTTTCATGACTGTTCATGACCCAGATTTCAAGCTTACTGGAGGCCACAGGTATCATGCAAATGCAGACTGGTTTCCATTGGCATTTTGCAGAATCTGTTTCCAAAATCTTATTTTCCACTAATCAATGATGTTCACTGCTGCAGTTGATATGATGAAAATGATCTTGGAGGAGGACGAGGAGGAGGAGGAGGAGGAGGAGGAGGAAGAGGAAGAAGAAGAAGAAGAAGAAGAAGATATCCATTCAGTTATGTCTAACTCTTGGTGCTACTATGGGCCAGGTCTCTCCAAATCTTCTTACTCTTGCTCTACTTCTTTGAGTTTTTCTATGCTCTGGCAGGTGTTAGCTTTGATGGTATCCAGCAACCATGTTCGTTGATGGCCTGGTTTCCTTTTACTGCTAATTCTTCCAAACATAATTGCTTTCAATAACGGCGAATATCTGTAGCTCGGGTGTAGGATGAGGGTGAAGGTTCGTTCTCTGAGCTTGTGGGTTGGTTACTGAATGTTTCCTTATCAGCCTAGATAACATCCCCTAAACTCTGCTGAAGATGTTACCTAGCCTGGTAACAAAACATCCAGAAACCAACCCACAAGCTCTGAGATTGAACCTTCATCCTCGTAATTGCTTTCTGCAGGGAATTCCCCCGCATAACATGGCCAAAATAATTGAGACACAGTTTCATGATTTTTTTTTCTTCTAGTGACATGTCTGGTAAGCCACTAGCTCTGGTTAACGTGCCATGCCCAAGTAGCCCTGCCCATGTACAGGTAGCCCTTGACTTACAACCATTTGTTTAGTGACCATTCAATGGCACTGAGAATAGTGACTTATGACCGTTTTTCAGTTGACTATTGCAGCATCGCCAGGGTCATGTGATCAAAATTCAGACACTTGGCAACTGGCATGTATCTATGATGGTTGTGGTGTCCTGGGGTCATGTGATCATCACCTTTTTTGACCTTCTGACCAGCAACGTCAATGAGGAAGCTAGATTCACTTCACAACCTTGTTACTAACTTAACAGCAGTGATTTACTTAACAAGTGTGTCAAGAAAGGTATGGTAAGGTTTCTGGGTTTAAGGTGAATAGTAATAAGACTAAGATATTATCTAAGAATATATCTATGAGTGAAAGGGAAATGTTAATTAAACTAACAGGTTTTGAAATAGTAAAAAAGGTTAAGTATTTAGGAGTGTATATTGCAGCTTCAAATGTAAAATTATATAAGAATAACTATGAAACATTATGGTTGAAGGTACAAAGGGATTTAAATAATTGGAAAAAATTACAATTATCTTTATTGGGAAGAATCGCAGTTGTTAAAATGAATGTTCTGCCAAAGTTTCTCTTTTTGTTTCAAATGATACCTATATTGAAAAAGGATGCCAACCTTGATGAATGGCAGAAGGTATTAATAAATTTATTTGGGCGGGGAAACAGTATGTATGTGTATGTATGTGTAAACAATGTCAGAGTAGTAATGCTTGTTAAATGTTGTGGAGTGACGTAAACATTATGTGAATGCAGCTAATGTCTCTTCCTTAGGGCTAAGTTGTAACACCAGCCAGCCACCTAGGATGAGTTTTCACAGACTGTGAGTCAATTCAAGCCCAGATATCTATATTAGGAATTCATGGCGAAGTAGATCTCGGAAAGAAATTAGTTTAGCTCACATTTGAAAGCCAAGTCATCCAACTTTGCATTTTCAAACAAATACACAAGCTGAAATATAGTACCCATTGGGAATGGACGCTTGCTAATGAAAATTCAATTACTGTAATGTTATACTAGGAAGAATTGTTTGCAAAACTGTATATATATTTGGAAAAATTGAAAACAAAGTGCCTTTGCCTCCATGCTCTTACACTTTCACAAAGTCAATAAGATGTAGCTTTTTACTCTGCTTTCTGGATTTGGTATTACTGTATATCGTATCTTGTTTCTCCTAGCTGGGGGGAATGTGAGTTGTACTATTGGAGCTTGGGATATTAGGGACTGTATCTATTTATGATTTTTTTCTTTTATCCAGCTGTTGTATCAGGTATGTCTGCTGTTTAGCATTATGACTACAGTGATGTAGAAACCCAAGAAGTAAATTAATTAAAATATGCATCAAATTATGTACAAAATTCAATGGGAACTTTAACAGAAAACACCCAGGTTGGATTGACTGAGGCTGATGTACTCTCATCAACAAGTGATGCAGGAAAACACAAACTTATATCACAGAAAGACACACACACACACACACACACACACACACACACACACACACACACAGAAAAATAGGAAATGTAGAAAATCTTCAATTGTACTTATCATGTATTCTGTTGGTGGCCACTGTCTGTACCAGGCCTGCAAACAGAAGTGCTGAAAAATTATCCAAAATTAGCTAGATCACGACTCTGAACCCTGAAGCTTTTACTTCTCAAGTTCTTAGCAGCACAACCTATTTAGAAATTACTTCTAACACTTCCCAACACAGCAGACATTCTTCTGGAACTGGCTGCTTACAATATTGAGTTTTGATGAATGTAAATATACAATTTAAATAACATTTTATTGATTTGGGGTTGGTCTGCAAACACCACCCATAAGCAATATTTCTCAACCTTGGCAACTTAAAGAACAACAGATTTCCACCCCCAGAATTCCCCAGGCAGCACTACCGATCTGTTCTATAGGGCATGATTGCTTGCTAATCCCGGTCCTGAACCATTGTAATTTTATTGAATGAAGAGCATTTAAATCACAAGATGTCTTTAGCAAACCATAATGCTTGCATTCATTCACACTATCTACTCAGGTCAGATCATACCACACCATGATTTAGCATCTTGTGTGTCTCCATTGATGTTAACCTAACTGTAAGGCCTGGAGGAACATTGTCCATAGGGTCGCGATGGGTCGGACACGACTTTGCAGCTAACAACAACAACATTAGCTTGCTCAGCACCATTGTACTTATAAACTATTTTATTTTGGCTTAGGTGTTTTGTTTTGTTTTTTAGTTAGTCTGATGAGCTCACCTACGTCTTGGCCAAAGAAAAGCACACAGAAAAGACAGCCTGGAAATATTTTAATCAAATGACAGGCCTAATTTTCTGTCTCTTGACGCTGAAAGAGCAACTACTATAGCTGCTACTTCTGTGCTTCTCCATACACTAAAACCAGGCAGTGCAGACTAAAAGAGGAAGGATCCTTTCCCACGTTGATGTGTGATCAAAAGTGCCGTGCCCTGGGAGTTAACGAAAGTGAAATAGTTTAATAAAACGGAAGACACGCCTGGAGCAAGAAGAAGATTTCGGATCAGTGTTTCTCAACCATGGCAATTTAAGATGTGTAGACTACAACTCCCAGAATTCCCCAGCCAGCATAGTGGAAATGAATGGAATTTCCAGATTGGGGGATTTTTCATCTGGCTTTAGAACCATGCATCATGTACAGTAATTCATGTACAGAAGCACCAAACGCTAAAGTTTGCTGCTAACTCTTCTATTTTGGCCACTGATTTAATCAGCATAAAATTATCAGAAGGAAGCTTTTTTCATGGTTTTTTAATAAACAT
Organism: Vipera berus; assembly: GCF_964194415.1. Taxonomy (NCBI): domain Eukaryota; kingdom Metazoa; phylum Chordata; class Lepidosauria; order Squamata; family Viperidae; genus Vipera; species Vipera berus. The sequence goes on from NC_138205.1 coordinate 14,578,074, forward strand.
CAAGGCGTACTGATCAGTCTGCGGCTTAAGGGCCAGTCAAACTATCCTGTTATGCAAAAATCAAGCCCGCAACAAGTATCTTTTTCTCCACTGTTTTTTCAATTTCCAGTTTTCTGTCAATTTTTTCCCCCTACCTTTCCCTTTAATACCCTTCAACTCAATCTTGGTCAACTGGAGGCTAAAACATATAAAGAACGGTTGCAGGAATTGGGTATGTCTAGTCTGGTGAAAAACAGGGACGCGGTGGCTCAGTGGGTTAGGACGCTGAGCTTGTCGATCAGAAGGTCGGCAGTTTGGCGGGTCGAATCCCGAGTGCTGCGTAACAGAGTGAGCGCCTGTTAACTCGTCCCAGCTTCTGCCAACCTAGCAGTGCGAAAGCACATAAAAATGCAAGTAGAAAAATAGGGACCACTACGGTGGGAAGGTAACAGCGTTCTGTGCGCCTTTGGCGTCTAGTCATGCCGGCCACATGACCACGGAGACGTCCTCGGACAAGCGCTGGCTCTTTGGCTTTGAAACGGAGATGAGCACTGGCCCCTAGAGTTGGAAATGACTAGCATGCATGTGCAGGGAACCTTTACCTTTACCTTAGTCTGGTGAAAAGAAGGACTATGGGGCAACATGATAGCAATATTTCAATATCTGGGGAGCTGCCACAAAGAAGAGGGGGATCAAGCTATTCTCCAAAGCCCCTGAAGGCAGGAGAAGAAGCAACAGATGGAAACTAATCAAGGAGGGAAGCAACCTAGAACTTTCCTAACAGTTAGAGCAATTAATCAGTGAAATGACTTGCCTCCAGAAGTTGTGGGTGCTCCAACACTGGAGGCTTTTAAGAAGACACTGCACAACCGTCTGTTTGAAATGAAACAGAGTTTTCTGCTTGAGCAGGAACTTGGACTAGAAGACCAACTGGGTCCTTTCCAACTCTGTTATTCTGTTAATTTCTTTCAGTTCTCAGTTTTCTGTCAATTTCTTTCCATTTCCAGTCAATTCCCAATTGTCTACCTAGTGAGGCCGATTCCAGATATAACTCCTATAGGGAGGGAAGTGACAGAAGACCCATTATTTGCCTCGCGTTGTTCTTAATTTAGACAGAAAAATGACATGCTCAATGGTGCCCATAGAGCTGATTGGGGAGCTAGGCATCCCTCAAAAAACAAGGGCGCACTGGGGGCCCTTGACAAGGCACACTGGGACATATGTACATTCATGGATGCTCCCTCCTGTGCATTTTCTTTCCCCCCCCCAAGCCCCCAGTGCCGGTTGTCTCTTTCCCAGTATTTTACTGTATTCCTATTCAGATTTAGCCTCTCTCTCCCTCTCCCTCCCCCCAATTTTTTCTCTCTCCCTTTCTTATTCTCTGTGTTTCTCTCCTTCCACGCCACATAAGCAGTAGTGCAAAATTCTGTAATTTCTCTATTTCCTTCAACTTAAGATAAAACTTGGTGCCTGGAAGATCAATACTGTTGCAATCAAATGCAGAAGCATTCTTTCTCTCAAGGGTCTCTAGAAAGAGAAGAGGAAGGGACCAGATTACACCTCAGATATATTTCTAAAAAAAATATCTGGGGTCTTCTAAGTTTTCTAGACTTGAAGTAGCAGCAGTAGCCCTGCTGAGATTAAGCCCACTGCAGTCAGGACTATAGGGACGCGGTGGCTCAGTGGGTTAGAACGCTGAGCTTGTCGATCAGAAGGTCGGCACTTTGGCGGGTCGAATCCCGAGTGCCGCGTAACAGAGTGAGCGCCTGTTACTCGTCCCAGCTTCTGCCAACCTAGCAGTTCGAAAGCACGTAAAAATGCAAGTAGAAAAATAGGGACCACTACGGTGGGAAGGTAACAGTGTTCCGTGCGCCTTTGGCATCTAGTCATGCCGGCCACATGACCATGGAGACGTCCTCGGACAAGCGCTGGCTCTTCGGCTTTGAAACGGAGATGAGCACTGGCCCCTAGAGTCGGAAACGACTAGCACGCATGTGTGGGGGAACCTTTACCTTTAGCTTTTTAGTCAGGACTATAGTGGCTCGGGAACCATCTCATCCCAATTTCATTGACCCGTCCCACCTGGTCAGGTAGGGAGGACATGGTGTGAAACCCATCAGTTAAAAATTTTTGAATTGTGGGATCTAGGAGGTGGGCCTTCTCAGGCACCCTCCACACTCTTTCAAGTATCTTACCCCCAGAAATCAAGTGGAACCTGCCCCCCACACACACACTTTCAGCCTTCCAGAAGAGGTTTAAGACCTGGGAGTCAAAGAGTGTGATGCAACCTTGCAGGTAGCGGGTGGCTTGAGGGCACTCCTTCTGCCTCGTTCATTTTTTAATTTTGATTTCTTACTTTTAATTTGGTAAATTGTAACCTTACTTTTCATTTTCTTTTCAACTGTGCTTTTAGTCATGTTTTTACATTATTTTATGAGGCGGTTTGTCAGCCATTCAGAATCACTTAGACGAGCGGGGCAGCGTAGAAATTTGCTGAACGAATTAATGAATGAATGTCTAAAATCGGTCCTTATCCCTACAGTACAGGTAATCCTCAACCTACAACAGTTCATTTAGTGACCATCCACAGTTACAACGGCACCGGAAAAAAGTGACTTATGACCATTTTTCACACTTACGACCGTCGCTGCATCCCCTTGGTCACATGATCAAAATTTGGATACTTGACAACTGGTTCATATTTCTGTGATCCCCTTTTGTGACCTGCTGACAAGCAAAGTCAGTGGGGAAGCCAGATTCACTCAACAGCAATCTTACTAACTTAGCAACTGTAATGATTCACTTAACAACTGTGGCAAGAAAGGCCGTAAAATGGGCAAAGCTCACGTAACCAATGCTTCACTTAGCAACATAAATTTTGGGCTCAACTGTGGTCAAAAGTCGAGGACTACCTGTATCCTACCATTGTGGTGTTACATTTATTTCATTGTATTTATTTATTAAACAAATTTACATAGCTGCCCAACTTACACAGAGGTCATTCAAGGCGGCTTGCAAAATTGCATTCCTATGCTGAGAAGCGGAATCATTGCGACATTTTATTTCTCTCCACTGAAACTGCAACTAGAGGAAATGCTACTGCTTTCCCACATGTTGGAAGAAAAAACACAGTGTGCTAGCTTTTGGCAACTCTGCATCTCCTTTCCATCTTGGTCCAATGACAGAGCTGGCCGTAATAAGGCAGAGCACCAAGGTCTTTCCAAGGAAGACTTTTTATGCACCATCACCCTGTCTCATTTTCTTTTACAAAAAAAGCACTGGTTATATCAATATTGGAAATGTGTGACTTATAACTTTATTCCCTCAACAGATTGAGGTAGGGTGTCAGCCATTCAAAGTACAGTAGTCCAAAGGAGAAACCCAAAGCACTAAGTTTATGTTGAGAATCTTGCAAATCTGAAAGAACTTCTCCTGTTCTCCAAAGAACTACAGAGTGGGTTTTTTTTCTGAGATGCTTCCCACACCTCCATTCCTTCTGTGGGCTGAGACATCTCGTGTCTGAACATTTCCCCTAGACTGTGACTTTTTATGCACCATCACCCTGTCTCATTTCTCCTTTGAAGTTTGTGAATGAAATCAATTCTTAGGATTAGCAGCCCTCCATTTAGAACAGGGTTTTCCAATCTTGGCACCTTAAGACGCATGAATTTCAACTCCCAGAATTCCCTAGACAGCTGTGCTGGGTGTGCTGGCTGGGGAATTCTGGGAGTTGAAGTCCACGTGTATTAAATTGCCGGTTGGAAAACCCTAATTTAGAATTTCTCTGCTGGTTGAGTGTTATAGTATGTATCGCTTCCAAAATAGATCAGGAATGTCCTCTGATCAATAATGCTCCAGCTGGATTATTGATTAGGGCTAAAGTTACCAGACTTCTGGCAAAATGAACCACATCCTCCTTTTCATCTCATTTCAGGCATAGGTTCAAAATCAATTATTGTCTGGTTTTCTAAGTTCCTTGTTTTTCTCTTTTCTGGACACTTCACAACAGTAGCGACTGAAACTTTTGTGTTCTTTGACTGTATTAGATTGCCTGTTCTTTCTTTTCCACATCACCAATTCTTTGTTGTCACAAGCATAGATTCTTGAAAAGAAACGCTTTGTTGGAAAAATATTGTGGTTGAAAAATCTTTTTCTAATGCTGTAAAAAGTAATTTTATATACATGTAATGTTAAATAATTTTTTTGCAGTTTTTTTGCTGTAGTTTTTGTCGCGCCCCCCCCTTTTCTAATTGTCCATGTTCTTTTTTGCCTGTTCGGATATTTGATAATCCTAATTAGGACTGATATACTCTGTGTTTTTTTCTTTAGACTGTGTTTATTTATTTAAATGAGCCTTGGTGGAGCAGTGGGCTAATGCCTCCTTAAGTAACACCAGCTGCCCGCAATTAGTGCAGGTTCGCATCCCACCAGGCTCAAGGTTGACTCGGCCTTCCATCCTTCTGAGGTAGGTAAAATGAGGACCCAGATTGTTGGGGTCAATAAGCTGACTTTGTAATAATGCCGCTTGGGGTTTGTGTGAAAGCCCTAATAAGCAGGCATATACATAGAATGAAGGCTACTGCTAAGCTTGCAAGCCGCCCTGAGTCTTCGGAGAAGGGCGGGATATAAATGTAATAAAAATAAATAAAAAAATAAAAATAAATAAATAAATATGCTGCCTTTATTATTTTTATAAATAACTTGGGGCCACAAATATACCTAATATTCCTTCTTCCTCCTTTTTATCCCTACCTACAACAATCCTGTGAAGTGGTTTGGGCAGAGTGACTGACCCAGTCAGCCAGCTGGCTTTCATGCTTAAGGCAGGACTAGAACTGACAGTCTCCTGTTGATTGGTCCAAAGTCAACCAATCAGGTTTCACACCTAAATCAGGATTAGAACTCACCTTCTTCTGGTTTCTGGGCCAGCACTTTAATCACTAGACCAAACTGGCTCTATATCATCTCTATATCTAAACACTGTACAGTACAGGGTTGGACTAGAAGACCTCCAAGGTCCCTTCCAGCTCTGTTGTTCTCTTCATCTTTTTCTAATAGACCAGTAATCATCAACAATGAAAACTGATGTTTCCAATGTAAAACATTGCTTGGTTGATTGATTGATTGATTGATTGACTGAATAGCAGTAACTTAACAATGAATGTACAATTGATAGGCCACAGTCCATATACTCACTGAATGTCGCACTTCTAACAAGACAAAATACAGTTGCCTCCTGGTTTTCAGCAGAAGTAATTTCCAAGTGGGTGGATACTGCCTATCTATTGCTGTTTAGTACTTTTATTTATTTTAATTTTATTTTAATTCCATTTATATCCCGCCCTCCTCCGAAGAGTCAGGGCGGCTTACAAGCTTAGCAGTAGCCTTCATTCTATGTATATGCCTGCTTATTAGGGCTTTCACACACACCCCAAGCGGCATTATTACAAAGTCAGCTTAATTGCCCCCAACAATCTGGGTCCTCATTTTACCTACCTCGGAAGGATGGAAGGCTGAGTCAACCTTGAGCCTGGTGGGACTCGAACCTGCACTAATTGCAGGCAGCTGGTGTTACTTAAGGAGGCATTAGCCCACTGCTCCACCAAGGCTCTTTTAATCATGAATTGCAATGGAAAACTTGTGCACTGTATAAGAGTCACATGTGATGAGCGGTACAGAAATATGATGAATGAATATATAAATATAAATTTAATAACCAGGTAAAGAGTTAAATGTTGCAGAAAAATGCAGGGACTATAAAATAATTGAGGGACGCGGTGGCTCAGCGGGTTTGGACGCTGAGCTTGTCGATCAGAAGGTCGGCAGTTTGGCGGGTCGAATCCCGAGTGCCGCGTAACAGAGTGAGCGCCTGTTACTCGTCCCAGCTTCTGACAACCTAGCAGTTCGAAAGCACGTAAAAATGCAAATAGAAAAATAGGGACCACTACGGTGGGAAGGTAACAGCGTTCCGTGCACCTTTGGCGTCTAGTCATGCCGGCCACATGACCACGGAGACGTCCTCGGACAAGCGCTGGCTCTTCGGCTTTGAAACGGAGATGAGCACCGGCCCCTAGAGTCGGAAACGACTAGCACGCATGTGCAGGGGAAACTTTACCTTTACCTTATAAAATAATTAATACTGTTTCCCTTCTGTCTAATCATCAAGTATTAAGTGCCTGGATATTAGTGGGGTTTTTCCATGACAGATGCTTGGTTTTAAGGTGTACAGATGCAAGCAGCTTGGCTTTTTCTCACCACCTCTCAAAACACCTAATATTTTAAAGATGGTTCCCACACCCTTTTCGATGTAAAAGGGGGGGGGGAGTTAGGGAGATTATGTAAAAAAAGAAAATAAAGCAGGGGAAATAGTGTTCATTACATGTGGGTGTTTATGTGTGATTTTCGCAGCACCACATGGGATCGCTGACTGGAGTGTGACTTCCCCTCTTCTGGGTAATAATAGACTTATATCCTTCACAGTGCTTTACAGCCCTCTCTAAGCGGTTTACAGCCTATTGCCCCCCAACAATCTGGGTCCTCATTTTACTGACCTCGGAAGGATGGAAGGCTGAGTCAACCTTGAGCTGGTGAGAATCGAACTGCTGGCAGCCGGCAGTCAGCAGAAGTAGCCTGCAATACAGCATTCTAGCCACTGTGGCACCACGGTTCTTAGGGTAGGGGTAGAGATTAGAGATGGGAAGGCCTGGAAAAAAACTGAAAAAATTGGGGGAGGGGAGGTTTTTTCCTCCCTCATTTTTTTCCAAACAGCTTTGGGGGGAAAAGGAAAAAATTTGGCGGGGGGGGGGGAAGCCCTGTTGTTTTCTAAATTTTTCCAGTTGTTTTTTTTCCCCAGGCCTTCACATCTCTACATACTAGGAACACTATACTTTGGCTTCAAAAAAAACCCCACCTGATCACTAAATGGCCACCGTCTATTTTTATTCCCAGTTCAGATTTGACAGCCTGATGTAATGGTCTGTAAAACTGACCTTGGGAAACAGGAGGAAGAAGAGTCACGGTCTAGGGGGAAATGTTCAGATACGAGATGTCTCAGCCCACAGAAGGAATGGAGGTGTGGGAAGCACCTCAGGAAAAAAAAACCACTCTGTAGTTCTTTGGAGAACAGGAGAAGTTCTTTCAGATTTGCAAGATTCTCAGCACAAACTTAGTGCTTTGGGTTTCTCCTTTGGACTACTGTACTTAAAATGGCTGACACCCTACCTCAATCTGTTGAGGGAATAAAGTTATAAGTCACACATTTCCAATATTGATATAACAGTTGGATCACGTCATAACTTTGATTTTGGAGAAAAGGTCTAAAAATACCACAGACAGCCTGGAAAGTAAACAAATGGATCATCAAACAATACAGAATTTCAAGAATTTTCACTTGGAATATCAAAGAATAACTGTGCAAAGGCTTCGCTTCCTTAATAAGTCTTATCATGCTGGGAAAGTGGAAGAACAGAGGAGAAGAGAACAAACAGGTAGTCCTCGACCCAAACCCTAACCAGTACTGAGCCCAAAACTTACGTTGCTAAGCGAGACATTTGTTAAGTGAGTTTTGCCCCATTTTATGACCTTTCTTGCCACATTTACTAAGTGAATCACTGCAGTTGTTAAGTTAGTACCGCAGCTGTTGGGTGAGTCTGGCTTTCCTATTGATTTTGTTTGTCAGAGGTTTGCAAAAGGTGATCACGTGATCCCGGGACACTGCAACCGTCATAAATATGACTCAGGGGCCAAGCAGCTGAATTTTGATCGCGTGACCACGGGGGATGCTGCAACAGTTGTGTGAAAGAAGGGTCATGTCACTTTTTTCAGTGCCGTTGTAACTTTGAACCATCAGTAATTGAACTGTTGTAAGTGGAGGATGTAGCAGCAAGGTGGATGAAGAAGTTATAGCAATTATGGGTGCATTAATGAAAGACCTGAAGGACCACATTGAAGATAAATCTTCCTGGAGAAAATTTGTGGTGTGATTGGTGAGAATTGACACTAATTTGACAAGATACGATCAGTCAGAACCACTTCACAAATAAAGCTCCCTATTTTTATAGTTCTATATTTTACAGCAAACTTAACATTGCTGGCTGGGGAATTCTGGGAGTTGAATGTATGATAAAGTGGGCTAAACTTTTGTCTCTTTTTCTTCTATTTCAAATGAAATGGTATAGGTTCTCCTGCTTGAGCAGGGGGCTGGACTAGAAGACCTCCAAGGTCCCTTCCAGCTCTATTCTATTCTAAATTTCAACAATTTCAACATTTTAGCAGTTATATGTTCATCGCTGTTATGTCTGAAATTGGCCAGGGTTGAGAAACGCTGCTCTAAACCATAGCTTTTTCACCAAGACTTCTTCAGCACTGTAGATGCAGGGCTGACAAGCAATTAGCAAATCACTCAAGGTAAAGGAGAGAGAATTCTACGTATGAGATACTGTGAGTGTGGGTGGGAGAGAAGTGTAAAGCACATTTACACACTCCCTAACCAAGCGAATTATAAAAAATGCAAACAATCAGGCGAGAGTGTGCTTTAAGTTAGGCCCCATAGCTGTAGGGGACCTTTTCTTGAAGGAACATGATGGTCCCTTTGTGGTAGAGACAACACAGGAAATCTTGCTGCCACAATCAGACCTGTTAGATCGTGAGTTCTGGACCACATGGCCAAGATGGACGACTCAGGACAACAGGGTTCAGCATAGTACTCTTTATTGCTACAGCACAGACTTGCCCTAACAAAGGGCAACTGCCCCTTTTATATACCTAGCCAGGTATACTTCGAACCAATCCCAATATCCGGATTTCCCGCCAAAGGATGCCCTGCCAATCCTGACAGAGCACCCTGCTACCTGGTGGTATCAGTGGCTTATCTCTGTGTGACATCCCCTATGTACATACAGTAACAGACCTGTGGAGAAGGGCTTTTGCTGGAGAAGGGCTGAGGTGTCTGCAGACTGGTGAGGCTCAGCCAAACGCTGAGGGACACACATGCAGTTCGGCTGCCAGCTCAGAGCGAGCCAAGCTCCGTCGATCCTACCACAATGTCTCCAATGTCTTCTGTCGGCACCAACCCACTTAAGGCTACTAAGTTCGGGGTGGAGGAACACAGATGACCGTGAGATGCCAGGAAAAAGCAGTTTTTCCTGTAGCTCTTGCTGTCATCTAATAGCTATCCAGATCAGATGGTCTTAGCCCATGCCAGAAGAAGCATAAATGGACTCCTCAGCTGAGGAGAAACAATGGGCCATTGAGGGAGGCAGTTCTGGAAATCACCTTTCAAGCCATTTCTTTCCTCAAGCCCTTGTCAGGATAGGCTGGAGTTACTTGTTTAGTAACAGAAAATCTGGTCCCAATTGTGGTCATAAATTAAGGACTATTTGTATTAGCTGTGGATTGGGGGGAAAAATCTACCAACCACTAGATGGCAGCAAAGAAATGCCTCTTCACTGTCATCTAATGGCCATCTCAATTTTTGCAGTCCAAGTTTGGAAGCTCTAATGTGACCCCACTTGAGGACAGGCCATCAGCTGCTGAGTGTAGAGAAATATGGAGATAACTCTGATGAAGAATGGATCAACCGTTGAAGGAGAAATGACAAGTCAGTCCTGGGGAAGGAGGAGGCCTAAAGAAGCTCAGAATAATCCCATCATGATTTTGCCTGATATAAGAGCGGTAGGCTTTCACAATTTTGTTACTCTGCCCTTCAAAATAAAATCTCATTCCTGGAATCTTTGTGGCATCTGTTTCCTGACCTGGCCTACTTCAAAGTCCAAGGACTGACATTAAGAGAGGACACTTAGCCCTTAAAATCCGGCTCTTCACCCCGCCTCCCCCCCCACAAGTCCCTTCTGCACCAATCCAAACCTGGTTGCTTCATTTATGGTAAGGTGGTAGCCCCTGGCAGAAACAAGCATTGGGAGCCATCCTGACCTGAAGCAAAAATTCTGAATTAAAAGAGAAAGTGCCTTTCTGGATTCCAAGAAGAATCAGGAAAGAACTTTCTAGAACAATCACCATGAGCTTCTGACCCCAAAGAGGATATGAATGGAGGCAAGATTTTCCGAACTTGCTTCTCTTCATGAGCACCTTTCATTACCAGGCTAGGTAACATCATCAGTGCAGGGAGAAATGAGCTGGTTGGCTCTTTCTGTGTGGTAGCTTTTTTCTACCAACCTTGATTAGGGCATTGTTTCTTTCCTGACCTATCTTTGGGTAGTTATCTCTTGTTTACCTAGTACTGGCTCCTGCTTCACTGGGAGTTGATTAAGATGTAAGCCGAGGAAGGATATTTTTAGGTCTTGTTTTGCTTGATCTTTGGTTGCTTCCATTCTTGAGTGGTTTATAGATCTTACCTCAGTGGATCTGTTCATGGTCAAAGTGCCAGACCTGTAGGAATTCTCTTGCATTTATGTACCAGGTTTGGTTTAAAGATGTCTAAAGTTTCCTAATTGAAATGTTGGCTGAACTGGTCAGTGTGTTATGAAATTAAGCAGGTTTTATTAAATCTCCTCATGGATGCATTCTCTCAATTTTCTGCCTGTTGCCCCTATACAATCCTTGAATTGTGTGTTGTAGATAATTCCTGTTGGGCCTTTGGGTTCATGCAGGATGCTCTAGATAGATTTTGTTGGTTTATTAGCTATTATGATGCCTAAGGATTGTATGTTGGAAGCTCCAGAGATATTTTTCATACAAGGTAAAGTTATTCTGTAGGAGTGCAATGGCTCACGTGGTTAGGACACTGGGTTGGAGGTAGCAAGCCAGTGTTTCAGACCTGAGTATTGCTGCGTGGTGGGTACACCTTAAATAGTGTCTCCGACATGAATGGGGGGGATATTCTATTCATAAACTGGGCAAATTTTGTAGTGGATGCATGGAAAGACATTTTTTTTGAGGAAGCTGTGTGGATATCCATAGTTTTGGAGCATGCTATATTTCTCCTTTTTTGTTTCTGCTTTTCTGGAGTTCTGGGTTAATGCAGTGCATTTTTGCTTGACCATAGAGACTTCAGACACAGCTTCTTATGTGTGACTTTGTTCTGTGATAATTGAGCTGTTGGGGTTGTTTTGTACTACACCTGCATTTATAGTTTGTCATTTTTCTTGCTGATGAGCATGTGCAGCAAGACTCATTTATTGCTGTTCTCTTCTTAGCATTCTGTTTGCATGGAGTTATACATGGTTCTAAGTCAGGGGTCTTCAAACTTGGCCCTTTAATGACTTGTGGACTTCAACTCCCAGAATTCCTCATCCAGGCACTCCTATTATCTAGGAGGCCTGGGATTGCACCGGGCCAATTGACTAATATGTCTTAAGGACAGGAATGCGTGATATCTGCTTTCCCCAGTAGCCCCCTCTGAAACAACCTCTGTCCACCACTTGGTCCAGTTTATGAGTTGAGCTTAACTTCATTACAGGAAGTGCTCAACTTACAACAGTTCACTTACTGACCGTTCGAAGTTACAACAGCACTGAAAAAAGTGACTTATGAACGTTTTTCACACTTACGACCATTCCAGCATCCCCAGGCCATGTGATTTACTTTCGGATGCTTGACAACTGGCTCAAATTTATGACGGTTGCAGTGTCCCCTGGTCATGTGATCACCTTTTGCAACCTTCTGACAAGTCAACAGGGAAACCAGAATTCACTTAACAAACGGGTTACTAATTTAACAACTGCAGTGATTCACTTAACAAATGTGTCAAGAAAAGGTCATAGAAAGGGGCAAAACTCACCTAACACATTTCTCATTTAGCAACATAAATGTTGGGCTCAATTGTGGTTGTAAGTTGAGGACTATCTGTATGGACAAATGTTTTCACTCTGATTGGCCAGTCTATGCTACTTCCATGCTGGGGTCACTGATCACTGCCCTCTCTGGACGTTTCATCCTGGGCTGACTCTCCCCTTTTGAAGGGATCTAACTGAGTGAACCTGGACTTTTTTCTTCCTTTCATCCGTGGATGACACTTTTTTAATAAATTCATTCGTGAAGAAGTGAAAATCTACCCATTAGATAAGACACAAGTCCCAAATAAGACACAAGTTCTTCTCCTTCTCCTTCTCCTTCTCCTTCTCCTTCTCCTTCTCCTTCTCCTTCCTTCCTTCCTTCCTTCCTTCCTTCCTTCCTTCCTTCCTTCCTTCCTTCCTTCCTTCCTTCCTTCCTTCCTTCCCCACTGGACACACCACCAATCACGAGGAGGCCCATACAAAATATCTATCATTGGAAACCACATCCCCTCATTGATGCATCAAAAATAACATAATTGGTGTACAGGTGAGATGGTCCAAGGATCAAGAGAATGAATCAATGAATGAATGAATGAATGAATGAATGAATGAATGAATGAATGAATGAATGAAATTTAACTGTGTACAGAGCAACAGACCCCACTGAAAATGTTTCTGCAGTGGTGACTGTCATTTTTTAAAAAGAATGAATGAAATATCCGATGATACTATAGATAGAGCAGCGGTGGGCAACTATGGCAACTTTATGACCTGTGAACTTCAACTCCCACAATTCCTGAACCTGCATGGCTGGCTCAGGAATTCTGGGAGTTGAAGTTCACAGGTTGTAAGGTTGCCATAATTGTCCACCCTTGCTAATATAAGAGAGTATGACAACTCTGCTTCTTGAAAAGCTGGAAGTTGTGGTAGTTGCCATTGTTGCCATGAGAGGTCAGAGTTACAAAACCATGTGTCTGAAATGGTATAGGGCAGGGGTAGGCAACCTCGACTCTTTTATGACTTGTGGACTTCAACAGAATTCCTGAGCCAGCTATGCTGGCTCAGGAATTCTGGGAGTTGAAGTCTACGAGTCATAAAAGAGCCGAGGTTGCCTACCCCTGGTATAGGGTTTCCTGCCTGAGCAGGGGATTGGACTAGAAAACCTCCAAGATCCCTTCCAACTTTATTATTGTTTAGTTGTTGTTATTGTTGTTGTTGTTATTACTATGAAAGCTAAATCCTCTTGTCTTTGCCCTACCCATTTCTCATTCATAGAATTTGCAATCAGAGTTTTTTCATCAACTTCTATTGAGGCTGAAGATTTTTTTTAATGGAATCAAAGCATCTATGGATAGTCCTCAACCTATAACCCAAATGGAACTTGGCCATTACGGTTGTAAGTTGTGATGGTCGTAATGTGGGTTATGACATGACTTTATGATTGTTTCTCACAGCAGTTGTTAAGAGACTGCCAGAGTCATTAAGCGAACCTACTGTTCACTAAGGGGTACTTTGCCAAAATCTGAAAGTAAATGCCAGTTTTCAGCAAATCATTGTGAATCATGGTCATGTGACTGTGGGATGCTGCAAATGGTCAAAAATGAGGGCTGGTTGTGAGCGATCAAAATGGGGGAAGCAACCATTACCTTTGGGGGGGGTCCATTGTAACTTTTATCGGTCGCTAAGCGACAGGAAGGCAGTGCAGAGAGTGGTGAGGAGGCTGAAAAGATCATTGGCAGTTCCCTCCCCTCCATCCAGGACATAGCACAGAAGCGTTGCTTGAGCAGGGTCCGCAAGATTGTCTGGGACGCTACACATCATCTTCACAACCTGTTTTCATTGTTACCTTCTGTGAGGAGGCTCCATGGTATCCGAAGCAGAACATCCAGATTCAGTCACAGTTTTGTCCCATACAGTAATCAACCTTGTGAACTCTAAAGCTTCCTCCTTCCATTATATATTCAAGATGAACAGTGATTAATAGCTATATGTTACTTATATGTAAGGTTGTAGGTGTATACATATGTTTTGTTGTTGTTGTTAGTTGCGAAGTCGTGTCCGACCCATCACGACCCCTCACGACCCCATGGACAATGTTCCTCCAGGCCTTCCTGTCCTCTACCATCTTCTGGAGTCCATTTAGGCTCACGCCTACTGCTTCAGTGACTCCATCCAGCCACCTCATTCTCTGTCGTCCCTTTCTTCCCTTGCCCTCAACCTTTCCCAGCATTAGGCTCTTCTCCAGTGAGTCCTTCCTTCTCATTAGGTGGCCAAAGTATTTGAGTTTCAGCTTCAGGATCTGGCCTTCTAAAGAGCAGTCAGGGTTGATCTCCTCTAGGACTGACCGGTTTGATCGCCGTGCAGTCCAAGGGACTCGCAGGAGTCTTCTCCAGCACCGTAGTTCAAAGGCCTCAATTCTTTGGCGCTCAGCCTTTCTTATAGTGGAGCAGTGGGCTAATGCCTCCTTAAGTAACACCAGCTGCCTGCAATTAGTGCAGGTTCGAGTCCCACCAGGCTTAAGGTTGACTCAGCCTTCCATCCTTCCGAGGTAGGTAAAATGAGGACCCAGATTGTTGGGGGCAATAAGCTGACTTTGTAAAAATGCCGGGTGGGGGGGGAGGCGAAAGCCCTAATAAGCAGGCATATACATAGAATGAAGGCTATTGCTAAGCACATTGATTTGTGCTTCTTAGATTGTAAGCCGCCCTGAGTCTTCGGAGAAGGGCGGGATATAAATGGGATTAAAAAAAAAAGTTTCACAGCCATACATTGCAACAGGGAAGACCATAGCCTTGACTATATGCACTTTTGTTGGCAGGGTGATATCTCTGCTTTTTAGTGTGCTGTCTAGATTTGCCATGGCTTTCCTCCCAAGGAGCAAGCGTCTTTTAATTTCTTGGCTACAGTCCCCATCTGCAGTGATCTTGGAGCCCAGGAAAATAAAATCTGTCACTACCTCCATTTCTTCCCCATCTATTTGCCAGGAATTGAGAGGGCCGGATGCCATGATCTTGGTTTTCTTAATGTTGAATTTCAAGCCAACTTTTGAACTCTCCTTCTTCACCTGCATCAAGAGGCTCTTTAGTTCCTCTTCACTTTCTGCCATTACAGTGGTATCATATGCATATCTTAGATTGTTGGTATTACATACTGTATGTTTATAGTATGTTTAAATGTGTGTTATGTATGTGTAGGGACGCGGTGGCTCAGTGGGTTAGGACGCTGAGCTTGTCGATCGGAAGGTCGGCAGTTTGGCGGGTCGAATCCCGAGTGCCGCGTAGCAGAGTGAGCGCCTGTTACTCGTCCCAGCTTCTGCCCACCTAGCAGTTCGAAAGCATGTAAAAATGCAAGTAGAAAAATAGGGACCACTACGGTGGGAAGGTAACAGCGTTCCGTGCGCCTTTGGCGTCTAGTCATGCCGGCCACATGACCACGGAGATGTCCTCGGACAAGCGCTGGCTCTTCGGCTATGAAACGGAGATGAGCACCGGCCCCTAGAGTCGGAAACGACTAGCACACATGTGCGGGGGAACCTTTACCTTCTTTACCTATGTATGTGTACATTTTGAGAGCAAGCAACTAAATTTCATTTTTTAATGAGTGCCGTTGTGCCCATAGTAAAAAATGACAAAAGTAATCTAATCTAATCTAATCTAATCTAATCTAATCTAATCTAATCTAATCTAATCTAATCTAATCTAATCTAATAAATCAAGGACTACCTATATGTTTTGTTCTACGGATCGACTCATCAGTGTTAAATGTTGATGCAACATTTGGAACAACTTGTCCACTCTGAGTACTTTACAACAAGTAGCAGATGTCAGGTAGAAGAGGTAAAGCCTACACAACACCAAAGTGGAATAACAAAATGTGCCACAGCTCTCTTTGACAGGAATTGTTTCTGGGAGAAGATACCGGAATCTCAGAAATATCCCTATCTTCAAATTACTGACCGGTTTAATATGGTGACCTAACATAATATTTGAAGTAAATTTTGTTAGCAAGAGATTTCAAGACATTTAAAGTGGGAGCCAGCAGTTTGCAGGCTAAAAGAAGACAACTATAAAACAATCTCACAGGAATGTTGTTATAGTGGGGAACAATGATAGGAGATCCCTAAGTGAGTCAGGCTGAGCTCCTGGAGAAAAGACAGGTTATAAATTTAGCACAGAGAGCCAGTTTGATCTAGTGCAGGGGTAGGCAACCTTGGCTCTTTTATGACTCGAGGACTTCAACTCCCAGATTTCCTGAGCCAACATGGCTCAGCTTGGAAACCTCTCCCTTTCCCCTCAGCATAGCTGGCTCAGGAATTCTGGGAGTTGAAGTCCACGAGTCATAAAAGAGCCAAGGTTGCCTACCCCTGATCTAGTGGTTATAAGGCACCAGGCTAGAAAGCGGGAGGTTGTGAGTTCAAGTCCCTCTTTAGCCATGAAAGCCAGTTGGGTGACCTTGCGCCAATCACTTTCTCTCTGCCCAACCCATCTGACAGAGTTGCTGTAGAAGGAGGAAAATGAATTGGATATGTTTGCCTTATTTATAAAAATAATAAAGGGAAAATACAGAGAAATTAAAAAATATATATAATTAAAATAAATAACAATTCACAATAAATATCTCAAGGAAAATTAGCGTAACTACTGTACATGGAAATAATGAATTGGCAAGGAAGCAGCTACGAGGACGTACAGAAAACCCCCCAAATATATACATGACACTAATCAGGTTTAACATGATTAAGAGACCCACAAACATTTTTCAAACCATCCAGCAAAGCACAGCTAACTGCATTTTGCAATGGCATCTTGTGCCGGTCAGCTGGCACTTCCTGTGGTTGCAGAGTGTGTGTGTGTGCGATTTGTCAATTTTTACATTTTCAGCGACAACAAACCCTGTTTTTGTGGTGAAAAACTGTTCATCCTAGTTCAAAATTAGAGCAGGTGAACTGTTCCTTTATAAGTAACTTTGGCCAATTATTCAACTTTTCTTTTCCCCTTGATTTTTTTTTTACTCCAGATTTATCAGACACAGAAGATTGTAGCAACTAGTAGAATAATCTGTAACAAGCCATGGATACGTAGGATTAGCAATTCAACCACCCTTTAACGGTTGGTCTGAGTTTGAATGATGCAATACCACCCTATTATCTGAAAGTGCTCAGAATCAAATCCGAGAATTTTGCGAGATACATGTTCCTTTTGCTAAATAACAGCTCCGCCTTGAGTCTCTGGTTGAGCACTCAGTTGTGATCCTCAACCCTACATGCAACCCTTTGCAATCTCATTTATGACTTGTTCTTCACCTCCATTCTTCCCAGCTATCACCCATCTTTAAGAAAGAAAACAACAAAGATACTCATAGGGGACCCCCAAACACCCACTCAGCTACTGGTAGGAATTACACAGACTGTTCTCCCTTGGCCACAAGACCAACTTACCTCGCAGAGACAGTCCGAGCAGCAGAGTGAAGAAACCGCGTGGAAACACTAAGCCAGCCATGGTCAAGTGGTGAAAAACAGGTGCAAGGAGATCACTTTCCAGAGCTCATGGCCAGAAGAGCGGACCACCAGGTCACTAATTTGATAGCCCCCTCTTCTCCTCCAAGCTGCCGAGACTTCACTCCAAACCAGAAATGGGAAGAAGTGAGACTAAATTTCGACATCAAATAATCTTCTGCACAGCAAGATCTGAAGGGGAGGGAGGAGTGAAAAGAGGAGGAGAGGAAACTTCTCAAGAATATGATTCTTTTCCCCCCTCTTGGAGTGACATCTAAGATGACCAATTTAAGTTTTAAATATCGGGGTTCCTGAGCAGCCCTTAGAAAGCTGTTGCGATGCTGTACCTTTAGCATCCGATCAACTGGAATGGGATTATATGGATTTAATAAAAGCTGCCTGAGAGACACCAGGGATTTCATTGTAAAGCACCACACATCTTAAAACTCATGTAAATGCAAGAATCAGCAGGATGTCTGGGTCGTGAGTCGCACTTTTTCTGTTTTGCACCTTCTGGGGGGCCCTGGAAAGTTCATCAGGGCAGACAATTAAAAAAAATCTTATTTTTTTCCCCTGTCTTTGCTTTGGGAGGAGATTTTAAAGGATG
This sequence comes from Vipera berus, assembly GCF_964194415.1. NCBI lineage: Eukaryota > Metazoa > Chordata > Lepidosauria > Squamata > Viperidae > Vipera > Vipera berus. Next base: position 14,595,886 of record NC_138205.1, read on the forward strand.
CAGGTTTTATTTATTTATTTATGTTCTTTTTTATCACACCTTTCTTACTTTATAAGTAACTCAAAGCAACAAACTTACATACTGCTCCTTCCTCCATTTTTTCCATAAAACTCAGCAAGGTGGAGAGACAGTGATTACCCCCAAAGTCACCCTGCCTAAGACAGGATTAGAACTCACTGTCTCCTGGATTCTAGCCTGGGGCTTGAACTACTAAACCAAACTGGTTCTCGCCCACTTTGCTTCTTTTTGTTGGCTCCAAATCACTCAAAATTTAATTTTGGGGCTGGCATATGACTGAGGAGTATTTGAGAACCCCAATCAAGACTTGGGGGGGGGGTCCACACAAGAATCATGAGCCAAAAGTTTAATCTCTTTTGCCTTAATGATTTAAGTTTTTTCTTTCCCTCGAAGGCAGAATTGGATAATCCATGTGGCCCTGGGAGACCCATTTTTGGATTGTACAACCCCACAAGGCCACACTGCCCTCCTCAGAGATGAGTTCTGGCAGAGCTTGCCAATAGGTGTTCGCGCACATGGGTGAAGGTGTTAATGTCTACTTTTGAACCATAATTCAAGGGTTGGCAATGCTGGCAGCGAGCCAGTCAACAAGAGAGCGAGCTGGCTGTACCCAAGAAATATGCAAACTCAGACAAGACTTTTTGAAGCTAAAGGCTAAAGACAGTAATGGCCACAGAGTTAAGGTTTGGCCTGTGTCAAGACCAGGAATCCAATACAGGTAGTCCTCAACTTATGACCACAATTGAGACCCAAATTTCTGTTGCTAAGATAGACAGTTGTTAAGTGAATTTTATGACCTTTCTTGCCATAGTTGTTAAGTGAATCACTTCAGTTGTTAAGTTAGTAACACATGGTTGTTAAATGGAACTGGCTTCCCCATCAAATTTGCCCGTCAGAAGGTCGCAAAAGCTGATCACATGACCCCAGGAAACTGCAACCATCATAAATATGAATCAGTTGACAAGTGTCTGAATTTGGATCACATCCCCATGGGGATGCCGCAACAATTGTTAAGTGTGAAAAATGGTCATAAGTCACTTTTTCTGTGTTGTCGTAACTTTGGAAAAGTCACTAAACGAACTGCTGTAAGTCAAGGTCTGCCTGTAAACTAAGGACAAATGCAAGAGACAGACCCCCAATATGGTAAGTTCGAATCCACATTTCGAAGAACAACCTAGAAAGGAAAACACGACGGAACTGAGGCTTGAAAAGGTGGTGGGCACTAAATAAGCCAAGCTGCACCCCCCCCCTAAAAAAAAATGCTGAGCTGTAGTGCCTGACTCTCTGGAGGGATAAATATGAGGATGTGCTCTGGTTTACAGCCTGCTTTTGATATATAGCAGATTCTTTTAAAAAAAATAATTGCAAAAGAAAAAGAAGAAAAATGAAAGGAGGAGGAATCAATGTTTAATTTTTTTTAAATAAGAGCTTTTTGGAACTTTTGAGGATTTCGAAAGTCTTTATACTGACCGCTTTAGAAGTTACAACAGCACTGGAAAAAAAGGTTTTTCACACTTAACGACCGTTGCAGCATCCCCATGTGATGATGGTCATGCGATCAAAATTCAGACGTTCGACAACTGGTTCAGATGGTTCATACTGGTTCGAATGAAAAGAGGAGGAAGCGGTGTTTAATTTAAAAAAAAAATAAGAGCCGTTGAGGATTTGGAATCTTTTTATGCTGACTCCTTTGAATGTAGAAGAATCAAACCACTTCAGTGTTTGAGCACATGAAAAACTGTTTCCACCAGAAAGCATTTGCAGCAAGTCAGTAGCCGTCTCAGTCTGACATCCATCTGTGGCTTTGTTTATATTTTGCTTCTCCCTGCCTTTCTGTTTCTCCCATAAATAGCTTTCAAACATCTGTCAAAGATCCACAAGGCCTTTTTCTTACTGCAGAAAAAGAGATGCAAGTTAGTACAAGTGGTCCTCAATTTATGACCAGTCCCTTAGCAACCATTCAAAGTTACAATGGATCCCCCAGAGCAACTTACGACCCAGTTTTAAGGTTCCAATGGTCATCACCCCACCTCCTGTGTCAAGTAATTGCATTTTGGGTGCTCAACAGTCCACCCACATTTACAACGTTTTGCAGCATCTTTTACAGTCACACAACCAAAATGTATAGTCTTTTTTTTTTTTGCCAGAAACTGGCATTTACTTTTGGTTCCCGGCAAAAACTGCCTAAAATGGTTTTGCTTGACAACTGTGGTGCAAACTTAACTACCATGGTGTTCACGCTTAATAATCACGGCGTCAACTTAACAACTGCCACCAACCCCCCCCCATAAAATTGGGTGTGGTCGTGTGGAGATCCGCTTAACAACCAGAACCACTTACAATATTGTTAATTCCAAGGTCAATTATGGTCATAAGTCCAGGACTGCCTGTAACTTGCCAGAGTTGAATGTTTGTTAGCCATGAGCAGGAGAGAAGAGAGAAGCAGATACTATTTTGAAGAGAGCTTATTTTGAGCTTCAGGGCAAGGCAAGCCACAGGTAGAAATGGGAGGAAATGAAAGCCAGGCGAACAACAGGAGATGTGGAGGCCTTGAAGGTAGATGCAAAATGGGCTTCCTGTTTCACCACCACAGGAAGTGGCGGGTAGAGGCACCAAGCAGCAGACATTTCTGTCTTGTCTCACCGCTTCAGCAAAAGATCCATTATGGTAAGAGAATCTTGAAAATATCCCCCCAAACCTTCATTGTCTTTCCTTTGGAACCCTCAGAGCAGGAAGTCTTGAGGTGACCTTTCTTTGTGTGGCCTTCAGGATAAAGACTACGTTGGCTTTGCTACATTGCCTACCCAGGTCCACAGGAAGACCGTGAAGAAGGGCTTTGACTTCACGCTGATGGTAGCAGGTAAGCAGTTACACCACTAGCTTTCTCCATCGGAGAAAACAAGGTCCCCTGCTCCCCACCTTATCCCACCAAGCCCGCCTGCTTCTTCCCAGGAGATATCCTTGCTTCTTGCAGCTGTTTTCTCCTCCTGAATTGATTTAGGCATGCTATATTCTGTGGTCCAGCATTCAAACGTAAGACCTAGATTCTGAAGAAGCACTTGGTACCCAGTGTGAGCAGACCTCTCCTCTGTAATTAATTGAATGGATATCTTCTTCTTCTTCTTCTTCTTCTTCTTCTTCTTCTTCTTCTTCTTCTTCTTCTTCTTCTTCTTCTTCTTCTTCTTCTTCTTCTTCTCATCCCTTCCTCCTCCTCTTCCTCCTCCTCCTCCTCCTCCTCCTCCAGAATTGCTGATTGTACTGTAATGTAAGATGTTGAGAATGGTTGGTGTCTTACTTTGTTTGTATCTTGTTTGGTTAAGAACGGGCAGTTTTCACTTTTGAAATCTGAGCTAGGAGAATATAGTTAATATACAGTATTCGTAATTCTTAAGGCGATCAAACCGGTCAGTCCTAGAGGAGATCAACCCTGACTGCTCTTTAGAAGGCCAGATCCTGAAGCTAAAACTCAAATACTTTGGCCACCTAATGAGAAGGAAGGACTCACTGGAGAAGAGCCTAATGCTGGGAAAGGTTGAGGGCAAGAGAAGAAGGGGACGACAGAGAATGAGGTGGCTGGATGGAGTCACTGAAGCAGTAGGCGTGAGCTTAGATGGACTCCAGAAGATGGTAGAGGACAGGAAGGCCTGGAAGAACGTTGTCCATAGGGTTGCGATGGGTCGGACACGACTTCGCAACTAACAACAACAACAACATTCGTAATTCTTAAATTTTTATTGTAATCTCAAGAGCAATTAGTACTAGTTTATGGTGTTAATTGCGAGAGAGTGTATATACATATATATAGTTAACATACCGTATTCATAATTCTTAAATTTTTATAGTACTTCCCCATTGACTTTGTTTGTCTGAAAGTTACAAAAGGGATCACATGACCCCAGGATGCTGCAATTGTCATAAATATGATTCAGCTGCCAAGCGTCCCAATTGTGACCACGTGATGCCTCAATGGTTGTTAAGTGTGAAAAATAATCATGTCATAAGTGCCCAAATTTCAATCACCCGACTACAAGAAGGCAAGAATTAGTCATATGTCATTTTTTTCCAATGCCTTTGCAACTTTGAACGGTCACTAAATGAATGGTTGTAAGTCAAGGATTACCTGTATTGCTTCCTCCACTAACCCAATGGAAGTCTGAACATCTTGGCCAAAATAAGGTAAAATTGAGACTTTCTCTTACTGCATTTTGGGTTATTGATATATTTCTACCACTAATTATGATTCATCCTTGAAGGATACCCAGGTGTTTAGCACGTTAGATGTTAGATCATGTTGGTGGCTGAATTCACACACATTATATGTTATGCTGAACCATAGGAACAGGGGTTCTCAAACGTGGCCACTTTAAGACTTGTGGACTTCAACTCCTAGAATTCCCCAGCCAGTATGGCTGGCTTGGAAATTCTGGGAGTTGAAATCCACAAGTTTTAAAGTGGCCAAGTTTGAGGACCCCTGCATAAGACCATTTGCTTGGCTTACCACAGGAGTCTTCAAACTTGGCCCTTTTATGACTTGTGGACTTCAACTCCCAGAATTCCTCAGTCAGCATGCCTGGCTGATGAATTCTGGGAGTTGCAGTCCACAAGTCATAAAAGGGCCAAGTTTGAGGACCCCTGGCTTAGCATGTCAGAGACCACAGCCAATGACAACTCACCCAATACATCATCATGAAGCAGTGAGGTTATAGATTCCCAACTTGTACTTCCCCTGAAAGCTCTATAAAGATAGTCCTCAACTTACAACCATACATTGAGCGACTGCTCCAAGTTACAGAGGCACTGAAAAAAATGACTTAGGACCAATTATTGCATTCTTGTAGTTGGATGATGGAATCTTGGGCACTTGGCAACCAGCATGTACTATGGTTGAAAATGTGATTGCCATTTCTGACCTTCCCAACTGGCTTCCAACAAGCAAAGTCAAAGGGAGAAGGCAGATTTGCTTAACAACGATGTGATCCACTTAACGCCTAAACTGATTCACTAAACTAGTGTGACAAGAAAAGGAGGTAAAATCGGGCCCAGCTCATTTAACAACTCTTTTGCCTAGTAACGTAAATTTTGGTCCCAACCACGGTCGTTAAGTTGAGGACTACTTGTAGTCAAACTTTCTGCATTTGTTCTGTAGGAGAATCTGGCCTGGGAAAATCTACTCTCATCAACAGCCTTTTCTTAACTGATCTCTATAAGGACCGAGTGCTTCCAGATGCACAAGGTGAGAGTAGAGCTGACAATTTTGGGAAGATGGGCCTGTTGGGGAGTAATCTGATTAGGAGACCTCAGGGTTGCTTCTTCTTTCCTCTTCTTCCTCTTCACAGCCAGGATCTCCCAGACTCTGGAAATTGTCAAACATGCTGTAGATATTGAGGAACAAGGAGTGAAAGTCAAGCTGACAGTGATTGATACTCCAGGACTTGGCGATGCAATAGACAACACGGAGTGGTAAGAGGCACCTACAGAATAACAGAGTTGGAAAGGATTTTGGAGATCTTCTAGTTCACCCCCAGCTCAAGCAGGAGACCCTGCTATACTATTTCAGACAAGTGGCTGTCCAGTCTCTTCTTAAAAAAAAACCTCTAGTGATGGAGCACCCACAATTTCTGGAGGCAAGCTGTTCCACTGGTTAATTGTTCTCACTGTTAGGAGGTTTCTCCTTAATTCCAGGATGCTTCTCTCCTTGATTAATTCCATCCATTGTTTCTTGTCCTGCCTTCTGGTGCTTTGGAAAATAAGTTGACCCCCTCTTCTTTGTGGCAGCCCCTCAATTACTGGAATACTGCTATTGTGACACTCCCAGTCCTTCTTTTCTAGACTAGCCATTCCCAAATCCTGCAACCGTTCGTATGTTTTAATCTCTAGGCCTTTAATCATCTTTGTTGCTCTTCTCTGCACACTTTCCAAAGTCTCAACATCTTTTTTATAATCTGGTGACCAAAACTGGATGCAGTATTCCAGGTGTGCTCTCACCGGGTTTGTATAAAGCGGTATAAACCTTTGTAAACCTCTGGGCGCACTTATGTCTTAATTCTGTGATTTGAAAACCCTATGACACCTATTCACAAAAAAAAGCGCGCACAGAATCCTGATTGGAAAGAGCCTTTGGTGTGAGTTTGCAGTAAACAGATTTAGAGATGACTTTGGGAGAGGTATGAAAAAAAACACCATTAAGGAGAAACTGGGAAACAAGATTATAGCTAGCCCTTAACTTACAACCATATAATTGCCAGAATTACCAGAATTTCCATTTCTAAGGAAGAGGGTTGTTAAGCGAGGAAAGTTCAACTTTAAGAGGCAAGTTTAAGCGAGGCAAGTTTCCAATTTTTTTTGCCATGGTTGTTAAGTAAAACACAGCAGTTTTACTTAAGGGAATCATGTGGTCATTAAGGGAATCCAGCTTCCTCCATTAACTCTACTTGCTGATTGGGAAGGTTGCAAATGGTGATCACATGACCCTGGCATGCTGCAACTGTCGTAAATGCAGGCTGATGGCCAAGGGGCCGAATTTTGATCACGTAACCATGGGGATGGTGGAACGGTCATAAGTGTGAGGACAGGTTGCAAGTCACTTTTTTCAGTGTTGTTGTCACATTGAACAATCACTAAATCAATCGTTGGAAGTCAATGGGTCCCTGGACACAGTTCAGAGACTGAAGCAGGTATGAGAAAGAAACTTAAAATAGCTCCAATTTGATTTTGTTTCGTAGAAAACGTGAGGAAAAATTTGGATAGAAACATTTCAGATTCTACTGTTTTATCATCTCCAGTCATAAAAGTCACATTCCACAAATCCTTTTTTTAAAACAAAAAACCTGGCTTACCCCAGATTTATTTAATTTCTTTATTTGTATCCTGCCTTTATTTTTACAAATAACTCAATGCGGCTAACATATCCAACAAACATTCTCTGTCCTCCTATTTTCACTGTAACAGCAACCGTATGAGGTGGGTTTAGGCTAAGAGAAAGTCACCCAGCTGGCTTTCCTGGCTAAGGCAGGATTAGAACTCACAATCTCCTGCTTTCTAGACTGGTGCTTAACCACTAGACCAGGCATCTGCAACCTTGACAACTTTAAAACTTGTGAACTTCAGCTCCCAGAATTCCTCAGCCAGCTATGCTGGCTGAGGAATTCTGGGAGCTGAAGTCCACAAGTCTTACAAGTTGTCAAGGTTGCAGACCCTTGCGCTAGGCCAAACTGGCTTGCTTTCTTTCCCTTTTATCTTGCAGCTGGAAACCAATTGCCAATTATATCGATGGTCAGTTTGAACAGTATTTCCGGGATGAGAGCGGCCTCGACCGCAAGAATATTCAAGATGGCCGTGTTCATTGCTGCCTCTATGTCCTCTCGCCTTTTGGACACGGGTACGATGCACACACGTTTAGGAGTAAAGCCGAGTGAAAAGTAGGTGAGAGCCTTGCCATTGGTCTCCTGGGAGGACCAGGTATCTCCAAAGGAAGAGCAAGTATTCACTTAGGTACTGTATATAAACAGGGAACAAACTCCACACTCACTAGCACTGATGATGTTACCTAGTAAGGTAATGAAACATCTGAAAGGAAACAACAAAGCCCAGAGAGCACCAAGCACTCCACAGCTGAACTTCAGATAGAACCTAACCCAGGATTTGAACCCACCATCCAGTACGTTTGTCCTTGCAAAAAGATAATTAAAAACATGTTCAAAAGGCCTTGAATACAAAAACTATCCATCCTGACCTCAAGATGAGATTCTGACTTTATTTGAAATAAATAATAATTAGCTAGGCAGAAATCTTGGCTGTTATCTATCACATTTTCCAAGGACAGGCAAACCTCTGGCTCCTCCTCTTTTCCTACAGGCTCCGCCCCCTGGATATAGAATTCCTCCGAGCCATCCATGACAAAGTCAACATTCTGCCTGTGATTGGAAAAGCGGATTGCTTGACGCCGTCAGAGGTGCAGCACAAGAAAGAAAAGGTATATCCACAAGGGAAAAAAGCCTTGTCAATAAATCTTGTAGATTACGAGCCTTGGTGGAGCAGTGGGCTAATGCCTCCTTAAGTAACACCAGCTGCCTGCAATTAGTGCAGGTTCAGGTCCCACCAGGCTCAAGGTTGACTCAGCCTTCCATCCTTCCGAGGTAGGTAAAATGAGGACCCAGATTGTTGGGGGCAATAAGCTGACTTTGTAATAATGCCGCTTGGGGCCCCCTGAAAGCCCTAATAAGCAGGCATATACATAGAATGAAGGCTATTGCTAAGCACATTGGTTTGTGCTTAAATTGTAAGCCGCCCTGAGTCTTCGGAGAAGGGCGGGATATAAATGGGATTAAAAAAAAAATACAGACCCCTTTCACCTGAATTACAGGTACCCTTTTTCCCCCGAAAGCAAGACCTACCCCCAAAATAAGCCCTAGTTTTAGGGTGAGGCACATATCTAAAAATCAAGCTAGGGTGGGGGTGTGGAGCAGCCCCACACCCACTTACTTTGCAGCCAGGCCTTTTCTCACCGGCCCACTTCTTATGCGGCGTCTTCTGTAGACAGGTCTGCATTTCTCAGTCACAGGCCTTTCTGGGAGGCCACTGCAGCCGAGAACCGAGCTATGGATTGAACCGAGCTATGGATTGAATCCATAGCTCGGTACTCGGCTGCATAGGCCTTCCAGAAAGGCCTGACTACAAAATGCAGGCCGGCTGGGCGATGCCAAAGTTGAGTATAAAAGACACCCCCTGAAAATAAGACCTGGTGCTTCTTTTGGATGATGATGATGATAATAATAATAATAATAATAATAATAATAATAATAATAATAATAATAATAATAATAATAATAATAATAATAGTAGTAGTTTTATTTTCCGGAAAACATGGGTAGTCCTTGACTTATGACCACAGTTGGGACCAGAATCTCCATTGCTAAGCAAGGCAGTTGATAAGAGAGTTGTGTCCTATTTTATGACCTTTTTTGCCATGGATGTTAAGCAAATCACTACAGTTGTTAAGTGAATCATGCAGTCATTAAGTAAATCCAGTTTCCCCCACTGACTTTGCTTGTTGGCCGCCAGCTGAGGTTGCAAATGGCAATCATATGACCCCGGGATGCTGCAACTGTCATAAATGCGTACTGGTTGCCAAGCACCTGAATTTTGAACATGTGACCTTGGGGATGCTGGGACTTAGTGGAGATGCTAAGTGTCAGGACCATCATAAGTCATAATTTTGGCTTCCTCCAGGATTATTTTTTTTAAAATGTCCTTATCAAGATTTCCTTGTGGTCTCCCATCCACTTCCTACCTGAAAACACCTGCATTAAACTCCCACCATCTCTCTTGTAGTTATATTTCCAGGGTGTTTTAAAATTATAGATTCGGCAGGAGTTAGAAGCCAACAGCATCTGCATTTACGAATTTCCTGACTGTGACTCCGATGAAGACGACACGTTCAAAGCTCAGGATGCTGAGATGAAGGTGGGAGAATCGTAACCTACCTGTATGTTTCACGGGATTAGATTACTCTCTGGGATTAGATTCTCAACCATGGCAATTTGAAGATGTGTGGAGTTGAGGTCCACGCATTTTCAAGTTGCCAATGTCTAAAAGCACCAAGGATCTAATTAGCGTTCTCCCTGCAGAGAAGCATCCCTTTTGCTGTTGTTGGATCTAGCCACGTGGTCAGAGAGTTAAAGGGCAAAGTATTTCGGGGAAGACAGTATGCCTGGGGAACGGTGGAAGGTAAATCTTTTTAAGATTTCTTAAACAGCAACATGGGCAGCAGAGGGCGCTGTGCCATGGGAAGTCAGAGGTGGTACATGTACCAATCCTATTTTTTTTCTCTTCCCCTAGTGGAGAACACCGCTCACTGCGACTTCCTTAAACTTAGGAACATGCTGATTCAAACTCACATGCAGGACTTGAAGGATGTGACCCACGAGGTTCATTATGAAAATTACCGCGCACAGTACATTCAGAGTCTCACCAGACCTGGGGCTCGGGATCGCAGTAGCCGCGCGTAAGCCCGGCTTGGGACTTTGGAAAAATGGGAAGTTAGCTAAGAGAACTCCGGTGAATCAAGTGACTGGCTGTGTTTCTATGGCATAACAGAAACAAAAAACCACCAGCAATTGGTTTATAGGTAGTCCTTGACTTACATCCAGAATGATGATGGAATAATAATAATAATAATAATAATAATAATAATAATAATAATAATAATAATAATAGTAGTAGTAGTAGTAGTAGTAGTAGTAGTAGTAGTAGCAGCAGCAGCCTTGGCTGCATCACTTGAACAGCATTGGTATTGACAAATTTGCCATTGATCAATTGCAAAAGGCGGCCTTACTAGCAACTGCTTCCATCCTGTGTAGATTTCTGTAATACCATCAAACATCCACATCTGCCTATCCCAGGTCCCTGGTAAAGACTCGATAGGTAGACAGAAATGTCAAATCCAGTCTGAACATCTGACTGACTGTGTGATGAGGAGGAGGATTATAATTATAATTATTATTAGTTGGAAAGGACCTTGGAGGTCATCTAGACCAACCCCCTGCTCAGGCAGGGGACCCTATACCATTTCAGGCAAATGGCTGTCCAGTCTCTTCTTAAAGACTTCCAGTGTTGGAGCATTCACAGCTTCTGGAGGCAGGTTGTTCCACTGATTAATTGTTTTTCCTTAGTTCTAGGTTGCTTCTCTCCTTGATTAGTTTCCATCCGTTGCTTCTTGTCCTGCCTGTCAGTGCTTTGGAGAATAGGCTGACCCCCCCCCTCTAATCTGTGGCAGCCTCTGAGATATCGGAAGACTGCTATCATGTCCCCCCTCGTCCTTCTCTTCATTAAACTAGACATACCCAATTCCAGCCACCGTTCCTTATGTTTTAGCCTCCAGTCATCTTTGTTGCTCTTCTCTGCACTCTTTCTGGAGTCTCAACTTCTTTTTTACATCGTGGTGACCAAAACTGGATGCAGTATTGCAATTGTGGCCTTACCAAGGCATTGTAACGTGGTATTAACACTTCGCGTGATCTTGATTATCCATTCAGTCAAGTCCGACTGTTGGTAATGCTATGGGGCAGGTCTTTCCACATCTTCTGGTCTTGCACTATTTGAATACGACCAAAATAGGGACCAGAATTTTTGTTGCTATGTAAAGTAGTTAAGTAAGTCATGCAAAGTTTTACAACCTTTTTTGGCCACAGTTGTTAGGGTTAAACATTACAGTTGTTAAGTTAAACATGCACCTGCGAGCAGATCCGGCTTCCCCCACTGATTTTGCTTGTCTCAAGCCAATTGGGAAGAACACAGATAGTGATCACATGACCCCAGGACAATGCAACAGTCGTAAATACATCCTGGTTGCCAAGTGGCTGAATTTTGATCACGTGAGCCCATGCTGCAAATGGTTGTAAGCATGAGGACTAGTTGTAAGTCACTTTTTTTTCCAAAGCCGCTGTAACTCTCAATGGTTGTTAAAGGAATGGTTGTAAGTCAAGGACTACCTATAAACAAGCGGATTCATAAATCATGGTTTCTAAACCACAGGCTAGGTTTATGCAATTTCTTAAGCCAAAGCCAAACATACATGATGGCTTAGCAATTTATCTGAACTAGGCCAGGGTATGCCTTTCACCTGACTTAATGGAGTATTCAGAATCAGTTGAAACAAGATTTTTCGGAAAAAAATCCTTTGAAATTTTATTAATGAAGACACTGGCAGAAAAAATATATATAACAGAGGTAACACAGACTAGCTTCATTGCCAATCCAGTGCCTTTAAAAAAAAATAAAAACTTGTTAACCCTAAGGACTGTAGATGGACTGTATGTAGATCCATACAGAAGACTGCTTGGATTATTAAAATGAAGTACAATAATTCTTAACTAAACTGTTGTATAAAACTTCATATACGTATATAATATGTGTAAGAGGCCCAAAGATATATAATTTGCTGTGGTTTTGCTTTTCTTCTTTCCCCCCTTTTTCTAATCTTTCTTTTTCAGTTGAGCTTATTTAAATCAGTGTTTTTCAAACTTGGCAATTTTTAAGACTTAATAATAATAAGTTGGAAGGGACCTTGGAGGTCATCTAGTCCAACCCCCTGCTCAAGCAGGAAACCCTATACCATTTCAGACAAATGGCTGGCCAGTCTCTTCTTTAAAACTTCCAGTGTGGGAGCATTCACCACTTCTGGAGGCAGGTTGTTCCACTGATTAATTGTTCTAACTGTCAGGAAGTTTCTCCTTAGTTCTTGGTTGCTTCTCTCCTTGGTTAGTTTCCATCCGTTGCTTCTTGTTCTGCCTTCAGGCGCTTTGGAGAATAGCTTGACTCCCTCTTCTTTGTGGCGGCCCCTGAGATATTGGAACACTGCTATCATGTCCCCCCTCATCCTTCTCTTTGTTAAACCACACATACCCAATTCCAGCAACCGTTCCCTATATGTTTTAGCCTCCAGTCCCCCAATCATTTTTGTTGCTCTTCTCTACCCTTTCTAGAGTCTCAACATCTTTTTTGTGGACTTTAACTCACAGCCAACACTGGGTGGAAAATTCTGGGAGTTGAAGTCCATGCATCTTAAAAGTTGCCAAGTTTGAAAAACACCAATTTAAATAAAGCATAAATAAGCAAATCATAACATACGTACCAAGAGTGTGACCCGGTGAAATTTAAAATTCCTGTCTCGCTAGGAAACTGTCACGCCAGAGTGTCACTGACCTGCCTGTCCTGCCGATGTCCGAGACGGAGAAATTAATTCGCGAGAAGGACGAGGAGGTGAGTCACAAAGAGAGATAGGACCGTTGGGCAACCGTCCTGCTATCACTTTTTGAATGAATGAATCTTTAATATCCAAGTACAACATGTATACATTGAGATTGGCTGAGCCTCCTTTCGTACCCCCTACCACCACCACAACTCACAGTGACAACAAACCCACCACCTTGTTACACCGTGTGAGCTAATTGCACAACACACCGGCCTCGCGAGTCAATCATACATAGTTATTTCCCGTTCAAGAGCCTGACAGACCATGAATAGAAGCTGTTCTTCAGCCTGTTGGTGCAGCTGGCTATACTCCTATATCTCCTACCCAATGGTAGAAAAGCAAAGAGGTACCAACCAGGGTGTGTTGTCCCTGAGAATTTTTCTCACTCTTCCAAGGCAGCAAGCCCTGGCGAGGTCATCCAGTGGTGTCAGGGGACAGCCCACGATGTTTTGTGCTGTGCTCACCACCCTCTGTAATGCCTTCCTATCCGCGGCTGCCAGACCAGCATACCAAACCACAATACCGTACGAGAGGACACTCTCTATAGTAGACCTGTAAGAGGGTCATAAGCCGTTGTTCTACCCTCTTTTTGTGCAAGTGATGGGGTTGATGGCAAAGGAGAATGATGGACTTCTGCAAGTTTACATCTCATATTTCCTGCTTGGTTTTCCTCTTATGGACGCAGTGGCTCAGTGGGTTAGGACGCTGAGCTTGTCGATCAGAAGGTCGGCAGTTTGGCGGGTCGAATCCCGAGTGCCGCGTAACAGAGTGAGCGCCTGTTACTTGTCCCAGCTTCTGCCAACCTAGCAGTTCGAAAGCACGTAAAAATGCAAGTAGAAAAATAGGGACCACTATGGTGGGAAGGTAACAGCGTTCCGTGCGCCTTTGGCGTCTAGTCATGCCGGCCACATGACCACGGAGACGTCCTCGGGCAAGCGCTGGCTCTTCGGCTTTGAAACGGAGATGAGCACCGGCCCCTAGAGTAGGAAACGACTAGCACGCATGTGCGGGGGAACCTTTACCTTTACCCCTCTTAGTAAGGCTAGGTACAGGTTGAATGATTCAATTTGCCCAGGGCAATCCATCAACTTCCCACCCCAGTCTGACAGCCCAAATCCCAGCCGCTCTTGCATAATAGTCTCAGACTGAACTGTGAACGCAAACTTCCATTTCTCCATTGCTTTCCCCAGCTCCGCCGCATGCAGGAAATGTTACGGAAAATGCAGGAGCAGATGCTACACAGCAAGGGAGAACAATGCGACAGCTTGTGAAGGAGCCTCTTTTTTCTAAGAATTAGAGGAATTCCCAAAGGAAGAAACCCCCTGGCTGGTCTTCGGAGCCCACCAGCTTTGGAAAATGGCCAAGTTAGCTCTGGCAGAATGAACTGTGCATTTGGAGAAGTGGAAAAGGGAACTCTTTCCTTCATTCCCTTCTTTCTCTTTCACCTCTTTACCCATTCACTAAGACCCTGAGCATTCCTCACTTGCCAGCACAGTAGCGCTTTAATAATAATTCAAGACTCTCCAATAAAAGGCAATTTTTGGATCCATGCTAGGCCTGGAATGTTAAGAACCGTTATTTCTTACTTACAAGGTATTTATATCTAAAGTATGATCTGTTAATGATTTGGGATTGAATCTTGTCCAGCACCAAATACAGGTAGTCCTTGACCCACAACCGTAACTGAACCCAAGATATCGGTCACTATGAGAGACATTTATTAAGTGAAGTTTGCCCCAATTTATGACCTTCCTTGCCACAATTGTTAAGTGAATCACTGCAGCTGTTAAGCTAGTAACACGGTTGTTAAGTGGATCTGGCCTCCCCGTTGACTTTGCTTGTCAGATCACAAAAGGGGATCATGTGATACTGGGACACTGCAACTGTTATAAATATGAATCAGTTGACAGGTGTCTGAATTTTGATCATGTGACCCTGGGGATGGTGCAATGGTCATAAGTGTGAAATTCAGTCATAGATCACTTTTTTTAGTGCCATTGTAACTTTGAACGGTCATTAAACGGTTGCAAGTCGAGGACTACTGTAGCGACTTTTCAATAGGACCCAGTCATTAATCCAGATCTGATTTGTTCAGGATTTTGATTGGCTGAATTTACACAACTCTCTCAACTGTAATGTTGGTCATTTTGTTATGGAGGGCTGTTTTGTGTGATGGCAGGCAAACCCACCACTGGGATTAAACCACCATGGCTTAGTTTAATAGGACAACCAAATGACTTTCAACAATATCTACCGATCTTCTACAAGAATGCCGAGATGTTAAGAGTTGAACAATTGGTAAGAAGCCACAAAAAGATGGCCCTAAGAAAAATAATTCTTTTAATTCTTGGCTTAATACTATAAAGGTAGGCCTCAACTTACAACCTTCGTTCAGGAACTGAAGTTACAACGGCAGTGAGAAAAGTGACTTATGAAGTCCCTGCACTTGCGACTGTCGCAGTGTCTCCACAGTGATGTGATCAAAATTTGGACGCTTGGCACAAATTTATGGTTGCCGTGTCCCATGGACAAGCTTTCCCAGCTGGCTTCTGAGAAGCAAAGTCAATGTGGGAAGTTGAATTCACTTAGCAACTGCAGTGATCCGTTTAAGAAATCATGTCAAAAAAAGATCACAAAATCGGGCACACCTCACTTACACTTTGCTTAACAACACAAATTGGTTCAAATTGTGTTTTTAAGTTGAGGACTACCTGTAATAGGCAGCAGGATGGTTTATTGGGTGAGCAAGAAGGTAGAAATATGATGGAGGGGATACTAAAGTGCTGAAGAAGAAAGGCCGGTATCCATTTCTATCCACAGTAACTCCCCCATCATGACATTTGTGCGACCACCTCATGACGCGTGCTCCACTGTTTCTGCACCGGTGTTGCAATATCACAGGCATGTGCTGACTATACACTGTGCTGTCACGTGTTCGTAAGGGGATGACACATTTGCATCACGACATCACCCGTCCTTTCTGCCGACTCGGTAGGAGCAAATGAATCAACACAGAGAAGGCGTATCTAGCAGCCTCTTGAAATTTTATTATTTTACGACGATAGCTTTGCGATGTTGCCAGTCTGGGCAGGAAAACCACCACAGCCATTTCATTCTTCAGCCACCCACCATTTCTTCCCTCAGAGAAGCCCTCCGCGGGGTTTTTTTAAGGCCAAAGTGGACACCAAATGAGGTGTAATTTACACTCTGAGGTGGGCAATTCTACTGGAAAGAACGTGCAGTCAAGAAGAAATCGTCGATTCTTCAGGTCAAGATGGTGGCCACCTATTTCTCTCTAAAAACAAAAGTAAAACTAAGCTGGAGAGAAGAATCTAGCCTCACTCAGAAAGCAGAGTTTATAAAAACTCCTTGCACTTCTATGCTCGATACACCTCGCTGAGAAAGGGGGCATGTATTTTCTCTCTGTAAACCATCTTTTTTCCACAGCCAATGTGACATTTTAGTTTTACCTCCCTCCAGAGAAATTCCTCTGCACTCCCACGCATCCATCTGCAACCCTTGAAGGTTTGGGAGGGAGAATCTGCAGCCTTCCAACCATGGATGGACTCGATAACTCTTGCAGCCCAACACTTCCCGGATGGTCACAGGTTCCCCAGACCGACTTTGCAAAAGAAAAGACAGGGCAAAGGATAAAAAAAAAAAACCAGAGATCTCCACAACAGGTCCATTGGTCTATCTCTGAATCAGAGCTGGCTGGATCCTTCCCAAGTCGAGAGTGAAACAGGGGTCACTTTGAACTGCTCGTCCCAAAGAAAAACTGTGAAAAGAGCATCTTCTAGATGAAGGCACAGAGTGATTTCTCTCCTCTCCAAACAGGAAGAGGTTCTCTCCATCCTTATTCCTGATACTCAGTGTATTTCTTGGAGGAACCATAGACCCGCTTGGCTGGGTATTTGAGGCGGTTCTTCTCTATTTTACGGAGAGCAGCCGTAGGGAGGTCCACGTGGCACTTGTTTGCCAGGGCAACCAGATAAATGAGGACGTCACTGAGCTCGTCAGCAAGGGCTTCACGCTCCAATGGGGTCCACCCTGGTAGGCCTTCGGGAGCTTCTTCCCGCCATTGGCTAAAAAAAAAGAACAGACAAAAAGCACTGAGTGCAAAAAAAAAATGCTTAGATGGAACCAGATTGAAGAGGGGGAAGGAAACCTGAGGGAGGTTCTCTTCTCATGCTAAACCAGAGTTTTTTTTAACCTTGACAAGGCAATATCCATGGAAAATGGAATCCAGTGCCACAGCTGAAGAATCCTTCTCTCCCCTCCCTTTTCTTGGTGAGTTAGAATAGGGCTAGGAAGCAGCTGTCAATACTAGGGTTTGCTCTGGGCATAGGTTGTGTTATTTATTTATTTAGCCCAGAAAGTATTACCCTAGCCCAGGGGTAGGCAACCTTGGCTCTTTTATGACTCGTGGACTTCAACTCCCAGAATTCCTGAGCCAGCCATGCTGAGGAGAAATGGAGAGGTTGCCATGCTGAGCCATGCTGGCTCAGGAATTCTGGGAGTTGAAGTCCACGAGTCATAAAAGAGCCAAGGTTTGCCTACCCCTGCCCTAGCCTTTATCTTAAAATTTTAAAAATAAAATACTTTCCTGTAATCTGATAAAGGTTACGGTAATTATTTCTGGGCTAAATAAATAAATAACATAACCTATGCAGGATCCAACCTGGGTCAGCAATCGGGAGCCGAGGTTTTGTCTTCTGAGCTTTTGAGACTCCTGCTGGCACCCATCTTTAGGGAACTTCTCTTTAGCCTTTTTGACTTTTCTTCAGCAACTTGGTTGTGCAGTACAAGTCCGAAAGCTCGGAATACAAAACCCCTGGTCCTGGTGACCCACCCAGATTGGATCGTGCAACATTATCCTGGGACACATAGGTTCACCTCTATTTGTAACCTAACCGATGGAACAGGAGCCATGCCAAACTAATAAAACCATGAAAAGAGCATCGCTGTGTAAACAAGGACAGTCATTTAAGCTCAAACCCAAATCAGCATGTCTGAACCCAGTCCCCGACCGGTGATATGGATGAGTGTGTTGTGATTCAGTATCAGCCTGTGCTCCCAACAGCTGAGTCTGATGAATCTGAGGAGGAGGAGGGGTTTGGAGAACCTTTGGTGTCAAGAGGGAAGCTCTGATGCACTGCAGAACTCTCAGCCTGGCCCCTCCAGTCATGTTCCTCATAAGGCTCAGCTATGTGAGTAAAAGGTGTCGGACTCAGAGGAGTCACAGCTGAATCTGTTCAGAGACGCTAGAAGCAGAAGGCAATCCAGCAGAGCAGAGCAAATCAATGAGGCAACTCAGTGAGAGGAGGAGAAGGCAGTGAGAAGCCACGCCTTGGGACTGATAATAAAAGGGAAAGGTGTGGGCGGGGCTGGTTGCTGAAGGCAACCGTTTGGAGACATTCTAAGGGAATCCTGGTCTGTTCTGGATACTTCTGTTTAACTCGTTTGTTGACTCTTGTTTGATATTTTGGCTCATTTATTGAAGGAAATAGTCTGTTGCTTTTTTTGTTTGAACTGTAAATAAAATTGGGTTGGGTTTTTCCAGCCTATTGACTGTAAAAAGGAAAAAGGGGTTGTCCCTGACACACAAACAGGGCCGGTTGTAGGCTGGAACAGAACAGAGCGTTGCAGCCGTGGGGACCCCCATAAAGCACCTCATCCACATTTTGTAGATCCGCTCGCAACTGCCAGTCAAATTTGCAACTTGCCTAGTTGTCCAATTCAAAATGTATGCTTGTATTTGAGTGGAGGAAAATCCCCCCCGGCCAAGGGGACAACTAGCTGCCCAGGGAAGCCCACTCTTCTCTTAGCAGATATCCTTCAGAAGCAGTCCTATTGTCATCAAAGCTAACTGAATCTTAGCTCCTCCTGTGGACACACAGGTAGTCCTCAACTTATAGCCTTTCATTTAGTGGCCAAAGTTAAAATGACTGGGGGGGAAAAAAGACTTAGAACCGATCCTCGGACATATGACTGTTACAATATATTCCTGGTCATGTAATCAAAATTTGGGCACTTGATAACTGGCCTGTATTTATGACTATTGCCACATCTCGTGGTCATGGATTGCCATCTGTGACCATCCCAGCTGGCTTCTGACAAGCCAAGTCAAAGGGGGAAGGCGGATTTACTTAATGACAGCACAGCTCACTTAGCAACTGCAGTTATTGCTTAACAAGTGGCATAGCATCGGGCAGGACTCACTTAAAAGCTACCTTGTTTAGCAATTAAATTCTGGCCCCAACTGTGGTTGTACGTTGAGGACTATCTCTACCCTTTTCCTGAATTAAACTGCAGAGGGAGGGGAAGATGGAAACCTACAAAATTCAAATTTAAATAACTTTATTGCAGAGAAGGAAAGCTTCTCTGCATTGCCTAACTCCTAGTGGGTGGGACCGCTGTGGTCCCCAAGAAGGCATTTTCAGATTTACCTCCTCATCTCTTCCCTCCCACTCCCCAGATTGTTATACTCACAAGAGCTCTGCCAGCTCCCCCACTTCCCCAACCAGAGCAAGAAGCAGATTCCGAGGCTGGTGATACTTTCCCCAGTCCCGCTCAGCGGCGAAGGCCGACTGGAGGCTCCGGCTGCAGGAGACAAAATGGAAGAGAAGATGAAAAGGCCGCAGAGGGGAGGGATCGTTCATATGCACCCCTTCCAAAAAGGGGAAGCGGTATGAATTAGGGGTAAGTGGGGTGATGTAAAGGGGTGCCTCACATGTCTTCCAGAGTGGGATTGGTGCTAAACTGAAATGGTGCTTGAGATGCGCTGGGCCCATTAGTCACTACTGCCTCATCTACTTTTCCCTCATTCATCTTCATTGAGCAGGTGTGCAAGGCCTGGCAGGGAAAATCAGAGTAAAGTGAATATTTAGCTGGTTGGGAATAAGAAAACGGTCCCACTCCTTTACAATGGCCTGTTTACAACTGGATAATAAGAAGTCAGAGGTATGCTTGAAGCGGAGGGCAGAGCAAAGCTTAAAATGGATCTTTCCGTGGTACAAACTCTTTCTGTGTCTCAGCATTAAATAAAAACAAAAACTATCTTGGGTCACAGCTTCTTAAAATCGCTACTTTTTTAGGGCAATTTGCAGCTAAGAAAAGATTCACAATTTGTTGGACACTGGTTAAGATTTTTAAAACTAAATATTTATTTATAAAATAATTTTATTGGGTGCCCATTTTACCACAGGGTAACCCTGGGTGGCTTACGGTCATAAAAGATAAAAATTGTATAAACTAAAAACATAAGTTAATACGCAAGCAAACACTATGGCCCAATTAAAGATGGGGAGGGTGGGAGCAGGATTGGGGGGAGGTGGGATCTGTCATTAATCAATCACTTCCACTGTGATGCTCCTCCATCGGTATCTAGGAGACAAGAAAGTTCACAGAGATCAGATTTGTCTATAGAGTAAGCTGCCATGTAACAGAATAACACAATAACAGAGTTGGAAGGGACCTAGGTGGTCATCTAGTCCAACCCCCTGCTCAGGCAGGAAACCTTATACCATTTCAGACAAATGGTTGTCCAATCTTCTTTAAAACTTTCATTGTTGAAGCATTCGCAATTTCTGGGGGGAGGTTGTTCCACTGATTGTTCTAACTGTATAATTGGCTTGGTCTAAGTTTTTGCATACCGCCAATCATAATTACTCAAGAAACTATGGCTAAACAAATCATAGTTTAGCACCACATATGAACCCTGTCATTCACTTTCCTCAAAACTGTGGCTTTAAATAATTCTTACAGCCTCCCAAGAAATTTTCTTAGGATCAAAATAGGCTCAGGAAGTTCCTGAAGATGAGACTAATGACGAATGACAGAGATGCATAAATATCTAAATTAAGGCCTCAACGCAATAGATGTGGACATGCAGCAAGTGATTGTGGGTGAGCAAATACAACAGAAGCTCTGTTACCTCTGTCCTTTTGAATATGGTGTTTGCAAGACCACAATCCTCTGAAACTCTATGTTCTTCGCCAGTCTGGGACACAGAAGACTCTCTGGTGCTGTCTTGTGCATTGGTGGACATGTGCTGGTGAAGATCCGATGGATTTACACGCATTTCATGTTTGCAGGTCTGGCAGGCTGTCCTCCCTTCCTCGCCTACAGTGGCCTGAAACTGGGCATCTGAGTTCTCTTCCTTCCCTTTATCCCTCTCTGATGATGCCATCATCAGTTACACCTGGAGGGAAGATTTAATAAAGTGGTTTGCCAAAAACAAGAGATACTATTGCATTCTCCTGCAACACATTTCCTACATAAAAATCAATACGGGTAGTCCTCGACTTACGAGCACAACTGAGTCCAAAATTCCCGTTGCTAAGCCAGAAGTTTGTTAAGTGAATTTTGCTCTATTTTACGATCTTTCTTGCCATAATCACTGCAGCTGTTAAATTAGTAACCCAGTTAAGTGAATCTGGCTTCCCCATTCATCTCCTTTGCTGGTTGGTAGCTCGCAAAAAGTGATCACACAAAGCCACTGCAACCATCATAAATCTGAACCTGTTTTCAAGCATCCAAATGTAAATCACACAACCGTGGGGAGGCTGCGAAGGTTGTAAGTGTGAAAAACAGTCGTAACTCACTTTTTTCAGTGTTGTTGTAACTTTGAACGATCGTTAAACAAACTGTTCTAAGTTGAACTATAGGATATTTTGCTATGTCAGAGCACACTTAATATCCTCAAAAGTTTAGATGTGGCCTCCAGAAACTTCCAGTTTTTAACCATATTTTACTCTGGAAAAGTATTAGAAACACAATTAGAGAATAATCACCATATTTAATTTCAATTATAGATAAAACATTGAAATCAAATTAATTTTTTATCCCAGCCATCCCTAACTTTTTAGAGCACAATACCTGGCACTCCACTTAAAGACCATGCAGGGCCTACGGTTCGGAAAAAATTGCCCTTCTCTGAGATGATGAATGTCAATATGCCCTTTTCAACTGTGAGAGGGTGGAGTCTGGTCCTAGTGAAGCTTTGCCATAAAATTGTCCTGGGTGAAACAGCTGGCCCAGTGTTCTCCGGTTCATTTAGACATGCTTCCAAGACAGCAGAAATCCAGCTTAATCCCAATTTCCAAACTTCTCCAATTCACCAATACTCATGTCCTCAAATTTGGGCTTAATCCGAGTCAAGACTTTCCAAAGCTGATCCCCAGGAATAAAAGCTTACTTTCAGTATGAGGGCTTACATCTCAATCACCCAAGGAAGGAGTGCCTCTAAGCATATGCAGAAGGCTATTCTCCTCAAAAGCAGGGTTGAAAACCTTAACATATGGAAGATGCACTTTCAGCAAATGAGAGGGATTTCTGATCATCTATCACCACAGCAAAAGAAGCAAAATGCCATTCTTATTTAGTTCCATGGGCTACCAACTTCTTTGCAACCCTTGTGTGGCAGTTTCATATGCAAGGAAGGACATTAAAACAATCCATGGCAGCTTTTGAGGTAAAACAGCTAAAGGTTTCTCCAACACTGGAGGTTTGGTTTTGACTTACCATAATAAACCAAGTACACGACTGTGGTTGGTAAATCATGATCAATGACATCATCCCTTGCAGGGACCCACCTAACTATGGATTGTTCAGTAACCATGATGAAGCAAACCACAATTTAGCACGTAACCCCAAACTCTCAGGGCTTTTTTTTCCAGATCATACAGACTTCCCAAATGTCTTTGGCTGGGCTGTCTGGGGAATCGGAAGCTGGGCTAGATAAATCCTTGCTCCACGGATTTCACCTTTTACCACTCCAAAATATGTTTCTTTTTCTAAACCAGTTCCAGCCTCAGAAGCTGCAGAACCACTAGTTGGGCTGATTTTTTCTCCCCGTCTTTTTTCTCCTTTATTTTTTAAGGATAGCAGACAAATCATCCTCATCCTCATTAACCGGACACCTGGATCTGAGCTGTAAAATCCTGGACGATCATTAGATGGCAACAGAGAGGTTAACGTCTTGCTGCCCTCTAGAATTTGCAGGGAGATCCGCAACCCATAAATTCCATGAAATTCAATCAAGCACTGGATGAAATCTCATTTTCCGTGCAATTGCTGAACTTTAAACAAACACACACACACACCAGTATGTCTGGTGCTAAATGAATAAAAAAACAGCACCCACCTAGATTTCTGCCGATCCCAGATTGGAGAGCCACCCAAGAAAGCCCCACGGCACACGCGGCTAAAATCCCTCCAGCTAGATCGCGGGATTTTTTTCCCCGGGTTCACCCTGTCTCTCCGCCAATCAACAAGAGGCAGTCTCCTGGGCTCTCAGCCGTGTTCGCTCAAAGGAAGCCATCAAAACACACGCCGAGTTCTGTAACCAATCAAAAAGGGAGAAAGTTAGAGGGGCGGAGATCTGCGCCTGATTTCATCCAATCAGAGAAGATCTAAGTAAAAGGAAGAAAACAATACAAGTAGATGGAAACAAAGGCTAGTATGCGGAGTGTGTGGGGGAGGGGAGAAAAGATTTTAAAAGATTTCTTTTTCTTTTTTTTAAAAATGTAATCTGCTGCAGGCATGGCCTCAACACAAGCCTTTTAGTTCGACTTTTTATCATTTTTCCCCTTTCCTATCAATCAGCGGGAGACCGTGAGTTCAAATCCTGCCTTAGCTTTGAAAGTCAGCTGGGTGGCTTTGGGCCAGTTGCTTTCATTCATTCAATCAATCAGAATAGAGTTGGAAGGGGCCTCGGAGGTCTTCTAGTCCAACCCCCTAGCTCAGGGGTCGGCAACCTCGGCTCTTTTATGACTCGTGGACTTCAACTCCCAGAATTCCTGAGCCAGCTATGCTGGCTCAGGAATTCTTGGAGTTGAAGTCCACGAGTCATAAAAGAGCCGAGGTTGCCGACCCCTGCCCTAACTCAAGCAGGAGACCCGGTCTAGACCGTTTCAGACAAGTGGTTTGTCGTATCAGTTGTCTCATTCCAAATGGCTCAGGGTTGTTGTGGGGAAAATAGGAAACTGTTGGATGCGTTCACCATCTTGACTTACGTATTTGTGAAAATAACAAAAGGCAGGATAAATAATTTTTTAGTGGCTATCTGTCCATCCTGCCTGATGGGGAGATTGTAGAAACACTTTTGGAAACACTCAGTTTGCAGAGAAAAAAAATCTGCAATCTCTGAAAAGCTTAGTATTGCATCCCCTGAGCTCTTTCTAACCAGCAAGCCAGACTGATACAATGGCTGAAATCTGGTTTGTGATCCTTTATTGTAAATTGGCTCTGAGCCTGTTGTCATGTTTTTTAATAGTGTGAGATTTAAAAGTCCAAAGTCTGATACTCACAACTCGAAGACAAGTCTGGTTAACAAAGGCAAAGATTTATTGAAAAGAAAATTGACAATAATAAAGAAAGAAAGCGTTTGCAAACGCGTCCTCTTAGACCCTTCCCAAATTGGATTGGGTTCAAAGAACGTGCTGAGCAAGTTTCAAAGTAGGCATTTTATACTCTTTCACGATACAGGCCATTCCTAAGAAGCTTAAGTCATTCTTTGAAGTTGTTTCCTATTTCTAAAGGGTCCTTCTGACCATTTCCATCTATCCGTTATGATCTTATCTAGATCTTATCTCGTTTACTTGTACTTTCCACCTTGGTTGTAATTTCCACCTTGGGCCCGGAAGCTTTTAGCAAGTCCTTGCTAATTACCATTTGTGAGTTCTCTGTCTGAGCAGGAAATAGCCTCACATCTTAGTGTTACATTTGATACAAGTTATAAAAGAATAACCTTTATTTATTTCCCTTTAATAGCAACTGAGCATATCGGCTTATGTAGGCCAGTGTTTCTCAACCTTAGCAGTGTTAAGATGTATGGACTTCAGCTCCCAAAATTCCCCAGCCACACAGTGCAGAGAAGAGCAACGAAGATGATTAGGGGACCAAAGGCTAAAACATATGAAGAAGGGTTGTAGGAATTGGGTATGTCAAGTTTAATGAAAAGAAGAGAGTGGTCAACCTATTCTCCAAAGCACCTGAAGGTAGAAGCAATGCATGGAAACTAATCAAGGAGAGAAGCAACGTAGAACTAAGAAGAAATTTCCTGACAGTGAGAACAAGTGGAACGACTTTCCTCCAGAAGTTGTGGGTGCTCCAACACTGGAGGTATTTAAGCAGAGATTGGACAACCATTTGTCTGAAATGGTATAAAGTTTCCTGACTGAGCAAGGGTTTGTTCTAGAAGAGCAAGGTCCCTTCCAACTCTTAGTCAATTATCTTAAAAGTTGCCAAGGTTGAGAAATGCTAATTTGGAAACTTAATTTTTGCATGTCACATTAGTCCCGCAAGTACACTAATTTCTCCTTAGTTTACAGCAGAGTTAGTAAAAATGTGGAGAAAAGTGAGTTCTGTGTATTGCAGAGGACAATTCTGTGAGAAACAATTGCTAAAGTTAGGGATTATTTGTTTATACTTTGACTTCAGCTTCAATTATCAGATGCTGAGCCAACAGACCAGGTCCATAAAGAGGTTTTCATAAGGAATTCCAATCAATTTCTAAAGGATTTATCCCAGGTAAACAACTACTGTGTTTGAGTCCAAACTGAAGAAGATACTTTGAATTAAGTTGAGAAGCTTTGGCTGTAGTGCTAATAAAAATTTTACACAATAAATTGGCCTATTCCAGATTTTTTTTTATTTTAGCTTATAGAGTTTTAATTAAAAAGATATCAAGCCAGAAAATATACTAATGATTATACAATATGAAAAGTCTACATACATAGTGATTAAAATAATAAAAGCAACAACTAAAAGTAATATGATCCACACAGTGTCGGGATATATTTCTTTTGTTTTTATGGTTTTTTTATTGTAAAATGTTTTTAGCATTTTAATATATTTTTTTAATTGTAAGCTGCCCAAAGTGATTGAGATGAGTGTGCTATGGCGACTGGAAAACAAATAAATATTCATATAATTGAATTTAATACTTAATCTTACTGTTAAATCTACAGCATATAAAAACATACCATTTCATCTTTTCATTTTTAGAATATAATGACATTTCAAAAATCAATAACAAACATCTCTCAAATCCATTCCTAGACATCAGGAAGCTGACTTTCTTTCCATCTTTTGCAAGTTTATTTTCTTTGCAAGCCCCAGGCTTGATAAAGCAGGTGCTTTTCATAAGAAGACATTCCATAATTTAGAAATACAATTTAATGTGAATTAACATCTTTTGCTGTTATATTTCTTCTCAAAATTGTAAGGATAGTTAAAAATAGGCTCTATAAAGTACCTTCTGATTTTTGACCCTGTTTGTACAATAATACAAAATTCAGTTGGACTTTCCCCCCCCAAGGAAATGTGCTAGGATTGCCAATTTATCTGGGTGTCATTGTAACCTGTGCTGATGTGCAACCAGTATCCAATAATTGTTCCTTGACAGGGATGTTGCACAATTCTTCTATCCTTTTAGGAGAACTTAAAATCTCTATTCCCACAAAGGAACTCTTTGTCAACTGAGCTGCCTGTCGCCGGATCTCCAGCTGCTGTGGAAGAGATTTGTTTAAACATCTAAGGTCCAAAGTGCCAAAAAGGGTTCTAATCCCACCCCTCTCCACGGAGCCTCCCACCTCCCAGGAATTCCAAAAATTTACTTCCAACAAGCAGTTGGGCAAGAGAAAAGGCTACAGAGCGGACGAGACCAGGAAGCCTAGACCAGACCTTCAGGTGAGCAGCTCCCCCTGCCCCTGTTTTAATTTGCCACAAGTGGGATCTAGAGAGAAATAAAGAGCAGGGTTGATCAACGTAAAATGAAGATCGAAGAGGTAGCAAAAAAGGACCACGCCACTGTTTTACTTGATGTCCTTTTCCTTTCCCTGGCAATCAACCGGAAATACAGTAGTTTTCCTGAGATTTTCTGTTTATTTGTTTGTGGGAGGTTTCACTGGTTTAACGGGCTGCCTTGTTCCCCCGGGCTGTTTTAAGATTTGATCATGTTTATTGAGGAGTGGCACTAAACTGGCAGAGATTGCAAATCTTCTTTTATCTTATCCTTTAAGGGGGAAAATAGTAGAATTAAGTACCCATTTCTTTAGGAGGTCAATTTTATACATGTCCTTGTTGCCTTTTTTGAGGGAAAAACTTCCAAACGTATTTTGCTGTAACTTTTTTTTAATTCACTGAATAGGTGAGGAATTACAGAATAAGCTTCCTAAGAATTTCTTGGGAGGCTGTAAGAATTATTTAAAGCCACAGTTTTGAGGAAAGTAACTGTGAGAGGGATCTCGGAGTCCTAGTAGACAATCACTTCAATATGAGCCAGCCGTGTGCTGCAGCTGCCAAAAAAGCCAACACAGTGCTAGGCTGCATTAACAGAGGGATAGAATCAAGATCGTGTGAAGTACTAATACCACTTTACAATGCTTTGGTAAGGCCACACCTGGAATACTGCATCCAGTTTTGGTCACCACAATCTAAAAAAGATGTTGAGACTCTAGAAAGGGTACAGAGAAGGGCAACAAAGATGATTAGGGGACTGGAGGCTAAAACATATAGGGAACGGTTGCTGGAATTGGGTATGTGTAGTTTAACGAAGAGAAGGGTGAGGGGTGACATGATAGCAGTGTTCCAATATCTCAGGGGCTACCACAAAGAAGAGGGAGTCAAGCTATTCTCCAAAGCACCTGAAAGCAGGACAAGAAGCAACGGATGGAAACTAGTCAAGGAGAGAAGCAACCTAGAACTAAGGAGAAACTTCCTGACAGTTAGAACAATTAACCAGTGGAACAACCTACCTCCAGAGGTGGTGAATGCTCCAACACTGGAGGTTTTTAAGAAGAGACTGGACAGCCATTTGCCTGAAATGGTATAGGGTTTCCTGCCTGAGCAGGGGGTTGGACTAGATGACCTCCAAGGTCCCTTCCAACTTTATATTATTATTATTATTATTATTATTATTATTATTATTATTATTATTATTATTATTATTATTATTGTTATTATAACCAGTGGAACAACCTGCCTCCAGAAGTGGTGAATGCTCCAACACTGGAGGTTTTTAAGAAGAGACTGGACAGTCATTTGCCTGAAATGGTATAAGGTTTCCTGCCTGAGCAGGGGGTTGGACTAGATGACCTCCAAGGTCCCTTCCAACTTCTTGTTGTTGTTGTTTTTGTTGTTGTTGTTGTTGTTGTTATTATTATTATTATTATTTGTGGTGCTAAACTATCATTTGTTTTAGACATAGTTTCTTGAGTAATTATCATTGTTGCTCTGTGTCTTTTTAACTTTTCCTGACACACCAACTTTATTGATTTGGGCTTCTCTCTGCTATGGGAATTACTGGGACTAACGCATTCATTTTGCATGAAAAAGACCTGGAAACTTAGAATATTACTGTAAAATTGATTTGAATCAGAAACGTTTGTGAGGGACTCTGGAGCAGGATTTCCCAAGTAAGAGGATCAGTATCACTGTGTAGATAGTCCTCAAATTATGACCACAATTGTGACTAGAACTTCTGTTACTACATGATGCGATCGTTAAGTGAGTTGTGCCTGGTTTTGTGACCTTTTTTGACATGGTTGTTAAGCGAATCACCATGGTCATTAAGGGACATGCAATTGTTAAGCAAATTCTCTTTCCTCACTGACATCGCTTGTCAGAAGCCCTCCCGGAAGGTTGCAAATGGCAATAACGTGACTTCAGGACACTGCAACTGTTATTAGTCCGTGCTAGTTCCCAACAACCCAGTTCTAATGACATCACCATGGGGACGCTGCCGTGGTTTTAAGTGCAGGGACTGGTTGTAAGTCACTATTTCCAGTGCCATTGTAAATTTGAGCAGTCACTAAATGAATGGTCACAAATCAGAATAGAGGTGGAAGGGTCCTTGGAGGTCATCTAGTCCAACCCCTTCCTCAAACAAGAGACTCTATACCATTTCAGACAAGTGGCGGTCCAGTCTTTTCTTAAAAAGCTCCAGTGATGAAGCACCCACAACTTCTGGAGGCAAGCCGTTCCCCTGGTTAATTGTTCTCACTGTTAGGAAGTTTCTCCTTAATTCCAGGTTGCTTCTCTCCTTGATCAGTTGCCATCCATTGATTCGTGTCTTGCCTGTTGGTGCTTTGGAAAATAAGTTTACCCCCCCCTCCTCTTTGTGGCAGCCCTTCAAATACTGGAATACTGCTATCCTGTTCCCCCTAGTCCAGGGGTAGGCAACCTTGGCTCTTTTATGACTCATGGACTTCAACTCCCAGAATTCCTGAGCCAGCCATGCTGAGGGGAAAGGGAGAGGTTTCCAAGCTGAGCCATGCTGGCTCAGGAATTCTGGGAGTTGAAGTCCATGAGTCATAAAAGAGCCAAGGTTGCCTACCCCTGCCCTAGTCCTTTTCTCCAGACTAGCCATACCCATTTCCCGTTCTTCAGGTATTTTTGTCTCCAGGCCTTTAATCATCTTAGTTGCTCTTCTTTGCACCTGTGTACGATAATAATACATAGTTGCATTTTGAGCCAGACTCTTAAAAGGCGCAGAGAGTCAAATGAGTGTTTTGTAGTTATCTCAAAAATCTGAGCCTAGAAGTCAGAAGTGAGAACAGTGGAATTTGTGTATCTGCTGGAGTTCTGAAACTGGGCCAGGCCATCCCTGTGGCTGCATAACGACACACAATTTCCTGGTTTCTTTTTTGACCCCAAGTGCCCTTGAACTGTCCCACATAATTTTAAAGGTACTTTTCACCATTTTTGGATGGGGAACACTTAAGAACCGTAGCAGAGATAACATATACACTCCTTATGCTGCACTCAGGCTTAAACCAGCATTAACCAACATTTGCTTAACAACCATCATGGCAAAAAAACGTTGTAAAATCGGACACAACTCACTTAACAATTGCCTTGCTTAACAATGGGAATTCTGATTCTAATTGTAGTCACTGTGCCTGTACAGTTTGTCCTCGACCTATGACCACAATTGAACCCAACATTTCTGTTGCTAAGTGAGATATCTGTTGAGTTTTGCCCCATTCAGCAACCTTTCTATCTTGACACAGTTGTTAAGTGAATCACTGCAGTTGTTCAAGTTAGTCACATGGTTGTTAAGTGAATCCAGCTTCCCTATTAGCAGAAGGTCACAAAAGGGGATCCCATGACCCCGAGACATTGCAACCGTCATATATATGAGTGAGTTGCCAAGTGTCTGAATTTTGATCACCTGACCGTGGGCATGCTGCAGCGCTCATAAGTCACTTTGTTCAGGGCCGTTGTAACTTCAGTCATTAAATGAACCATTGTAAGCCGAGGACTACCTGTATGGTCTGGTACAACTTGGCCAAGATCCTTCTGGTTTCCTTTTAGTCATCATGGCTTCCCACCCTAACCTCTCACACCTTCTCCCTGCTGCCCGACTGCGTCAACTCGCCCGAGATTGGCTGCAAGAAGATGGCCCCAGCTTTGACTATGGTGGCTACGCTGTGGGCAACCATCAGGTGTGTGCTGTGCTCTTCTGTAAATCCCCCGGAGTCTTGGCTGGTTTCCCTTTCTTTGATGCCATCTTTGCCGAAGTCGGCTGCTCGGTGGAATGGCTCCAAACCGAAGGAACCTGGGTTGAACCCGTCACCCGAGTGGCTGAAGTCCACGGTCGTGCCAATGACCTCTTGCTGGGTGAGCGAGTGGCTCTGAACTGTCTGGGACGCTGCAGTGGTGTTGCCACATCAGCGGCAAAAGCTTGTCGGGCAGCACAGGAAGCCGGGTGGCATGGAGAGGTTGCTGGGACAAGGAAGACCACGCCGGGGTTCCGTCTCCCAGAAAAATATGCACTTCTGGTCGGGGGAGCCTCCTGTCACCGTTATGATCTGGGAAGCCTCATCATGTTGAAGGACAACCATATCTGGGCGTCTGGCAGTATTACCCAAGTGAGTACACAAAAGCAAAGGTATTCATATCATACAATGATAGTGATCCAGGCTGCAATCATCTAAATGACTGCTAGAGGGCAGCAGAGAATAAGGGTTTTCTATATCTCTCTGCTGCCCCCAGGGGTTGATCTGAGTGTTGCAGTCCAGCTTTGGAAGCTATACAAATCAGCCTTTAAAAGAAATGCCTAAATCCAATATAGACTCAGTTTTTTTTAAAAAAGTAACCTTAACTGCTCTGCATTATTCATTAAATTGGTGTTAGTCTTAAAATTAGCACTGATTACAATCGTTAGATAATATTTAGTTTTGTACTACTGTATGTGCTACATGATAATGTAGTGACAAGGGGACGTATGTCTCAGTTTTGTTAACCATCATTTGTTATCTAGGTTGAAAATTATATTGAGCTATAAACTATAGTTTACAAACAACAGTGGACAGATTCGGAACCATTTTAGCTTTTTTTTTAACCTGGCAGGACCTTTTTGCTGTTGTAACTGACTGTTTTTATATTGTATTAAGAATTTCATTTAAATTGTTGCAAACTGACTGCACCTTTGGAAATAGAGATCATTATTTTATTTTATTTTATTTTATTTAAAAAATAATCTCTTTTTGTTGGCAGGGACTGTTTATAGCGGGATTTCCTAACCTTGGCGACTTTTAAGACATGTGGACTTCAACTCCCAGAATTCCCCAGCCAGATCTGATAGCTGGGGAATTCTGGAAATTGAAGTCCAAACGTCTTAAAGTTGCCAAGGTTGGGAAACCTGGTCTTCCAAATTAGAAGCTGCATCCGAGTTTAAGCAGGTCTCATAGTGGCCCTCAAAGGATCCAATATAGGAGACCAGCTGTCCCAAGGAATCTCTTCTATAGCAACGGCACCTAAGCTGTGGGGCACCAGGGACCGCTTCCATGGAGACAGGTTTTTCCTCAGAGGAGAGGGGTGGTGGTTTCGTGTGCTGCCGGCATCCCATGGATGGGGCTCCGCTTTTTTGCACAGCTGGGTTTCTGGCATGCCACGGACGGGTGCCCACCCCTGGACTGGGTTTTGGGGACCCCTGTTCTACGGGAGACCTTTTCATGGAGGAGCCAGCCAAATGGCTGGCATTAGCATCCCCAAGGTTAGCTCAAGCTTCTGCAGGCATCAGCGTATAATCTGGACCGCTGCTGATATCACAATGTTTGCAATCCCACAGGCAGTTCACAATGCCCGACGGGTCGGTGGGTTTGCCCTGAAAATAGAAGTGGAGTGTGGCTCCTTAGAAGAAGCTCTGGAAGCCTCAGGGTGTGGTGCTGATATTATCATGCTGGACAACTTTGCTCCTGAGGTATTTGGCTGAGAGAAGATCTAGAAACTAGAATATATGACTGATTTTCTTTAAAAAAAAACAGAACAAAACTTGCAATCTATGGTTTGGTTCTTTTGGATTGATTTTGGTTGAAAGATTGACATTTGGAAGCTGAAATAGTTTTAGAGGTTGTTAAGAGGGCTGCTTTAAAAGCATCGGGCTCAAGACTGTATCTTCCTTCTGAAATCTTTCCCCCCCCCAAAAAAAAATTATAACCAGCCGCCATTTCCTGGAAACAGGAATTAGGTTGCTGCAGGGTTTGGTTTAATTGTATTATTTATTTAGAATATGTATGTGTCACTATACATGACAGAAGTTCTTTGAAGGGTTTTACACAGTGAAACATGGCATACAAACATGTGGACAGTAAAGCTGGTTACACTCACAACGTGGGCAAAGCTTTGACACGGATATCTTCCACCCTTGAACAAAACATGATTGGTGAAGGTTCTGCTTCTGGAGAGGGTCTTCAGGACCTCAGATTACATGTGTATTAAAAAATAATAATAATGTTGTCTCGTGTGGGACCATTCCCTCCCTTGGCTTGCATATTCCGTGTATTCCAAACTCTGATAGATATCGTCATCGTTAAGACTGCAAAGGTTTGGTTTCCCTCATCCTCTTGTTCACCTCACTTTTCTTCTTCTGCAGGACTTGCATCCTACAGCCAGCACCGTAAAGGCCTCCTTCCCCCGTGTGACGATCGAAGCTAGTGGAGGAATCACCGAGGAGAATGTGACCCGCTTTGTGGGGCCCAATATTGATGTGATTTCCCTGGGTTGCCTCACCCAATCAGCCAAAGTGGTAGACTTCTCCCTCAAAATCAGCCGGGATCAGACTCCCAAGCCATCACTGCGCAATTTTGTTTTCTGAGGCGAGACGGGACAGCCAACCAGTCCCATGAAAATCTTTGGGAGATGGGTAGTCGAACAGGTTTGAAGAGGTAACAGGGGCTGAGTTGCACCTGCTGCTTATTAACTGTGCTGATCTAGGATGATGGGAGTTGTACGCCAAAATTTCTGGAAGACGGGAAATTACTTGTACAGGGTATGCTTGTTAAAACCTCCCTAGGGATTTTTTTAAAGGATTATTTTCTTTCACAGCATCATTGGAATAGGGCCAGCATTGGGGTTGAAGGGAAGGCAACTAGGTTTGCTGTCATAACGTCTTCAGCATATGTGATTTTTGACAGTGATAAAATGTACGCCATTTCCTTCCCACTTTCTCTGAATCTGTGCCTTGCATGCCTGCTGCAATCAATTTCACTAAGCTGGCCAAATAAATCTTTTTTTAAAAAAAAATTAGTTGCTCCATTGTCATTTGTCAAAGTTGTTGAGGACAGCAACATCAGCATTGCTCGTCTTCCACCCCACATTTGTCGTGCATCTTTACATATGTCCAACCTCTGAGTTGTCCAACCCAAACTGTGCTATCTTCATCACATCAAACCTCTTAAGTCTATTGCATTTCTCAGCACTACTACACTTTCCAGAGCAAATCACATCCAGGCTAACTGAAGGCCTTCTGGAATTTTCTTCCAGACAGAATGAATTTGAGCTAACTTTAGAAAGTCTCAAATCTAATTCTCTGAAAAATCCCTCCAGTGGCTTTCTCTTCCTTGAATTTGTGGCAGCCTTTGTGAAGCCAAGATCAATAAATCTTCTTGCTTTGGTACTTAAAACCCTCATTTTGCCAGTTTATGAGCGTTGTAAGCATGGAGAGAAAACTTCCTATCACTTACCTTTGCAATAAGAATAATACGTAAAGTTAGAGCTACCAACAAACCAGATGCCATTTGTGATCATCCTCACCCTTTTCTGCAATGTTTGGCTAATTTTTGCAGCACCGATCCAGGAGCCTGAGCTACAATTATTCTGCATCAGACTCCTTATAAAATAGGATCCTCAGTTAATTCAAAAGCCAGTAAAATGAACCATGTTTTCTCTCATTACCTCACCCCATTCCACCTGTCACAAACAGCTGACTGAGAAGGAAAGGAAGAGCCGGAGAAGTAATTTCAATTTTTGTTCACCCCACTGCACCGTTGGCTTTGATTTCAAACATCATCGCCAACAATTACCTTCCCCCTTTTTCCAGGGGGAAAAAATCCACAATACTTTTTTTTTTTAAAAAGACCTCTGGGTGAAAGGGCATGAATGGATTTAGTGAATTAAGAGTTATGCAAACATGAAAGTCAGCACGTGGAGCAACCAGTCACTAGTATAAGAGCAACAGACAAGACAAGTATTATTGAAGCATAATGTGATGTGCAGACTTCACCAAGGGTGTGTCTGGGAAAACAGAGAGAGTCCTATATGGGAGCCCGGATATTAAAATAAATGTGTAAGTGAAGCGCTATTAGGCCTGCTACCTGAGTTTAAATTTTTTTGCATGATTAATTAGGCTATTTTAATCAAAGAATTCTTTAAATTGAATTACAGATTAAAAACAACTTTTGAATGCAGAAGCAGACATTCTTTGAGATGTCTCTAGTACTAGCAACGTAAGAGGTGATCTTGTCTCTTTTTTTTAACAGAAGAAGGAATGAACTTTTAAGACTGTACTTGTTATTAAGGATGTGTCTCAAAACTATTTTCTAACAATTGTACTGGACACAGTAAAAAACAACAACCTGAGTTAATTAATTAGCTAACCATCGCAGCCCTAAAAGGAAGAAAAACAATCACATTCAGAACCTGAAGCTAAATTAAGTTTTAAAGATGGCAATAGGGGCATCCTTCGAATCGGTGCTAACATTCTGTGGCCTGAGCAGACAAGCAGACTGTGAAAACAAGGGCATTAGAAACAGAGCTGTCCTCATCTTTATTAAGACATTTGACGGAGTGAAGTCCCAGTTAGGTTAAGACTAGTCGTAGTGAAAAGGGTCAGGTTTTTTTTTGGGGGGGGGGTTAATAATTTTTCTCCCCATAAGATAATAAATAACAGATTGAGATGTTTGTTGTTTGGTTACAAAAGTGTGGATCATCAGGGACCAGCATAAATGAAATCCCCCAGCCTGGGGGTGTCTAGGTGGATCTCCCCACAAAGCAAGGGTGGAAAAAAAATCAGGGTTTATTCCCCTTCCTTGTCCTCTCCGTGTGTGATGACGTAGCAGATGTTCTTGTAGTCGACATTGCCAGCTACATCTGGAGGGAAAGCGTGCCACATGTTCTTGATCTGCCAGAAAGAGAGAAGATTATGTTGAGAAGTGATAGGATTGCAGTTGATGACTTTCAATGTTTTCAATTGTCACTCTAAATTGGGGGTCTCCAAACTTTACAACTCTTAAGACTTGTGGACTTCAACTCCCAGAATTCCTCAGCCAGCTCCTTAGCCATGAAAGAGGATGATGGTGCCTTTTGGCACTGCTCAAGAAAAGTTATGGGCGGCTAACGAAAGAAAGATATCTCATAAATGCTTTGTTTAATGTGCTGTTTAGGATTCAGATTTCTGTTAAAGGAAAACACTATAGTTTGTTATAGGTTTCTTTCCTGGCTTGATCCTCTCCGTCTCTGATTTGCAAGTATGGTTTTGCTCACTGTGGTTAAGCTGACTTATCTGCAAATAGAATTTGTTTTTATTCTAGAGTAACAGAATAGTGCTATGCAATCCTTGGAAGAATCTGAGTTGAATAAAAGTTCAGCGTTGACTTTGGCCTCAGACTGATCTCATATATATTTAAAAATAATGTAATGATTCAATGAGATCAATACAGTATATCCAGACTATCTTTTATCTTTTTGTCCTAGTTCTGCAGATTTTAGATTTAATTGTTGACAACATGGAAAAATAAAACTGAAATAAAAGATCTGGGCAAGGGGACTCTAACTGAATAAAGAAAAGAATGGGAATCTGCAGGATGCAAAGAAATTTTCTTACCTCTTCGTGAGTGAACCGGTCACACTGGGTGGTCAAGAGTTCTTCCAAGCTATAATGAGACAAGAAGAAACATGGTATGTGACAAAGGCCCTAACTATATCTGACTTCTGACCCAAATGTCAACTAGCACATAATTTAATGGGAAGGTGTGGGTTGCTTAAGCAGTTAATCAGGAGGGATACTGCAAAGCGCTTGCAATGAGGAGATCATGGGAACCTAGTAACAGCCATTTTGGAATTGCATCTGAACGGATTCAATGCTGGAAGTGAAATGGAAGAAAACACTCACAATTGCTTCTTGACGCTCCCCTTCCCCTCAGGGTCCAAAACTTTGAAGGCACCAATGATGACGTCCTCGGGATCAGCACCTGGATGAGGTAAGACAGGAAGGCCAGTGAGATGCTGGAACAGGTTACCTGTCGTATAGAAGAAGACTGAGGAGAAGAACAAGAGACTCGACTCACCCTTCAGCTTCTCCCCAAACATGGTGAGGAACACAGTGAAGTTGATGGGGCCATTGGCCTCCTTGAGCATGGCATCTAACTCCTCATTCTTCACGTTCAGGCGGCCTATGCAGAAAAGGAAGAAAGTTTAACTGCGGAGGATTTGATGTAAGGGTCTGATCATCCATCCAGCTTTACTTAAACTGCTCACATTATGATGCTGTTTCAGCCCCCTCCCTCTTTTTCTTACCCATAGCAGCAAATGTATCTCGCAGGTCCTCCTTGTCAATGATGCCATCTCTGTTCTGGTCAATAACAGTGAAGGCCTAGGAAGCAGAAGAGAAAGAAATACATTAACCAAGTTCATGCATTACATTAAACTGGCCCGTTGACCTATTCGCAATGGCTTGGTTCAACTGCTACACCAAGCAAAAACGAAAGAAACCACATAATGGCATCACATAATACGTAAACCCAACATGTCGGGCTATAAAAATTTTTTACCTTCCTCTTCTTGTCCTGCCGAAATGGAACAGTTGCCAGCATCTCAAAATTGCAAAATAGCTACTTCATAATAGCTTTTGGATTTAAATCTATATTTAAATCTCAAGATGTATCTACACTGACTATCTGTGCGTTACGTTGTCACAACTTTTGCGAATCACAGTGTAGCAGAGTGGGGGGGGCCTTCATTTCTTAAGATGAAGAGCAAGAAAGCTTTTTCTGTTTTTCTGAGAACTTGTTCATCAAGTGGCATGTAATTAACCCACAGCAGGGTAAACTGGTGACAAAACTGTTTTGGTCACGTTGTTTTGGAGAGCGGCCAGTGGACAAAACCAGCAACATGGGGTAGGCGGAAAGACAGGCAGTTCTGATGTCACAGTTGAAGCCCTGCCTCTTTGTAGAACAAAAAGGTGGGACTTTGATCACAATGATACAAAGAGAAGCTTGCCCCCTTTGACCTTCTCCCTCGTATTGTTGACATAGCTGGTTACCATGCTAAGCCAGCTTTGAAAGAATTGTCCTTGGCCAGATGCACGCAACGTCAAGGCACAAATTGTGTTTTATCAATCGCAAGAGCTAGAGTCACACAATACATTAATCCAAATTAAATAAAATGATAGCTTATTGTGATACGCGAATCCAGCCAAAGAGATAACTATATAGAGCCAAAGAAAGAGGATCTGTTAGTGATTTTGGTAATCATCTTCTTCACCATCAACAGTTAAAACGTGTATGCTGCCAGGCGTTCAACAACTCTGGAAGGCTCCTAATAAACAAATTGCAATAAAATCAATAAAACCTAAAAGATGAGAAACGTGCCCAGATTTTCCTGGCTTTTCTAAACAGAGAAGTGAGCCCCATCTGGATCCCGGGAAGAACCTCATTCCAGAGAGCAGGGAACAAAAAAATAACTAGCTGCCGCTGAACCCTAGGCACAAAATAGTAGCTCACTTATGTCTGTGTGTAGTTCAAGGCACTTGTAGGAATTCTTTAGCACTCAGTTGGCTTACCAGATAATTTAAAGTGTTTTTAATAAACATTCTGGACTGGAGATATATATATATAAAGGCGCGCTCTCTCTCTCTATATATATATATATATCTATATATCTATATATATATGTGTGTGTGTATATATATATATC
This sequence comes from Vipera berus, assembly GCF_964194415.1. NCBI lineage: Eukaryota > Metazoa > Chordata > Lepidosauria > Squamata > Viperidae > Vipera > Vipera berus. The sequence goes on from NC_138205.1 coordinate 14,633,858, forward strand.
TATATATATCTATGTCTATATCTATATATCTATATCTATATCTATATCTATCTATATCTATATCTATATATCTATATATCTATATCTATATCTCTCTCTCTCTATCTATCTATCTATCTATCTATCTATCTATCTATCTGTTAAGTATTTGTCAAGGCTTTTTGAATACACCTTGCTAATTAACTCTTTCTTTCCTGTTTTTGCCTAACCCAAGGCTATCCACAGGATATAGTCAACTTATGACAGCTCATTATTTGTGTAAATTATTCAAATTGCTAATAAAGAATTAGGGAGGCTGAGATGGCCATTTCGAACTTATTTTGTTCTTATATATATATATTATATATATATAAGAGCCAGTGCTTGTCTGAGGACATCTCTGTGGTCATGTGGCCGGCATGACTAGACACCAAAGGCACACAGAACGCTGTTACCTTCCCACCGTAGTGGTCCCTATTTTTCTACTTGCATTTTTACGTGCTTTTGAACTGCTAGGTTGGCAGAAGCTGGGACGAGTAACAGGCTCTCACTCTGTTACGCGGCACTCGGGATTCGACCCGCCAAACTGCCGACCTTCTGATCGACAAGCTCAGCGTCCTAACCCACTGAGCCACCGCGTATCTATCTATCTATCTATCTATCTATCTATCTATCTATCTATCTATCTATCTATCTATCTATCATCTATCTATCTATCTATCTACCTCAGTTGTTTGTCTCGTTGTCTGCTTATCTAGCAATGCATTATAGGATTGGAGACACGAGTTAACTCCAGCTAGTGTGATCCTCCTCCCCCTCCTCCCTTTTGTGCAGCTGTGCCCTGGAAACACCTGTCATCTGATAGCCTTCTTCGCTTCTGCCAGGAATGTGAACAACCTTAAACTGTCTCATGTTAAACCCCAAGCCCTCCCTGAGGGGACAGGTGGTACATTCTGAAGGGGCTGTTGATGAGGTCTCCAAAGGCTGGCAGGCACTGGTGGAATTCACTCCCCCTCCCCTCCCCTCCCCTCCTCTTATGGGTATGCCCCTTCCTTTTTTCTTTCTTCTGGCGTCTACCTCTTTCCAAATAGAAATGAAGTGCTAAGATTTTTTTCAAATTGAAAGGGGCTGCATCGGTCAAAAAGTCCACCCCGTCAAGCGAATCCTTGATGTCTTACTCAGAGGGAATGAGGCCCTTCAATTCAAGGGTAATGTTTGCTATGTCGTCCAAACCTAGAATGGCTACCCTTTAGGGATCAGGAGAGTCAAAATGTGTAACCTACAACCAGCCTGGATTTCAAATGCCACTTCTTAACACCCAAAAGCCAACAAACCAAGCCTAAGGAATTGGTTAAGGAGAAGCATGTGGAGAAACTGGGCTTGTTTTTCAGATTTTTTTAGGCTCAGTACAATGTGTGAATTCAGTCCTGATCTGAAGAGAGCAATATGGATTCTCCAGATTGTGAAAGAAGGGGAAACTATGATCTTCCAGAGAATAGAGATAATAGGTGGGTAGAAGTTGCGTCATCTCAACAATCTAATCTTGTAATTTGGAGGTTGGCTGGAGAAGTACCTCAGAAAGCTTTTCCAACGCATGTTAACACACACACACACACACCCAACACACACACACACACACACACACACACACACACACACACACACACACACAGAGGAAAGGTCCTAGCTACTTCTGGTAGAAGCCGAGAGAGGTAAGGTAGCATCAGCACCCCAGTGTCAGCAATGTATTCAGCACTTGTCTGTGGAGACTCTCAAGTCATCCAGGTCATAGTTGTCCCAAAGGAGCTTTTTTCAAAAGGCAACTGCTGTGTTTTTTTCCTTGAGGGAGAAGAAGAAAACGTTTCGCTTCTTTTATCGCAACTGATGGGAAGCTTCTTGGATGAGAAGTGAAACATTTTCTTCTTCCTCCTCAAGGGAAAAAACATACCAGTTGCCTTTTGCTCAGCACTAGCCGAATAATGGCGGAAAAAGATCCTCTGCTCTGAGGAAATTTGCATTTGAAGTATAAAAGCAGAAAGGGAGATTCTGAAGTGAAGCAAAGGTAACTAAAAATCCTGAGGGCAAAACTTGCCCTGTTTCCCACAAAAGTCTGAAAAAAAAATATTCTAGCTAGAAAAATACTGCGTATGACACACAACTTCATCCTGAGTCAAATCACACAACCTTCACTGTTCCGGAAGGTAGGATCTCTCCAAAGAGATCCAATCCAGTATGGAATTCAACAAAGGCAGAGCTCAAAAAGCAGTTGATTGATCCCTGAAGAGGCAAACTGGCCAAGGAGAAATGAGTAGCTGAGCCCCAGATTAAGCTGGGCTGCAAAAATCCCGATGCCTGCTAGATAATAGTCAATAATTGGGGGTTTTAAAATCCCTTTCTGCCATCTAGTAAATGTCCATCCAGATCTGGTATCCCTAGATCAAAATATCCAGATTGTTACTTCTGGTAGCCTGTATTCAAGCAACCTTCCCAAACTTCCTGCCTTCTCATGATGTTACTTAAACTCACACCATTCCTGTAATGGAAGTTGCAGTTTTGGATTAGACGCCTCATCAACTGCATGAGCCAATTTCACTTCATTAAAATAATGTCAACAAATGCCTATAGATTTCAGCAGTAAAAACCTGGGGCCTCTGGGACCAAAGACTAAGAGACTGTGTTTCCACCCCGGATCTATCCAGTAGACTCTACCTCCACCAAGTAGAAATTTAATCTTTTCACCCTTACGGGGGACGTAAAAATGGTAGAAGGAATGGTAGGAAGGGCAAAAGAATTAAAAAGAAGGAAATCATCACCTAGTCCTCCTGAAATTCCATGATTACATCAAGACTGTTGCACAATGCGGGAGCCCACCTGAAGCACCTGAGGACTAAGGGGACCCGGGTTCTATCCTGACACAAAGATCTATAGGTGATCTTCAGGGTTACCAGTCTCATACCAGGCTTGTAGAGAGAAGTAAGGAGAAGGGGAGAAAGAAGGCAAGTCTGGTTCTTTGCATTTTCTGAAGGAAGGGCAGGTGACACACGCAATTAAAAAACACACGCACGTTGCAAGAACTGATCTGTCCTTTCGTATTTTTTAAAAGCAGGAGGCCCTCAAAAAATAAAAAAGCACAAACGTAGGTTGCAGGAAAAAAGAAGAAAATCCAAAGGATCTTATATTGATAGTTTGCTACCAACTCTACTTCTAATGTAGCTTTGGTCTCCTTTATGATAGATCGATGTCTGAAGACCGAAATACCCACAGGCTTCATTTTCAATGGAAATGAGGAAGCTTCTCGCCTCCTCCTCCTCCTCCTCCTCCTCCTCCTCCTCCTCCTCCCAAACTAGCCAGCCAGAATGGGTTTCCAAAGATCTCCTTGTAAGGCTCTGCCATTTGCTTCATCCAAGCACAGATGTCATCTCTTTGCTCAGACCTCCTTCACCCAAAATAGACCCTGCTGCATTGCAAGGGTCTTGGAAAGGAAACACCATCAACTTTGGGGTGGGGTGTGTGTGGAGGGCTAGTGCCTGTCAAAGGGCAAAAAATGCTCCTCTGAAATGAAGATTAAGAACTTAAGCGCGAGGAGAAGAGAACATCTCCATATGGAAAGCTGGTACTCGCTCTTGCTTTTGCAGATGAGAATTTTCTACTCAAAGTCCAAATCGATTTAAAGAACAAATGTCCTAAGGAGAATAACCTGGAATTATCCTTGGAAAGAGAAAGCAACTTTAATAGGAGGTAAAAAGCTGATCTTCCATGCACATTTAGTGGGCTCTAAGTTCCAAAGTAGGATTTTGTGGAGACACGCACTCATAGTTGCTCGTTATTTTGGCTCTTCCAAAATAAGGCCAGGTTTACACATCGTAATAACCCATTACCCATGGTCGACAAACCCGATTTTTATCCTGCTTTACGCATCACAAGAATCCGTGGCTTGCTTAATCTTGACCTACTGAAGAAAACAAAAATAAGCTAGCACTCAGCCTACATATCATAGGGAGACAGAAGAACATTTTTGGAAAGAGTTGGTCCACCTATAATATGTATGGATTTCCATACTCTCTCCCTCTTCAGGATGTTCTTCACAATAGCCTTCCTCAAGATGGCACCTCAGGTGTGGCAAAAAAAATAAATCCCATTATCCCCAAACAACAACCATTTTATCTGTGAACAGTGGAAGCTGTAATTCAACGCATATTGGAATGGACAACAAAATTAGGAAAATGACTTTGAAACTTAGAAGTATTGAACGTGATCAACAATTAATAGAACTAAACAAAAGGCAAAGGAAAGGAAAATTAATGAATGGTAGGCCTCTATTTGATGGCAGAATTTCAGGAACAAAGAATCCCTATTTTTGTAAAGGTTCAGACTCAAATCAAACCACCACTGGTCCTATACATGAACAGATATCTACAAGTGGATTCATGAGGTAAATCATGTTCAAAAAAACTCCTCTATAACTTATCTAGACCTTTTCTATTTAGTCACTTCTGCTAAAGTTGAGAAAATATAGCTGGGATTCATACAACACAATGGCGTAAACTAAACTGGATGTACCTGCTTATGTAAGACAGGCTCACCTGAAACAATTAATTAGGTTCTCTTATAACAGCCAAACTTTCTGTGATTAGTCAGCAAATTTTTTCAAAGGGAAAACAGAATCTGAATAGAATAGTACAAGAAGCTTTATTCTTAAAGTTCATTCCTATATATTCACCGATGTGGTTAAAAATCTCCTAGAGTGTCAGTTCTAGGTCGTACTCCTAGGCCAGGGGTAGGCAACCTCGGCTCTTTTATGACTCATGGACTTCAACTCCCAGAATTCCTGAGTCAGCATAGCTGACTCAGGAATTCTGGGAGTTGAAGTCCATAAGTCATAAAAGAGCCGAGGTTGCCTACCCCTGGCCTAGGCAATGCTCATTGGGATCCAATCATTTACCCCAAAGTCATCCTTTAATGGCATCATTACATTTGTTATATTTCCTAATGACTGACACTTCTTCCCACGTCCATCTTTCTTCTGGTTCTTACCTCTTTAAACTCCTGGATCTGCGTTTGGTCAAACATGGAGAAGACATTGGAGCTTCCTTCTGCTGCCCTTCTCTTTGCCTTCTTGGGTGCCTGGAAGACAAAGACAGGCATTCAAGATCAGGTCACTGCACCCTTATCTAGGGCAACCCTACCTCCCATTTTTAAAGGGGAGAGTCTCTATTCAAAGTTGAAACTAGTTGAATGGAAAAAAAAGGAGGGAAACAGTGTTACTGGGTACACCAAACCTTAGCACAGACATCACTGATTAAGGAAGTACATAGGTCACCTAGTCACGGCTTCCCCTTTACGATTAAATGAATTATCCTTCAACTTAAATTGCAGCACTGATTTATAGTTTAGTACCTGTCTCTGCAAACGTGACACAAATCAGCACCTTTGCTATGCATTTTCTCTTTTTTGACAACGGGCAAGCAGTCGATTCATCAGCAACGCGAGAAGATCTTATTAAGAAAGAATTCCGACCATGCAAAAATTTCCAGTGACTTATTTTGTCTGTTTTTACAAACAAATAAATGGCTTCGGTCACAGTAGACTCTTAAGCAATACAACTGAGGAGGTTCCAGAATTTGATCGTGTAAGGCCATGCTTGATCGTTTCCTACATTTTGTCTCCAGGGGCCGTGAATCTTACTAAATAACAGAAAATATTATTTACTAATAAAGGAGAATATTTGCAGCTCAGGGTTGACGTGAGGGGTCCTTGCTGCTCTCTGAGCTTGCTCGTTTTCTTGCAGATGTTTCATTTGCCCATTTATTAGCACTGACGATATTACCTAGCTTGAGTAATGAAACATCTGCAAGAAAACGAGTGAGCACAGAGAGCACCAAGGACCCCTCAAGTATTATTTAGTTTAACTTAATAATTAAAACTTTCTTTAATTGTCCTTCTATGTTAGATGTATATCTTCAAAACAAAGTATTGTTAATATTTGTTGTTTTCTATAAATACAAGGGAGGGAAGGGATTAATCCTTAAGGGAAGCTCAGCAAACTTTTTTTTCTCCCTGAGGCAAAAGTCTGAAAATTTGGAACATTGAAGAGAAACATTAATCTTCGTTATTTTAAAGGAAGAGTATATTTTGGTCTGGGAAACAGCAGCAGCAGCAACTCTCGTTTTCAGTCCGAATATGGAATTTAATGTATCTTTTCAAAGTTTCATGTTTGTAACAATTAATTTCCACAACTTTTTTAGGTAACCGTGTTGTGTGTGGGCATTATACTTTTAATCTTCCCAAAAATCATTTTGCAAGTTTTAAGTTAATGATATGTAAGTAATGTATTGAAAAAATAAGCAGGGATCTTTTAATCTCTGTTAAAATGACAGCCTGGGCAACATACATGAACAAGCCCCATTTGGTGCTAAATGACAACTGTTTCAGATAATAGCACTAATCCACAACTGGTGTACCTAATAGGAAAGACGGGAGGGGGCAGACTGTATCCAATAGTGTCACATAAATAACTCCAGCTGGTTTCGCAAATCTTATCTCACGCGTGAAAAGAAAAACATAAAATGATATTTTACGTTCTTTCTCTCTCAGCCTTTTCAACTAGGTCTCCTGAACAACGTTATTATATACGGAATATATAGGCTTATGAGCTATATCCCAGGAAGCTATTTAGAATCGCTGTGATTATTTGGAGATAATCTCAAGAACTTCCTATCTTCATTGTGGCGCTCTTTCTTGATCCTCAGCTCCTGGAAACTGATATGTGTGTTGCTTCTGGGAACAGCTAAAAGCGTGACAGGGATGGCAATGCAAAAATGAAATGAGAACCGGAAGATCCAGATGATCCAAGTGGGCCTCCTTCATGAATTGAACCAGAGCAAAAATAAGAACTTTGGGGATCTTGGCTAGAGATAATAGATGCATCTCAGTCCTCTAATCACACTCAGTTGGCTAGAATCTCTATAAAAACCCAGTAAAATTTTGGAAACCCTTATAGCAAGGCCCAGAGGCATAGCCAGAGATGATGGGATTATAGGCTGGAGGCCTCCGGTGGAGGAAGCTAACATATATCTGCATGCTGACAAACTAATCTTTTTGCATCAAGAAATGAAGCCCTGAGAGAGATTCAACAGTCCAAACTATTGTGGGTTGTCTTCTCTCCATGGCCAGACTTACAGGAATGTTCTGGAAGGATTGTTCTAAAAACACAATTTACAGCATTCACCCACTCCCACATTTCCTCTGATGTGGCTTTTCAGAGGAGAGGTACACCAGGCATACAAAGAAACATCCAAGGGTGAAGGAATAATAAATGTATTCCTTGTTTCTCATTTGGGGGAGGAAAAAAACAACCCAGACAGGTTACAACTTCCTCTGTCTGGATCTTGTGGTGCCTTGAGGAGTCTGACTCAGAGGCTCCTGTCTGCTCAGCAGCTGTCCGGCCACCCTTTGTTCCTTTTTGAATAAAAAAAAAGTCAGGCAAAAAAACTCCAAAATATTCCACGTGTGTAGTAATAAAACCTCCTGCTTGGTTATTCAAGAAAAGTCTTATGCAATTATTCGGGGACTTGAAGGGAATCACCTGCCAGATTGAAGGCGCAAAGCCAAGTATTAGTGAGCAGGAAGATGGCTTGGCATAGGGTACGTGTGCAAGATCAGATCCATTTCAGAAAGCGAAGAAAATGAGACACAACCCTAGATGTTGAATCATCACCCATAGACAGTAATCTGAGTCTGCCTCCCTTCAGCTCTTCCAAGTTCTCTTCCCCACCTCAAAACAGCAGACGCCTTTGGATCCTCCTAGCCCTCTCTCTCTAACAGCGCCAAAGCTTCCTCTTAACACCCATATTCCTTTTGTCCAGATATTTTTTTTAAAAAAAAAGCCCTAGCTGAAAATACTCAAAATTCAGTCACATATGTAGAAGAAAAAGCTAAACTGGAGGGTTTGGGTTTTTTTAAAAAAAAAATTGTCTAGAGAACTTTTTTTTACCTCTTCTACATCTTCCCTTTGCTGATGTGATCCTTCGTCGAGAGCATTTGAGAAGCTGCCCTATTCCGATGCTTGACTTAAAAAGCAGATCCAGAGAGGATTCAACTTTTAAAAATAAAATAAAATAAAATAAAATAAAATAAAATAAAATTTCTCGGTGCTGTACATTTCCCGCTAGTTTGGACTGAGACGGGCCCCTGATTTCCTTAGACATCTACTACGCTCTTGCCTGCACACCCACTTTTTTTCCTCACTTACCATGTTTTCTCAGTGGGAGGGTGAACAGCAGCTGTGGATGCGATGGGGATGTCCCAGGGGCCAGAAGGGCAAACAGCCTAGACACTTGGCTGTGAATTCCCCTGGGGTTATATAGGCTCCCTCGGTGGGAGGCGGGACAGCTAACTATAGACACATCTTCAAGTTTGGGTGGGTGGAGGATGGGGGTAACTAGAAATAGACTCCAGAGGAACCAAGTCCTTTCTTGGAGAGAGGGTAGGTCCATTAGGTTTGATGGTCCATAATTCAACAGCCTTTATTATTCTGGGGATCAGTGGTGACCCAGCTCCAAATCCAGTGGGGATGAGCTCACACCCCACACAAACCCATACTGTGGTTTGCTCGTTTATGGCTTGCCGATCTACCAATTAACCATGGTTCTGCAAACATGCTTTCGGTCAATAGATGAACCCAGTCAGAGGACAAGTCCTTGCTCAAAAATTAACCCATGTGGGCCCGAAGAGGAGAGGGGAAGAAGAAGAAGAAAAAGAAGACAACTCACACAAACGCAACATCTCTTTAAATCTTAAAAGGTAAAGGTTCCCCTGCTCATGCATGCTAGTCATTTTCAACTCTAGGGGGCGGTGCTCATCTCCGTTTCAAAGCCGAAGAGCCAGCGCTTTTCTGAGGACGTCTCCGTGGTCATGTGGCTGGCATGACTAGACGCCAAAGGCGCACAGAGCACTGTTACCTTCCCACCGTAGTGGTCCCCATTTTTCTACTTGCATTTTTAATATGCTTTCGAACTGCTAGGTTGGCAGAAGCTGGGACGAGTAACAGGCGCTCACTCTGTTACGCGGCACTCGGGATTCGACCTGCCATACTGCCGACCATATGATTGACAAGCTCAGCGTCCTAACCCACTGAGTCACCGTGTCCCTTTAAATCTTACACATTTAGAATTCATCACATCAAAAAATCTGGGTAGGAAAAAAAAAGTCGAAGAATGTCAGAGATCCTGAATGACCTTCGATAGGTTTGTCAGATTTGATTGATCGGGATTTGCCAAGCTTAAAACAACTTTTCCAGTCTGAAATTTAAGCCATTCCGTGGGTTTTAATGCTCGCTAGCTAATCTTTAATGAAGGATCCAGACATTCACTAGCGTGATTGGACAGCTCATCACTAATATGCTGGCCTGGAAGTTCGTACTGGACTGTGCATCGGCCTTCTTCCTGCTTAGGACACCTGGGCGACAGTTTCCATTGATCCCCTCCTGTTGAGACACAGGAAAGCTTCAAACATCGGCATGGAAGATCCCGCATGCCAAGACAGCTTCTGTGTTCCATCTTCTCCCTTCCTTCCTTTCCTCCCTCCTTCTCTCTGAGCTCAAGGTATCCAATGTCCCTGAGAAAATTTCCTTTTCGGGATCGCTGGTTCAGCTGTCACTGGGAGACACTCAGACAAGAGCAGAGGCTCCTAAAGATAGCTATTAGAATTTCTTCCCTTGCTTCACTGTGGGCAGCCTGTCCATTTACACGCATCCTCTACTTCTTCTCTGAAAGAGCTCCAATCATCCACGCTGGCTGGAGTCACTCATCCAGAGTTTGTTTTAACCACAAGTTTTTGAATTGACCGCTAGAGAGTGGTCGGATACGTACAGGTAGTCCTCGGCCTACGTCCACAGTGGGGCCCAACATTTCTGTGGGCGAGACATTTGTTAAGTGGCTTTTGCCCCATTTTACAACTGTTCTTTTGCCAAAGGGGTAAATCGCTGCAGTTGTTAAGTTGGTAACACGGTTGTTAAGTGAATCTGGCTTCCCCACTGACTTTGCTTGTCAGAAGGTCGCCAAAGGGGATCCCGTGACCCCAGGGCACTGCGACCGTCAGAAATATGAGCCAATGGCCAGGCTTCTGAATTTTGATCACGTGACCGCCGGGATGCTGCAACAGCCGTAAGTGTGGAAAAGGGTCACTTTTTCCAGGGCCGTCGTTAACTGTGAACGGCCACTAAATGAACTGTTGTAAGTCGAGGACCGCCTGTACACTATGCTACAAGATCAGTCGAAGTTTACACACCACGCTCATATCTTGTGCTAGGCCAGAACAAACAAGCCCTCCTCTTGCTCAGCGGGACATGTAAAGTCAGTGTCATGTTACAACACCAGCAAATGAAACTGAGGAGAAACGGGGGAAACTGAGGAGAAACGGTTCACAGCTCGGTTTTCCTCTTAATTTAGAAATCGGCAGCCAGGAATCTCAGGGAGAGATCCAGCCTCCCGGGTCCTACACCACCATTCGAGGTGAAGCGACGCACGAAGACAAGGCTGTTCATGTCGAAACGTCGCACGGCAATCCACGGATCAATGGCGAATGAGAACTGTAACCCAGCGGTCCCCGGCCTTTGCAGCTTGGTGGCCCGGCTGGGAGGGAGAGAGGGGAACTAGGCTGCCTGCTCATGGGGGTCCTGCTGCTCATGCCAGTGGAACTGCGCGTGCCCACCCATGCCTGCCAGCCCACCTCTCACACAGCCCAGTTCCAAATAGGCCGTGGGCTGGCACTGAGCTGTGGCCTAGGGGTTGGGGACCCCTGCTATTGTGTAGTGGGTTCTCGACCGCATGGCACTACAATGGACACAGGGTTCAGCATAAGAGCTCTTTATTGGTGGAAGTACTGAACAGAACAATAGGGGTTATCTGTGCCCCTTATATACCTGGCCCGGTGCGCTCGCGGCCAATCCCTTTATCTGGTTTTCCCGCCGAGCGCTAGCCAGCCAATCCTGTCACAGTACAGCGCCACCTGGTGGTGTCAGTGAGCCGCTGCTTGTGTTCATTCATCCCCATACATAACACCTGCTCCAATCCAATCTGATCTCTAATACAACAGAAAGGCATAGATTGGGAAAGGTGCCCTGGGAAAGAAATAAGAAATTTTCAGATTCCTAAATAGCTCAGATCCTAGCTACGTGCTGGGCTGTCTCCTTCCAGTTTACTCGTCTCCATTGAGAATTGTGAAGGTTCCTGATCTACCAGAGGAGAGATCCTTGAGGGCTCAGAACAGGTAGTATTTTCTTGGACCCGGCCACCACTTTATAGAAAATCTTCCTTTCTTTTCCAGACAGGCATAACCTTTGGTGGCACTTTGGAAAAAAAATACAAGATACGGGTGTGGGTGTGTGGGTGTGTTTAACCAGGATGTTGCCCAATGCAGATTGGTGCCACTGTTTTTACAGGCTTTACTAGTTAATGTTAACTGTCATGTTGAATTTCTATTGCATTTTTAAAAACTTTGTTCCGTGGTTTTTGTGAGTGTAAAAATGACGAGCGCCATATGGTTTTTGGTGAGATATGCATGAAATAAATGAATAACCGGCTGCCTTATCAAAAAGGAAGTATTATTGGTTAAGCTTGCTGTGATCCAAAAAAAAAACACCCCCTCCCTCAAACAGGTACCATATATTTTAAAATGTGTTTATCCTTGGCCTAAACATGAATTGAAGGCAAGGAAAAGTTCACTAAATAGGAAGCTGTGATAGAATCCCAGATTGGGAACAGAATGAAGAAAAAAAATGATATTTTTTCGAAGGAAAAGGATGAATAGATGACAGTTAATGGGAAACAAAGAGAAGGGAAAGACAGAAAAAAGAGATGGGTGGCCCTCGACTCAGGACCACAGCTGAGCCCAAAATTTCCATTCCTTAGCAAGACAGTTGTTAAGTGAGTTTTTCCCCATTTTATGACCTTCCTTGCCACAGTTGTTAAGTGAATCTGGCTTCCCCATTGACTTTGCTTGTCAGAAGGTTGCAAAAGGTGATCACATGACCTCAGGACAGTGCAACCATCATAAATACATGCCATTTGCCAAGAGTCCAAACTTTAATCATGTGATCATGGGAATGTGCAATGGCCATAAGTGCAAAAAATGGTCCCAAGTCCCTTTTTTCAGTGCTGGTCTAACTTCCAATGGTCACTAAACAAATGGTTGTAAGTCAAGGACCGCCTGTATAAAATGGACACAGGCAAGGTTCATATGAAGCCATAAAGTATCATTTATACTCACAATTGGCTGGATTCACGGACCATCTCATGTGGGAAACAAAGCTGGGTTTAAACTTCACCCTAACATAAAACAAGAAATTGCATACTGTAACATACCATAACCAGGGTCCCCAGTCACAGAAGGGCAGCCAAAGCACTGAGATATTTAAAAAAAAACTTGAAAGTTTATACTGGGATACAGAAGACCTGAAAGAGATGCGTAGATGGGGGTGAGGACCTGACATTTTGGCTAAGGTGGAATGACAGCCTATTCAATTCAATTCAGGGTAACTTGATAGGCCTCAACATTAATGACTCATGTTGAACTGACCCATCCTCATCCTGGATAAATGCCCAAAATGGAAAGCGATATGCACGGACAGCCTAGAAAAGTATCTTCTGAACTCCTGACTCGAGAATAACACTCTGAAGACCATAAAACCTGTGTCATAGTAAGCAAGGACTTAGTCCTTATTTAGTATTGTCCGCAAGGGTTAGTTTGATATGTAACTAGTCCCCTGAGCTTTCCTTTCCTGCATCTTTGTTGATAGGTCATAAGGGGAAGGACTAAAATTCAGAAAGTGGAGGGACTTTCTGGAAGAAGCCCCAAATGTGGCTAGGAAAGACACCTAGCAGTGTTCCAATATCTCAGGGGCTGCCAGAAAGAAGAGGGAGTCAAGCTATTCTCCAAAGCGCCCAAAGGCAGGACAAGAAGCAACAGATGGAAACTAACCAAGGAGAGAAGCAACCTAGAACTAAGGAGAAACTTCCTGACAGTTAGAATAATTAACCAGTGGAACAACCGGCCTCCAGAAGCTGTGAATGTTCCAACACTGAAAGTTTTTTTAAGAAGAGACTGGACAGCCATTTGTCTGAAATGGTATAGGGTTTCCTGCCTGAGCAGGGGGTTGGACTAGATGACCTCCAAGGTCCCTTCCAACTTTACTATTATGATTATGATTATGATCTTGGAGAGCTGCAATTAGTCCAGGTATGGGAAACACCTCTGAGCTAATGGTTAATGTGCTAACATGCAACATCCCATGTTTTGGATTTTTTTTTTCAGGTTAGGAGGGATGGTGGATGATTAATAGGGAAAACTGAACTCTTCCCAGTCTAGTTGCTAAAGCAAATGAGATTCTGAAGGACAAAAGGGAGAAAAAGATGGACTTTATATTTTGTATTAGAATGTCACTTTAGGCAGATCTAAAACTAATATTAAAGGGACGCGGTGGCTCAGTGGGTTAGGACGCTGAGCTTGTCGATCAGAAAGTCGGCAGTTTGGCAGGTCGAATCCCGAGTGCCGCGTAACAGAGTGAGCACCTGTTACTCGTCCCAGCTTCTGCCAACCTAGCAGTTCGAAAGCATGTAAAAATGCAAGTAGATAAATAGGGACCACTCCGGTGGGAAGGTAACAGCGTTCCGTGCGCCTTTGGCGTCTAGTCATGCCGGCCACATGACCACGGAGACATCCTCGGACAAGCGCTGGCTCTTTGGCTTTGAAACGGAGATGAGCACCGGCCCCTAGAGTCGGAAACAACTAGCACGCATGTGCGGGGGAAACTTTACCTTTTAAAACTATTATTATAGAAGAATGGAGAGGAAGGCACCATTACAGGTAGATTTACAACCGTTCAGAGTGACCATTCAAAGTTACAACGGCACTGGAAAAAGTGGTGTATGATCTTTTTTTCACACCTAACAACTACTGTACCATCTCCAGAGTCACGTGGTCGAAATTCAGATGCTTGGCAACTGACTCATATTTACGACGGTTGCAGTGTCCTGGGGTCATGCGATCCCCGTTTGCGACCTTCTAACAAATAAAGTCAATGGGAAAGTCACATTCACTTAACAACCGTGCTGTTAAGGAACCGTGTTACTAATCCTGCTCACAGCTCGGCGGATGCCTTAGTGGAAGCCTGGGAGAAGGCAGCCACGGAGGCTCTGGACCGAGTTGTACCCTTGCGGCCTCTGACCCGGCGCAGATCCCAGCGAGCCCCATGGTTCACCGCGGAGCTCCGGGAAATGAAGCGTCGGAGACGGGGCCTAGAGAGCCGTTGGAGATCCAGTCGATCCGAATCCGACCGATTGCGACTAAGAATCCTCACCAGGTCTTATCTCGCTGCGATAAGGGTGGCAAAATCCAACTACTTTTCCACCCTCATCGCGTCCGCAGATAATCGCCCGGCTGCCTTGTTCAGGGTGACTCGCTCCCTACTGAACCAAGAGGTGAGGTAGGAACCCTTGCAGGGTCGAGCCGAGGAATTCGGTCAATATCTGCTGGATAAAATTGCTCGGATCCGAAACGGCCTGGACTCCAACTGGGCTGAGTTGGAAGAACAAGGCATGGACAGTCTTGTCGACGTCATCTGGGAGGAATTTGATCCTGTGACTCCTAAGGAAGTGGACAGGATTATGAGGAGGTTGAGCTCCTCCACATGCTTACTGGACCCGTGCCCTTCCTGGCTGGCATATGCAGCTCGAGAGGGGACACGAGGCTGGTTCCTGGCGGTCATCTCCGCTTCTCTGAGTGAGGGTCACTTCCCCACCGCCTTGAAGGAGGCGGTGGTGAGGCCTCTCCTCAAGAAGCCCACCTTGGACCCATCCTCATTGAATAACTTTCGTCCAGTCTCCAATCTTCGCTTCCTTGCGAAGGTTGTTGAGAGCGTGGTGGCGCACCAACTCCCTCAGATCCTGGATGAAGCGGTTTATCTAGACCCGTACCAATCGGGCTTCAGGCCGGGCTACAGCACGGAGACGGCATTGGTCGCTCTGATAAATGATCTCTGGAGAGCCCGGGACAGGGGCCATTCCTCTGTCCTAGTCTTATTAGACCTCTCGGCGGCTTTCGATACCATCGACCATGGTATCTTGCTGCGACGCCTCAGGGGACTGGGAGTGGGAGGCACGGTTCTGCGTTGGTTCTCCTCCTTTCTCCAGGGTCGCTCACAGTCGGTGTTGGCAGGGGGACAGAGGTCGACCCCGAGGCCTCTCGCTTGCGGAGTCCCTCAGGGGTCGGTCCTCTCGCCTCTCCTGTTCAACATCTACATGAAACCGCTGGGCGAGATCATTCGCAGCTTTGGAGTAGGGTACCATCAGTATGCTGATGACACCCAGCTTTTCATCTCAACTCCAAACAACATCAGTGATGCCCTCGACGTGATGTCTCGCTGCCTGAAAGCGGTCCGGGAATGGATGGGGAGGAACAGGCTTCAACTGAACCCGGACAAGACTGAATGGCTGTACGTACCAGCAAGCCAGGATACTCAGAACATCCCATCCCTTAACATCGGGGACAAGTTACTACCCCCTGTTGATAGGGCCCGCAACCTGGGTGTCCTCCTTGACTCGCAGCTCTCCCTGGAAGATCACATAGGAGCTGTGACCAAGGGGGCCTTCTCCCGGGTTCGACTAGTTCGCCAATTACGGCCTTATCTGGACCTGGATGCCTTACGTACAGTCACCCATGCTCTTGTGACCTCTCGCCTAGACTACTGTAACGCTCTCTACTTGGGGTTGCCCTTGAGATCCACTCGGAAGCTTCAACTGGTGCAAAGTGCAGCGGCACGGACACTCTTGGGAGCCTCCCGATACTCCCATATCACACCTCTCCTCCGTGCACTGCACTGGCTTCCAGTTGCCTTCCGTGTGAAGTTCAAGGTGCTAACAATGACTTACAAAGCCCTACATGGCATGGGTCCGGACTACCTACGGGAGCACCTTCTGCCAATGTCAGCACCCCACCGTCCTGTGCGCTCCCACAGAGAGGGCCTCCTCCGGGTGCCACCGCTCAAGGAATGTCGGCTGGTGACCCCCAGGGGGAGGGCATTCTCAGTGGGTGCGCCAGCCCTCTGGAACAGCTTACCAACCGAAATCCGGATGGCCCCCGACCTCCGCACCTTCCGGTGTGAATTAAAAACTTATCTGTTCCAGCAGTCCGGCCTGGCCTGATAGCTCTAATCTGGGGTCCCAGTTTGTATTTTACTATTGTTTGTTTTCACTATTGTTCATTCTGTATGCCTACCTTATTCTGTACACCGCCCCGAGTCCCTCGGGAGAAGGGCGGTTTATAAAAACAAACAAACAAACAAATAAATAAATAAATTTTAACAACTGCAATGTCCACTTAACAACTGTGGCAAGAAAATGAGGCCAAACTCACTTAACTATTGTCTCACTTTGGAGCAGGAATTTTTGGGCTCAGTTGTGGTCGTAAGACGAGGATTATCTGCATTTGGCCTTGTTATTCATGTAGCACTGTCTACCTAAAAATGCGAAGGTGTTATCTGGCTCATGCATGAACAGGTAAATGCTCAACTTAACAACTGCAATTGGAACCAGAAATTCTGCTGCTAGCAAGAAGGTTAAGTGAGCCAAGCCAATTTTCATTTTATTTTTTTTGCCACAATTGTTAAGAACATCACTACAGTTGTTAAGTGAATCTGGATGCCCCCCCCCCCCGACTTTGCTTATCAGAAGCCAGTTGGAAAGATTGCAAATGGTGCCTACGTGATCCTGGGATGGGGCAACATTGCAAATAGATGATGATGATAATGATGATGTTGGAAGGGACCCTGGAGGTCTTCTAGTCCAACCCCCTCCTCAGGCAGGAAACCCTATACCAGGGGTAGACAACCTCAGCTCTTTTATGACTCATGGACTTCAACTCCCAGAATTCCTGAGTCTGACTCAGCAGCCTCAAAGTCGTGTGATCAACATTAGGGTGCTTAGCATCAGGTATCTAGATGCTAGATACCTAGAACTAAGGAGAAACTTCCTCATAGTTAGAACAATTAATCAATGGAACAACCTGCCTCCAGAAGTTGTGAATACACCAACACTGGAAATTTTTAAGAAGAGACTGGTCAGCCAGTTGTCTGAAATGGTATAGGGCAGGGGTAGGCAACCTTGGCTCTTTTATGACTCGTGGACTTCAACTCCCAGAGTTCCTGAGCCAGCATAACTGACTCAGGAATTCTGGGAGTTGAAGTCCACGAGTCATAAAAGAGCCAAGGTTGCCTACCCGAGTCTGTCCAATCTTTTTTTGAAGACCTCCTGCAATGGTGCACTCCATGAAGCAAGCTGTTCCACTGGTTAACTGTTCTTACTGTCAGGAAGTTTCTCCTTAGTTCCAGACTGGATCTCTCTTTGATCAGCTTCCACCCATTGCTTCTGTCCTGCCCTCAGCTTCTTTGGAGAGCATGGCTGGCTCAGGAATTCTGGGAGTTGAAGTCAACGAGTCATAAAAGAGGCAAGGTTGCCTACCCCTGGGATGGTTCTCTTGCTTGAGCGGGGGACTGGACTAGAAGACCTCAAAGGTCCCTTCCAGCTCTATTCTGGAAGCCCTGTTACCCAATCAGCATCGCCGCTGCTTTTAGATTCCCTTCTTACTTCGAGGATCCTGACGTTGCGCGGGAACACGCAAGACACCAGGGCCGAGGAAACCCGGCGTGCAAAGGCCGCCGGAACCGGCCCGGTTCTCGCAAAAAGAACGTTAGAAACCATCTCTCCCGGGCTTCGTGCCTTTGGGACCCTCCCCTCGCCTCCGATTCGCCAACCTAAGTGCCAATCAAAATCCTCCGAAGCAACTCAAGTCGATCACCTCGCTCGAATCGTTCCCTTATTGGTCTCTGGCTCCGACACGCGTTAGCTTGAAATGTGAGAAGAGCAGGAGGAGTTCGGCTTAGCCTCGTTATTGCGTCGTCTGGACCCGCCTCCCGTCCCCCGCAAGAAATATGCCTGGCTTTTCAATCGATTGGCCGAGGTTGGAAACCTTTGCGTCCACGTTAACAAGCCGAGGCTTCCTCGGATGGAAAGGACGCTACTCCGCAAGACTCGCATTTACGGCTGCCGTTAATTTGACGACAGCCGCCGCCTCTACGGCACACGTTACAAGTGTCACGTGCGCTGGTGGCGCCAAGAGGAGGGGTCTCCCTGCTGATTGGAGAAGGCTTGCCGGTTCGTCTTTTCATTGGTTGCGTGGTGTTTCAAGTTCACGCCTTCTCCGCCTCCGAACCAATAACTTCTGTCTACTTTATCGCGGCTTGCAAAAGCTTCTTCAGCTTCCCGGCTAAGGAAAACGGAATCCCGACCCTGCGTTCCTTGTCAGGGATTGGCGGACGCTTCCCGCTAGTCCCGCCTCTCGCCGGAGTACCTCATCGCCTCCTTTCCTCGTTTTGAGTCTCAGTTTCCTAAATCCCCTTAGTGATTGGCTGTGTCCCCCAAGCCCCGGTCTATTCCGATTGGCTTACTTCTCCATAAGGCACCTCCCCTCCCGTCTTCGTTTTGAGTTCCCTCATCGTCCATTCCTTTTACTCCTTTGGTGATTGGATAAACCCGTCTTCCTCCTCGCTGTTCATTGGGTGAACGTCGGCCAGGGCACCCTGGAATGCGTGCGCAACTCGGGTGGCTCTCGCTCGCGCTCTGGTTCTCGCTCCCTCTTTTACCGGAGGGGCCGCCGTCGCTGCCGCCGTCTAGGTAGGCAGGCGGGCGGGCGGGAGGGAGCCGCACAGCTTCGGGCTTCCTTCCTCTCTTCCCTTCCCTCACCGTCGCTCAGGCATTGGCTGGGAGACCAGGCCGCGTCCCCCCCCCATTGGGGGGGAGGGGGGCCGTTGTTATGGAGACAGGTTCTGGGGATCCCCCCTCGCCGCCCCCTCGACCCCAGGCCTCTCGTTCGGTGCTCCACGTTCTCAAGCGGAGGGCCCCGACTCCCGAGGCCTTAGAAGTGGCTACGAACGGCAGCAAGCCAGGTTTGCCTCTGGCCGCAGCCAATGATGCAACCACAGCCATGGATCCCGGAGAAGCCACTCTGCCAACCGGCCCGACGACCCCGGCAGCGCCTTGCAACGCTACAGAGGTGACGTTGTTAACCACGATGATCGGGGAGATGACCCTTGTGGCCAACAATACCGGAAATGGGGCAGATCCTGGAGAGGGGAGGTCTGAAAGCCTAGCCCTGGGTGCAGGAGATGGATTTTCAGCAGACACAGTGGTACCTGTGGTCAATTCGGTGGCTCCTGTCATCGCCAAGGCTATTGTGTGTGACGGCGTGGGGATGTCATCGCCCGGGGCTTTGCCAAGAGACGCGGTAGTGAAATCCCAGGAGGTTCCACCGGCTTCGCCGACCGTGATCGTGGTGGCCCCAAGTCCTATGACCCCACCGGAGAAGACTTCGCCGACATCTCCAGAGGGCTTCACACCGCATGACTTTCCCGCTTCTCGGCCATCTCAAGACATGGGTTCCCAGTCTAGTCTGGGCACGACTGCATCCAAAGCCCCTCCGGCTTCTGATACTTTGAGTTATTTAGATTCTGTTAGTCTCATGTCAGGCACGTTGGAGTCACTGACTGGTCCTGGCTTTCTTGACGATGCTAGCTCTCTGGGGTCCGATTCTGAAATCAATGGACTTGCCTACCGTAAGACTGATAAATATGGCTTCCTGGGGGGCAGCCAGTATTCTTTTACACTGTGAGTATTGGTTGGTACCACTATAATGGCCTTTCTATGCTGGGGAGAAGAAATGCTTTATCCCAGTCAAACTAGTCCAGTGATAGGCATCACTCTCACTTGGACTAGGGTGCTGATAATGGAGAGTTTCAAATTTCTGCTCGGTGGGCCAACTCAAGAGAAGTAGTTGTGTCTTAAGTACTATCCTGATTACGCTGCCACTAAGTTAAAGAGTATCCGTGGTCCATTATTGATCAGCTTTCTTAAATGACTTTTTTCTAGTTTGAGAGTAGTGACTCTGGGATATAATGTTCTAGGGAGATACAATGCTTCATTTTTCTGATTAGCATTCAGGAAGGAATAATGAAAAAACATCTTATTGGTTTTCAGCAAAAAACCTCCCTTCTGATCTTTCTGTACTTGGCATGCATCAAATTTGAAGGGTGACGCTAACAAATTGCATTTTACTTCCTCTAAAGAAGTGGACAACACTATACACACTATTCATTTCTGCATGGGAGGGAAGGTCCATAAATGTGAGTAGCTTGGACCAATAGAATAGGCAATTGGACTATCTCAGGTTCTTTTTCCTTAAACATTTAAATATCACATTGCAACATTGGTTCTCTGATGTGCCAAATGAGTCATTTCTCTGCTCCATATATAGCTAAGATGTATTTCTATCCTCTTTTCCATAACTATATTTTTCCTTTTCAGTTTGCATGTTCTTCCCTTTGGTGTGAAATCAGAATCATGTCCTTGGGGGTGTGGCTTCATACATTTTTTCATTGTGATTGAGTGGCTGTATTTCTTGGCTTGGCGCATAAGTGTGATGGATTTTTTTTTCTTTTGTTCTGAGCACCAGTAATGTAATTCCAGACTTTCTACGGTTTCTCATTGGTCTGAATACTTGTTATGAAAATTGCTCCACATACTGTTCTCTTTAAATCATTCCTATTGCAGTAACTGCATACTTTTGTAATGATGCAAAAAGAAAAGCAGCAAAAAATTTTTACTGCTTCAGGATTTTGACTGGTCAAAACTTCAAAAAGATGAAGTCGCCTTAAAGCCAAGATTGAGTCTGATAACTATCTGCTATGTATAAGACATTATAGTTTTCATGGCAATTATAGATAAGTAGCTTGCGACTGCCTTCTGGAAAAAAATTTTTTTGCTTCCCAGTCTAGCCTATAATTCTGACATTTCACTGGGGCACTGCTTCTCAGTCTTGGCAACTTGAAAATGTGTGGAAACATTGCACTAGAGTGAATATAAGCATTTCCCATCCAAATTCTTGCAAGCTTGCTTCTGCTTAATTTCTGAGCCTAGATAAATTCAGGAAGATGCTGCCTCCCATTGTAAAAGCTCTGTGCACACATCCCACAAGCCTTAATTTCAAGCAGCTTTTAAAGCTCCTGATTGTTTTAGAATCAGCTTACATTTCCCATGAGACTGCAGCTGAGAGAGGGTGGCAGCTACAGTAATGAATTTGTGCTGCGGTTGATGCATTCTTTGTGTAGTCTGAAAAAGCACGTGTTGCTGTTCCAGAAGAGTTTTCAAGCACTGCCATTTGGAATTTGACTATTTCTTTTCTCCTTGCTTTCTCTGCCACAGTGTCCCAACCATCGTCTTCAGCCAGGAATTTTAGAGTTGATGCAAAAGGTTATCATGCAGCAGTATGGGAAGCGGTGAGCTTGTGGTCTTCGATCACAGAGGCAGCATTATAACATGTACCACTTTCCACAATCCCTGAGTGGCAGGTGCAAAACTACACCCAGTTAGCATTTCTTTTCAAACTCATATGGCTATTATAGACTGGTGACCGGAAGGGAGTGTTTTTTTCCCCCTGTGACCCCAATCTCTTGTGGGATGTAAACACTCTGTGTGTACACATCTAGACATTGACCCATTCATTACTGTGTCCATTTGGGCACTAATGCAGAAATTGCAGCAGTTGTCTCTCAAACTGATCATTCATTAAAGAAAAAGATTTGCTAACAAATGCCAACTTTTCTTATGCAGATTAGATTCAGCCTAACGTATTTTGAGATGCTGAAGGAAGTTTCACAACTGTTTTTCTAGTTCTAGAAACCTTTAATGTCTGCCCCTTTGTCTAACAGCAGCCGGTCCTCCTTCAAGGAAAAACAGAAAACAGGGCAAGATAATAATTACTTTCTCGTGTTGATTTTTTTAATTCCCAGCAGCCAGCAAGCAGGTGAAATTACTCTTCTAAAAAAGGAATAGGGTACGGTGAAAGGCTGTACTCTTGTTATAAATTGTTGCAGCTAATGGCTATTTATAAGCATTATCTCCAAAGAATTGTCTCTGAACTCTTGTTTAAGTTGCCCTTAAAATAAGAGATGGAACAAAGCATGCCAATTTTTGCTAAATAGAAACGTTTCTTATAGATTTACACGTGTAAAAGAGAAGCGTGCCTGCTGCCCATCCTGAGCCTGCAGGAAAGCAGCTAATAACAAAGCAAGTTAACATGATAAATTATAAATACTGTAGGTTTCACTTGGTTTCAGTTGGCATACGTGCTGTGGGAGGGGACGATGGTGTTTCTTCGCGGCAAGATTCTCTTTTTGGTTGTGGATTAGCTGCTATTCCTGCCTAACCATCTGTACTAACCTTATGTCATTCTCAGCTGCTTGTGAAGAGGAAACCCTCTACAGAAAGGGTTGTTTTTTTGAGGAAAGCTGATCAGCACATCCAGAGTAACCAACAGAAAAATATGTGTATATGCTAAGAACTAAATTGGCTTACAGTTCAAAAAGAGAAGGTAGTATTTAGTATTTGACTAAGCTCTGAATATACTTTCCAGTTACGTTCACTTTTATTCCTAGCTTAAACTGGAAGAGAGGCTTAGAAAAGCAGTCTAGAATTGGGGGTTTGCAGTTTACATTTAACCATCTTTCTCCCCCCCCCTCCTTATTCCAATAACCAAACATGAGCTACAGCATGGGTCTGATATAATTTAGTCGTGTCATAGTATTTGCTTTTTTTCCCCTCCCCTCACAAATCTATGTTTTCTTAGCAAATATAAAATTTTGCCTTTGCCTTCTTCCAGAATGTTCCTTGGACTTCCTGGACTAGCGTTATCACCTTGGGATTTGCTGATGGGGTCCAATTCAACTACTAAGCAGGCCTTCTCGTGCTTTTGAGTCCAAATAAAATTGGCCAGGTGCTGAGACCTGGGTATTGATCAGTGTGATCCAAATTATCTCTTTTCTATCTCGTGTTTTATCCTTGCTTGGAAGGGTTAGGGGAGGACACGTGCTGCTAGGATGCAGGTTTGAGTTGGCATTAATGACCCAAGTCCAGGATTGCATCTGTGATAACGATCATGGTCAGTAAGTGACCGGAGGCTGGTCGATAGGCTTCTTTAGGGCAGCGAAAAGACCTGCTTAATAATGTTGGGGCATCTGCTTCTTTTGACAGTGACTGCCTTCTTCCCATTGGTGTGGCTGTGGGAGAACAGTATTCTTTTCGCCCACTCAGATCATTTATTTCTATGACTTTTTTACCATCGGTCTCACCACTTCCTGCTTGGCAAGCAGCCCTTCCTGTTTTTTGCTGGGTTTTGTTAATGAGAGCCCTGCCTAGATCTTCCTTTACGATCACCCCTCACCCTGAACCTCCATTGCCCGAAGCTAACGAAGTTGGGTACCTTTAATCGGATGCCACACAATTCTAGTTTTTCATATAACTGACCAAATTCTCATTGCCCCATAAGCTCTGGGGGGGGGGGAAGGTTCAGGGAATTGTGATTCACAGCAGGCTGAAGGGCAGCTTCCTAATTTCAGATCACACTGGCCCAGCTGCCCTGCACGTTCTTTCATGCCTTTGTTTTATTGCTAAGGTGGAGGCTTATGTGTGAGCCTTGTTTGTGGTGGTGATGTGCATAAGCTGATCTTGGAGGCAGTTAATGGGCACCCAGAAACCATAAACAGAAACATTCAGTGAGATATACCGTCCAGCAGGAAAGACCACACACATAAGCCTTTGATGAAGCTGATTTATTGCTAATTGCCTGTGCATACAGATCTTCTCTACTGGTTAGAGTTAGATAAGGGTCAAGGCTTTTTGAGGGGCGGGGCGGGGAGGAGTGTTGGACTTTGTAGCTTCATAGGGATTTTAGGCTGATCCCTCTTTTCACTCCACCCCCAGGTTCTGCCTTTCCTTCTACAGATACAGATGTATAAGGAACTGTTCTCCCATAATCCTCTTGGAACCATAAGGCAAGAGAGAGAGAGAGATGCCAAAAGTATCATTCAGGATTGTTGTTGTTGTTGTTGTTGTTGTTATTATTATTATTATTATTATTATTATTATTATTATTATTATCATTATCACGTACAGCACCTGACAGTGTACGTGCGAACAGTGAAGAACGTGTTACGTTATAAGTGTCTGTAGGCTATTTAGCTAAATACAGACAAACAAAGTTTGTATTTTCAGAATGGGATGACTGCATGCTAGTTTAGAGGGTGTTTGCGACCCATCTTGTCACAATGAACTATTATTATTATTATTATTATTATTAATTTAATTTATATACCGCCCTTCTCTCAAGAGACTCAGGGCGGTGAACAGGGCAATACATAAAAATTAGATACAAAAGTTAAAATGAGATTATTAAAACATAATTAAACAATGCCCAGAAATAATACAAGTTTAAAATTGAAGTCGTTAATAAAAATCCCACCCCGTCCCATCAGGCCAGGCCAGCTTGTTTAAAAAGATAGGTTTTAAGGTCACGCCGGAAGGAGCGGAGATCGGGCGCCATCCGGAGCTCAACCGGAAGATGGTTCCATAAATCCGGTGCACCCACAGAGAACGCTCTCCCCCTGGGGGCCACCAGTCGGCATTCTTTGACCGGCGGCACCCTGAGGAGGCCCTCTCTGTGGGAGCGTACTGGGCGGAGGGAAGTTGACGCCGGCTGCAGGTGCTCCCCAAGGTATTCTGGACCCATGCCATGGAGGGCTTTGTAGGTCATTACCAACACCTTGAACCTCACCCGGAAGACAACTGGTAACCAATGCAGCTCGCGGAGCAGAGGTGTAACACGGGAGTATCGGGAGACTCCCAATACAACTCTCGCGGCTGCATTCTGTACCAGTTGGAGCCTCCGAGTGGTCTTCAAGGGTAGCCCCATGTAGAGAGCGTTGCAGTAATCAAGACGAGAGGTCACGAGCGCATGAGTGACCGTGTGCAAGGCATCCCGGTCTAGATAGGGCCGCAACTGGCGCACCAGGCGAACCTGGGCGAACGCCCCCCTAGGGATTGTAGACCAGAGCTTCCAAGAACTAAAGACTCTGGGAGGGGTGGGGGGAAATAGATAAGCCTTTGAGAAGTTTAATTTCCCACCATCCCAAGCTTTTGTCTTTCATGGTTTGAATCGTAATAATAATTAATAATAATAATAATAATAATAATAATAATAATAATAATAATAATAATAATAAGAAGAAGAAGAAGAAGAAGAAGAAGAAGAAGAAGTAGTAGTAGTTGGAAGGGACTTTGGAGGTCATCTAGTCCAACCCCCTGCTCAGGCAGGAAACCCTATACCATTTCAGGCAAATGGCTGTCCAGTCTCTTCTTAAAAACCTCCAGTGTTGGAGCATTCACCACTTCTGGAGGCAGGTTGTTCCACTGGTTAATTGTTCTAACTGTCAGGAAGTTTCTCCTTAGTTCTAGGTTGCTTCTCTCCTTGATTAGTTTCCATTCATTGCTTCTTGTCCTACTTTCAGGTGCCTTGGAGAATAGCTTGACTCCCTCTTCTCTGTGGCAGCCCCTGAAATATTGGAACACTGCTATCATGTCACCCCTCACCCTTCTCTTCGTTAAACTAGACATACCCAATTCCAGCAACCGTTCCCTATATGTTTTAGCCTCCCTTCCTCAGTAAAACAGTTTACTTTGCCTCTGTTGGTGTGAAATCTTATAATATACAGGCAAGGCTGACAGATCCTTCATGTTGCATAGCTCCTTAGTCCTTCCCCTGAAGAGCAGTAAACCTGAGAATTGTGCAAGACAACTACACATTCCTAGCATATTTCTTAGCTCGTCATCTTCCTCAATTGCTTTTTTTGTTGTTGCAGGGAAAGCACCATCCCTGTGGACGTGGCCAGGCAGAGGGAACTTAAGTGGCTGGACATGTTTTCTCATTGGGATAAGTGGCTGTCACGTCGATTTCAGAAGGTGAGCAGAGGTCAAGGTTAGAGACCTCTGTTCCTGGCTAATAAAGAAGAGCCTTAACTTCTGCTGGGGGGGGGGCTTTGAATTTCTGTCTCTCTAACTCCACTTATTAATGCTTGTTCATTTTATCGCAGGTGAAATTGCGGTGCCGGAAGGGGATCCCCTCTTCCCTCCGTGCCAAAGCATGGCAGCTACTCTCAAACAGCAAGGAACTTTTGGATCAAAATCAAGGAAAATTTGAGGTATTTCCACGGACCCTTTGAGGCTACTAAAATAGGGAAGCTTACTGTCTTATCTCGGAGAATGCAGAATGTCGGATTTCGAATAGGTAACATTTATATCCTGCTTTTCCAAAGTCAACGTATTCTGAGGTAGCTTACAGGGGATATCAAGCTACACCAATGAACTGCAATAAAAAAGCCCTTAAACCCTCCCGAATAACTTGAGTGAGATGGAATAAAGTTGGGGCTGGAACAAAGCAGTTGACCTGGTGTCTTCCTGGAATCCTTTCCAGAACGGCAATTGATATTCGACCGCGTGGAGCAGGATTTCTCAACCTTGGCAGCTTGGAAGATGGCTGGACTTCAATTCCCGGGAATTCTGGGGAGTTGAAGTCCGCCCGTCTTCAAGCTGCCAGGGTTGAGAAACACACTGCATAAAGGAAAAAGTCTCTCTGAGACAGGTCTCCGCCTCCAAATTCACCGTCTTTCCTTCCTCGTTGGCTTTGTCTTTTCCGCTAGGAACTGGAGCGTCAGCCTGGTGATCCCAAGTGGCTGGATGTGATCGAGAAGGACCTCCACAGGCAATTCCCTTTCCACGAGATGTTTGCAGCTCGGGGAGGCCACGGGTAAGAGAATTAAAGAAGGGATCTTTTTTGGCTCCAGGGCTCAGAGCTCTACAATCCTTTCCTTTCTCGGAATTCATAAGAGCGGTTCTCCCTCTACACACCAGGGCAGCTCGACATCCCCCAACTCATTTGGAAACTTTTGTAAGCAAACAGATAACTCCTTGACTTACTTACCATTGGAGCTAGAATTTCCGTTGTTAAAAGAAGGCGGCTGTTAAGCGAGCCGTGCCCGATTTTATGAGCTTTTTTTTTTGCCACGGTTATTGAGTGGATCGCCGCAGTTGTTAAATCGGGGCGGTCTCGTTCAGTTAATCCGGCTTCCCCCCCCCCCCCCATTGACTTTGTTCGTTGGAAGCTGGCTGGGAAGGTTGCAGCGGCAGTCGCACGATCCTAGGGCATTGCAACTATCCTAAATACATGCTGGTTGCCAAGGGCCTGAATTTTGATCGCGGAGGAAGCTGTAAATGCGAGGACCGGTCGCAAGTCACTTTTCTCAGTGCTGTTGTAACTGTGAACAGTTGCTAAGCAAAGGGTTGTAAGTAGAGGACTACCTACATTGGTCTAGCTCCGTGGTGGTGAACTCCTGGCACGCGTGCCACAGGTGGCACGCAGAGCCCTCTCTCCAGGCACGCACACCGTCGCCCCAGTCCTAGGCCTTCAGCTGGGTTTTATAAAATCTTCGCTTTAGGTCGCCGCCGCCGTTTGCAAAAAAACAAAACAAAAAGTTTCAATCAATCAATTTCAACTTCTTGCGGGGGAAAAGAAAAGATCTCGCAAAGTTGGAATTGATTGATTGAACTTTTTAGTCCCACCCAGTCTGCCGTTACCACCGTGGCCACGCCCACCCAGCGGGCCCAATGATACATACCGTATTTTTTGGACCATAAGACGCACCTGACCATAAGACGCACCCAGTTTTTAGAGCAGGAAAACAAGAAAAAAAATATTCTGAACCAAATAGTACCAGTATACTAGGAAGGAAGGAGGGGAGAGAGAGAGAAGGAAGGAAGGAAGGAAGGAGGGAGGGAGGGAGGAAGGAAGAAAGAGAGAGATAAAGAAAGAAAGAGGAGAGAGAGAGAAAGATGGAAGAAAGAAAGGGAGGATGGAGGGAGGGAGCAAGGAAGAGGGAGAGAGAGAAAGAAGGAAGGGAGAAGGAAGGAAGGAAGAGAGAAGGAAGGAAGAGAAGGAAGGAAGAAAGAAAGGAGGGAGAAAGAAAGAAAGAAAGAAAGGTAGGTAGGTAGGTACCGGTAGTTTCTTTTCCCTGAATAGGTTTTCTAAGATGCCGAAGCAATTTCAAATAATTAGCAGTATTATCTTGCAAATGGGAAATCACTTCCAATAAACTTCGCAGAGAAACCTGCAGGGACAACTCCTCACGGCTTTGCTGGGGCAAGTCGCCTATGAGGTTTAGTTTAGCAAAAACTATTTCTTTAGCAGCGAGGTAAAAGAAAGAAAATGTGCGCGCGCAGGGAGGGGGAGGCAGTCAGAAGGCATGGCAGGCACGTCCGTATTTCCTCCCCTGCCGACCAATCACAGGGGCGGGGCGGAGAATTCCACGTCTTCATTCAATCACGTCTCTCCAATGGAGCTGATGGACTGCGTTGACTGAACGGGAGACAAGTGTTTTCGCTTACCTTCGGACCATAAGACGCACCTCGTTTTTCCACCCACTTTTGGGAGGGGAAAAGTGCGTCTTATGGTCCGAAAAATACGGTAAGTGGGTTTTGGGTTGCAGTTTGGGCACTCGGTCTCTAAAAGGTTCGCCATCACTGGCCCAGCTCTTTCTTACATTGAATTTCCTCTGCCACCCCAGCTCTGCACCTGCTCCTGGTATCTGACCTCTGATGTGCCTTTCTTCATCTCTAGACCTAAGATAATGGGACATAGCGTTAATCAGGAAACTCATGTCTGCCGTGCCACTTTTAGCTGCTTCATTAACATCCTGGCACATGATCTGAGCAGTGCTGAGCATTAACTAGCCTGCAGGCCCTGTTTCTAATTAAAACACCCCCCCCCCCAAAGAAACACAACGGAGAATTCTGCTTTCCTAGAGTTTGGTCTCGTGAACAGGGAGCTCCGATAGGGTCCAAAAGTCTCAGTGAAATTAATTGCGCTCTTCATCCTTCTCCATCGCAGGCAGCAGGACCTCTATCGCATCCTGAAAGCCTATACCATCTACCGGCCCGAAGAAGGTTACTGCCAAGCGCAAGCGCCTGTAGCTGCAGTTTTGCTGATGCATATGCCCGCAGAGGTGAGGAGCTGCTTCATTCACACTGCAGTTGCCAGTTTTAGAAAGCGTAGTTTCTCTGGGAAAGAACCACACTTCCTAGTCTTAATTTATATTTTCAGAATATTTTAGCAGGTTGGGGCATGTATATATAATAGTCGCCACACCTTGGAAGTCTTGTTTTGCACCAGGCATCCTGCTTTGTTGCATGGCAGGGTCTGTCCTTTTGAACTACCAGAGGGACGTTACCAGTTCCAGAAACTGGGTCCAGAGCATTGACAGTATCCATGTTTCCATGCAACGTCACGCACGTACGGTGTTAAAACATAACCATTACACTTTAACTGTCAACCATGATGGGATCTGGGTCTGTTCTCAAATTGTGACTTTGTTCTCCTTCTTTGGCTTTGCTACTAGCTCCGAGGTGTTACTTCTGTGTCATTGAAGCAACCTGGAAGCCCCGGGTTTGGGGAAGGTACAATGCAGGGGTCTTCAAACCTGGCAGCTTTTAAGACTTGTGGACTTCAACTCCCAGAATTCCTCAGCTGAGGAATTCTGGGAGTTGAAGTCCACAGGTCTTAAAAGCTGCCAAGTTTGAAGACCGCCGGTATAATGCCTCTGAATTGAATTTGCTGGCTTAGTTCACCTCACTGGAACGTTTTAACTGGGAGTTTGCTAGAATGCTGGTCTGCCCTGTACCCAACTGTGGCTGCTGCGATGATCTGGGCTAAAGATTCCTTGGTCTGTCTCCACAGCAAGCTTTCTGGTGCCTGGTGCAAATCTGTGAGAAATATCTTCCTGGATACTACAGTGCTGGATTGGTAAGTTTGACTGCATTCCCATAGAGCAGTGGTGGCGAACCTTTTAGAGACCGAGTGCCCAAACTGCAACCCAAAACCCACTTACTTATTGCTGGGTGCCAGGTGGGTGTGGCCCACTGGGTGGGTGTGGCTGTGGTGGTCATGGAAGATTGGGTGGGTGTGGCCAAGGTGGGTGTGGTCACCTTAATGTTGCTTATGGGGCGGGACACCTGTGGAGGGTGGGCAGGGTTGGGGGAGCTCCAGGTGGACTCTGGCAGGTGGGTCAGTAGGCAGGAGACTCATCCTGTGGGGTAAGGCGAGGCAGGGTGGGGGTGCCATTGCCATGGGGCAGGGCAAGGGCTGGGGCAGCTGCTGCCTGACACCACTGGCCCCCGCACACAGAGGCCAGTGAGCGCATGGGGGTGTCCGTCAGTAGCCACAGCCTGCCGGCCCCTCGACAGGCGTACTCTGGGACTCCACAGCCCGTCACCAGCAGTTCAAAGAAGCCGCTTCCGAGATGGATGGTCGGCCGACAGCTGAGGAGGCGATGCAGTGGATCGTGCCCAGGAAAAGGAGAGCATGCGAGGCCAGGAGGGACGGGAAGGGGGCGGGGCGGGAAACCAGCCGTGCCGGGATGCATCCGGCCACGTGGGACCTCGGCGAATTAGGTGGCTGGTTGAAGAGGGACAGTTGCCACCTCCGGGGCATGGCGCGGGTGCCCACAGAGAGAGCTCTGACTGCCGCCTCTGGCACCCGTGCCATAGGTTCGCCACCACTGCCATAGAGAAAAGCAGTTTAGAATTCTTCACTGGGAATGCTTTTTGTATTGCATGTAGTCCTTGCTTAACCATCGGCCGCTTGGCAACTGTTTGAAGTTACGATGGACGCCCCACCCACCCCACCCCAAAAGGAATTTGCAACCCATATTTGAGGTTCCGATGGCTGCGCCCTCCCTCTCCCCCTCCCCCTTGTATTCATGTGATTGCCTTTTGAGTGCTTGGCAACTGGCCCACATTTATGACCATTTGCAGTGTCCTGCAGAGACATGACTATGATTTACGATGGTTTCTGGCAGAAAAACAGACAGCGGGTTAGCTAATTGATATGCTTAACAACGGGCCGGGCATTTGCTTAAGAGCTGTTGCAAAACGAAATTGTAAAATTAGGTTGGTCAGGTGGATGCCTCAACTTAGGACCATCATAACTTACAGCGGAAAATCTTGGCTGGCTTGCAGTCATAAGTTGAGGACTACCTGTACACAGAAACTTCCAGTGTAAAGATCGGCGCTAGGGCTTCCCTTTCTTATTAAAATGCTGAAAGTCCTGGAAATAGAAGAAAAATAACATAACAGCTCTTTTTTTAAAGGATGGATTTTTTTAAAAAACAGCCAAAATAGATGTATACAAATAAATAAGTAAACGCGCAGGTAGTCCTCAACTTACAACAGTTCATTTAGTGACCATTCAAAGTTACAATGGCATTGAAAAAAGTGTCATGATCATTTTTCATAGTTATGACCATTGCAACTTCCCCCAATCAAATGATCAAAATTCAGACACTTGGCAACTGACTCATATTTATGACGTGCACGGTGTCCTGGGGTCATGTGATCACCTTTTGCAATCTTCCGACAAGCAAAGTCAAGGAGGAAGTCAGATTCATTTAACAACCATGTTACTAACTTACTAACACCTGTCGTGATTCACTTAACAACTATGGCAAGAAACGTCGTAATATGGGGCAACCTTCACTTAACGAATCACTTAGCAACAGAAATTTTGGGCTCAGTTGTGGTTGTAAATTGAGGACTACCTTGCTGGAAGCCTAACAAACCAGCTTTGATTTTAACACATTGTTGACTTAAAAAATAGGTTGCATCGATGAAAAATATTCATAGTTCACTGAATCTTGGCAGTGGAATCTTAAGAGTATTGGGGGATTTATGAATGGAAGGGTACCTGATTCAGTTGTTGGTTTCCAATCTGGCTGAAAGGGATGGAATTCCCTTATTAATTTTTACAGAAATTATAGTGCTTCTCGGTATGTTTTAAGGAAGACTTAGCATTGTTGTACTGGAGGATGGAACTTCCTGGAAAAGAGTGGGAGGCCCAGAGTTGGAAAAATAATCAGTAGGGCATTGAATTTGAAGACAACCCCCACCACCCCTTTGCAGCTCTTTAAAGGAGCTCATCCTTTTTTCAAGATTGTGCAGTTGCAGAGCAGTTTTGAAAATAGATGTCTTGCATTGAAGGAATTCCTGACAGATGCCACCTGCAAACTTTTTGCCTTCCACAGCTAGAATCAGTACTTCTTACAAAGAAATGCTCTTTTTTTTCTGTCGGGCCACCTCATCTCAGTTGTGTGTGTTTTTTTGGCAAGTTTCTTCTCCAACTTCTCACTTTCCCTTCTTTGCCACTCTGGGTCAACTTGAAATTTCATATTCTGTGACTGATCTTAAGACTGAGTTAAATCATGAGTTATCTGTCACGAGTAGGTCAGGTTCTGGCAGGTGTCTGTTGATGGGCAAAGCTGGGCCCTGCCGTGCCTCTGAGGGCAATCTGGGTTAGTTAATGGATTGAACTGAAAGGAGCAACACAATTTTTGCCTACAGGAACCTTGAATGGTTGCAACCACTTCAGTCTTGCAGATTGTATTGGGCCCCAGGTAGTGGGATGACCCCTATCATAAAGTTTATTTGACTTTGGTTTGGAATGTCACATGAGCCATGCTTTAGGGCTCAGTCTGGTGTCCCGGACTCAGCCAGTTGTGTGCTATGTTCAGCAAACGGTGGCTAAGCAAACAATAGCTTGGTGCAATATACTATTCAATTCTGCATCTCGTCTCCCCAACTTTCTTTGCTGCTGACAGAGCTTATAAACCCTGTCTTAGGCCTGGGAGAAGAAGATAAAAGCATTGGTGGGGGAAATACAGGCTATCCCAGTGATAGGCCACCTTGGCTCTTTGATGACTCATGGACTTCAACTCCCAGAATTCCTGAGCCAGCATGGCTAAGCACAGAAACCTGTCCATTTCTCCTCAGCATGGCTGGCTCAGGAATTCTGGGAGTTGAAGTCCGTGAGTTATAAAGCGGCCTAAGGCCTAGGCCAGGGGTAGGCCACCTTGGCTCTTTGATGACTTGTAGACTTCAACTCCCAGAATTCCTGAGCCAGCATGGCTAAGCACAGAAACCTCTCCATTTCTCCTCAGCATGGCTGGCTCAGGAATTCTGGGAGTTGAAGTCCGTGAGTTATAAAGCGGCCTAAGGCCTAGGCCAGGGGTAGGCCACCTTGGCTCTTTGATGACTCGTGGACTTCAACTCCCAGAATTCCTGAGCCAGCATGGCTAAGCATAGAAACCTCTCCATTTCTCCTCAGCATGGCTGGCTCAGGAATTCTGGGAGTTGAAGTCCACGAGTCATCGAAGAGCCAAGGTGGCCTACCCCTGGGCTATCCCCTCCAGAGCCCCTGAATTCACCTCAGATCCCATCTGTGCTTCTTGTTCAGGAGGCGATCCAGTTAGACGGGGAGATCTTCTTTGCACTTCTCCGACGAGCGTCTCCCATTGCCTATCGTCACCTGAAAAGATACAAGATCGACCCCATCTTGTATATGACCGAGTGGTTTATGTGCATCTTCTCCCGGACCTTGCCTTGGTGCTCCGTGTTACGCGTGTGGGACATGTTTTTCTGCGAAGGTGAGCCGTGACCTTCAGTTCTCTTTGGCTTTCTGTCAAGTTCTGCATGCCTGCTTCTTCCCTTACGCAGATTCCATCAAGAAGGGAGAAAAACCACAGTGATTCTGCAGTCTCTGATTCTCTACCCCCTCCTCCCCCCACAAAATGCTTTTAATTCACTGGATGGAGGAAAACCTACCCAACCATTATTTAAATAGTCCTGGCCAGCAGGTTGGCAGTCTTGATGGCTGTTTGACAAAACAAAAAACAAAAAAAAAAACGGGTGGAGGGGAGAGAAAGAGAAGAATTATATGATGTCAAATCTGGTCTGACATAATTATTCTCGAAATGGTACTGGGGATCATTCAATATGTTTACCAGGAGAACTAAGCTGATGAGTCAGATGTTCGTGAATTATGCATGGCATTGAAAACATGGATTTTGTCTGTCACCAGTGTGGACTGGTGCATTTTAACTTGGAATTTCATTGTATTCCATAAGGCTTGTCTTTGCAAAATGCTTGGAATGCTTGGAATCACAGCTGTGGTATTTATTTTATTCTTATTTCTTTATTCAATCGAGCCCACCTCAACCAAGCGACTCTGTGCTAGAACCCGGGATTATTAAACAAAAAATTGGATTATAGCAATACGTTCAGGATGGGCCAAATGATTCTCCGTGCAGGAGCTTATTATAGAATCCTTTCTGTTCTACAACAGCATTTCTCACCCTTGGCAACTTTAAGATGGATGGACTTCAACTCCCAGAATTCTCCAGCCAGCTTGTCTCCCAATTTGAGTGTCAGATTAAGATCACTTAGACCAGTGTTTTGCAACCTTGGCAACATTAAGATGTGTAGACTTCAGTTCCCAGAATTCCCTGCTGGTGGGGGAGTTCTGGGCATTGAAGTGCACCCATCTTAAAAGTTGCCAAGGTTGAGAAACACTGTTCTACAATGTAATGGGGATTACTCATTTAGTAAGCAATAAAATGCAGATTAGAGCCAGGGCTCAGTGGTACATTTTATTTATTTTATTTATTTATTTAGTTACATTTATATACCGCCCTATTCCCTGAGGACTCAGGGCGGTTTACAGGAAATTAAAAAATCCACCATACAAAAGTTAAAAAACCAAATTAAAAAATATTAAATTGACCCTGTATACTTAAAACCCCAATTAAAATTTCTCCTCAGCCTGGGCCCGAGAGCTCAAAGAGCCAGGTCTTCAGGCCCCGGCGGAATGATCGGAGGTCGGGGGCAGTCCTCAGCTCCACCGGCAGCTGGTTCCAGAGGGCAGGCGCTCCCACTGAGAAGGCCCTATCCCTGGGTGTCACCCGCCGGCAATCTCTCACCGGCGGCACCCTGAGCAGACCCTCCCTGTGGGAGCGCACTGGGCGAAGGGCGTTTGATGCTGGCAGCAGGTGTTCCCTCAAATAGCCCGGACCCAGGCCATGTAGGGCTTTATAGGTAATAACCAGCACCTTGAATTTCACCCGGAGGGCAACCGGAAGCCAATGCAGCTCGCGGAGTAGAGGTGTTACATGGGAGTATCGGGAGACCCCCATTACAACTCGCGCGGCCGCATTCTGCACCAGTTGAAGCCTCCGAGTGGTCTTCAAGGGCAGCCCCATGTAGAGAGCGTTACAGTAGTCCAGACGGGAGGTAACAAGCGCATGAGTAACTGTGCGTAGGGCGTCTCGGTCCAGATAGGGACGCAACTGGCGCACCAGGCGAACCTGTGCAAAAGCCCCCCTGGTCACGGCTCCTATGTGGTCTTCAAAATTGAGCCGTGAGTCCAGGAGGACGCCCAAGTTGCGAGCCCTATCAACGGGGGGTAACACCTCACCCCCCATCGTTAGAGGTGGAATAAGTTGGTTAACCCGAGATGCCGATATGCACAGCCACTCAGTCTTGGCGGGATTGAGACGAAGCCTGTTTCTCCCCATCCAGACCTGAACCGCCTCCAGGCACCGGGACATCACGGAGAGGGCATCGCTGGGTTGGTTCGGGGTGGAAAGAAAAAGTTGGGTATCATCAGCGTACTGGTGATACCCCACCCCGAAACCACGAATGATCTCGCCCAGCGGCTTCATATAGATGTTGAACAGGAGAGGCGAGAGGACCGACCCCTGAGGGACTCCACAAATGAGAGACCTCGGGGCGGATCTCTGCCTTCCTGTCAACACCGACTGCGAGCGGCCCTGGAGGTAGGAGGAGAACCACCGTAGAACGGTGCCTCCCACTCCCAACCCCCTGAGACGCCGCAGCAGGATACCATGGTCGATGGTATCGAAAGCCGCTGAGAGATCTAATAGGACCAGGACAGAGGAGCAACCCCTGTCCCTAGCCCTCCAGAGATCATTCACCAGCGCGACCAATGCCGTCTCCGTGCTGTGTCCGGGCCTGAAGCCCGATTGGTACGGGTCCAGATAATCAGTTTCCTCCAGGAACAGAGGGAGCTGATGCGCCACCACACTCTCAACAACCTTCGCCAGAAAGCGAAGGTTGGAGACTGGACGATAGTTGTTTAAAACAGCCGGGTCCAAAGCAGGCTTCTTGAGAAGGGGCCTCACCACCGCCTCCTTCAAGGCGGCAGGGAAGACACCCTCCTTCAAAGAAGCAGTTATTACTGCATGGAACCAGCCTCGTGTTCCCTCCCGAGCCGCATAAGCTAGCCAGGAGGGGCACGGATCCAACAAACAGGTGGTGGTGCTCAGTCTCCCCATGATCCTGTCCACATCATCAGGGGAAACAGGGTCGAACTCAGTCCAGATAACATGCTCAAGACCGCCTGATTCCTCCACGTCAGACTCTGCCCAGTCAGAGTCCAGCCCGGTCCGGATCCGAGCGATTTTGTCCGCCAGATGATGACTAAACTCCTCGGCTCGTCCCTGCAAGGGATCCTCTCTCACCTCCTGGTTAAGGAGGGAGCGAGTCACCCTAAACAGGGCGGCCGGGCGATTATCTGCGGACGCGATAAGGGCGGCAAAATAGTTAGACTTCGCCGTCCTTATCGCCGCAAGATAAGACCTTATAAAGGTTCTTAACTGCAATCGGTCGGATTCGGATCGGCTGGATCTCCAACCGCTCTCTAGACCTCGTCTCCGACGCTTCATCTCCCGGAGCTCCACAGAGAACCATGGGGCCCAACGGGATCTGCGCCGGGTCAGAGGTCGCATGGGTACAACGCAGTCAAGTGCCCTGGTGGCAGCCGTTTCCCAGGCCTCCACCAGAGCATCAACTGGGCTGTGGGTAAGGGTGATAGGTATAGGCCCAAGCGCCCTCTGGAACCGATCCGGGTCCATTAGGCGCCTGGGGCGGAACCACCTGAACGGTTCCGCCGCCCAGCGGCGGGGGGTGGCATGACGGAAAACCAGCCTCAGGAGGTGGTGATCTGACCATGACAGAGGGGTGATGGACGGGGAACCCCCTCCCAGATCGTCCAACCACTGTCCAGACAGGAACACCAGGTCGAGAGTATGATCCCCCTCATGGGTCGGGCCCTCAATAACCTGGGTCAGGCCCATGGCTGTCATGGAAGCCATGAACTCCCGAGCCAACTCTGACGACCCTCCCAGTGACGGCAGGTTGAAGTCACCCAGGACTATAAGCCTGGGGAACTCCACTGCCAACCCTGAGAGGGCGTCGAGCAGCTCAGGCAGGGCTGTTGCCACACAGCTGGGCGCCAGGTATGTAAGCAACAAGCCCAACTGAACCCGAGGACCACATCTCAAGAGGAGGGATTCACTCCCGGCCATCTGGACAATGGTGGCCTCCCGGGGACACAAAGTCTCCCGAATAACCACTGCCACTCCACCACCCCTGCCCTGAGCCCGCGGCTGGTGCAGCACCCGGAAACCCGGCGGGCATAACTCGGTGAGAGGCACCCCTCCCTCCGAGCCCAGCCAAGTTTCCGTGATGCACGCTAGATCCGCACATTCCTCCTCGATCAGGTTTTCCTAGCAGTTCGCAACGTACACCTTCACAAACACCCAGAGGCCCCTGATTGGTTGCCCATTGCTTAAAATGGGAGGCTGGCTTTGCGAGCCAAATTCAGCTAGGACTGTTAAAACTTCGTGACATGTCCTTTAGTGGACTTTGGTTCCTTCAACTACCTAAATTTTGCATTTGCAGCCCTACCGTTGGCCCTCTATTCCAACTTCCTGTGTCCCTTTTCTTTGATTTGCTCCTCCCTTCCCCTTCTTTATGTTCTCGCAGGAGTGAAGATAATTTTCCGGGTGGGCTTAGTGTTACTCCGGAACACCTTGGGGTCGGTGGACAAGCTGCGATCTTGTCAAGGCATGTATGAGACAATGGAGAAATTGCGAAATCTCCCCGTTCAGACCATGCAGGAGGAATACTTGGTCCACGAGGTGAGAACCCCAGCTTTTTTCTTTGTCACCTTTCTTTATTTGTATTGCTGCCCCGAAGTTTTCTGGCCATGTAACAACACGTGTTTTTTTTCAAATATACTGTAAGCCAGGGATGGGCAGCTATGATAACTTTACAACCAGTGGACTTCACCTCCCAGAATCCCTGAGCCAGCCACACTGCAGTCTACTTCAGTTGACCATTCCCTGGGCAGCGTCTCTTGTCCTCGACTCCCAAGGTCATCCCATTACATTCTCTTACGTCATCTCACAATTCCATTTCCCTGAGATCTTCAAGCCTGCTGAAATAGTCACATTTTGAATTTATTAATGGATTTTAAACTCAGATACTTAGTTGGGATGCCTAATGCTTCTTGAGTACCGTAGTTCTGCAGTAATTTGAAATTGGCTGATAAGCTTTGCCTGGCTTTTTTGCCGTGATGGGCACTGCTAGGTGTGTGTGTGTATGTGTGTTGGGGCAATATGCTGACTAAACTGCTTAGAGAGTGCTGTAAAGCACTTTGAAGCAGTATATAAATCTAAATGATATATGTGTGTGTGTGCGTGTGTGTGTATATATGTGTGTGTGTGTGTGTGTGTATATGTATGTTATGTATGTATAGGATCTGCTTCCACTGACAGAAATTTGGAATGAGATCTGCTCCTGGTTTTACATGTACTTCGTGACAAAGTCCTCAGCCGTAGACAGAAAGATGGATCGAAAGATGCCCCATGTAGTTAATCCTCCTTCTCCTCTTTCTTTCTCCCATCTGTTTCAGGTGATTAATCTTCCAGTCACCGAAGCCCTCATCGAGCGAGAGAATACCACCCAGCTAAAAAAATGGCGGGAAACTCGGGGGGAGCTTCAGTACAAGCCCTCCCGCCGACTCCATGGCTCGCGAGCCATCCTCGAGGAGCGCTACCGTATGAACCCTCCCCTGACTGCCAGTGCCAGCCTCCTGAGCCTCACGGGGCTAAAACACAGGGTTGCCCTAGGCAGCATCAGCGGCCCTTCCTTCTCCCCGGCTCATTCCATAAGTATCCTGGCTGAGTCCCCTTCCCCGGTCCCTCCTGCTGCCCAGAACCAGGTGGTGGTATCCGAAGGTCTTCATGCTTCCCTGCCTTCCCCTACCGGCAACAACACCCCCTTAGGTGGCCCTAAGAAAAGCAGCAGCAGCAGCAAAGCGGAGAAGCGGAAAGAGAAAGAGCGGGAGAAGCAAGAGAAGCTGGAGAAGGAGAAGCAGAAGCTGCAGAAGGAGCGGGAGAAGAAGCTGCAGAAGGAGCGGGAGAGGCAGGAAAAGGAGCGGGAGAAGAAGCAGCAGAAAGAACACACCAAAGAGGAGGCCAAGCTAAAGAAAGAAAAAAAGATGTCTTTGAGAAAGAAAGAACCCAAAGCAGCCCCTGAAGATGGAAAAGATGGGGAAACCCCGGGCGGGTCTGTGCTCCAGGACACTTATTTTTGAATAATACGGAGGGGTGGGACAACACAAGGCTGAACAATTCCCGAGGACCAAGAAGATGGCTGCCACTAGAGACGCAGTGTGGTTGAAGGGCCCAAAGGACCGGAGGGACGTACGCCAAAGGGACTCACTATTGGACCTGGGGAAACCCCCCCCCAGACTGAAGGTGAGAGAGTGCTGGAGGAGAAGTACTGAGGGTCCACGTGTGTTTTATCTCTTTCGTGTGCCTGAGGTGGGCTGGAGTGCCCCCATCCTGCTCTCCTCCACCGTAACGACCAGAGAGAAAAGGTCGTGTGGTAGCTGCTGTGTTCCATGCATGGATATGGAACTTGGTGGCCCCGGGTGAATTTCACCACAATCGACAGATGCAACTGCACTACCCTCCTCTGTTCCCTCCAAGCTGGGAGCCTAACCACGGAAGTAACTG
Organism: Vipera berus; assembly: GCF_964194415.1. NCBI lineage: Eukaryota > Metazoa > Chordata > Lepidosauria > Squamata > Viperidae > Vipera > Vipera berus. The sequence goes on from NC_138205.1 coordinate 14,673,537, forward strand.
CACTCTTTAACAAGTACTTTGTACGGAACCGCCTCCTTTTAAAACTGTCTAATCACTCCAGGGGTGACATCACCTCCCTGAGCAGAGAGGGAAAATATGGACTTCCCCAATATTAACGGACGCTTTCCGCCATTGCAAGGTGGATTGGCCCTTTTAACATTAATCGCATATTTTCCCCCAATTCTCCTCAAGCTGATGGGCTCCACAAGGCACTTAGGAAACATCCATCTCTCTGTCTCTCTGTCTCTGTCTCTCTGTCTCTGTCTCTCTCTGTCTCTCTCTCTCTCTGTCTCTCTCTCTGTCTCTCTCTCTCTCTCTCTCTCTCTCTCTCTCTCTCTCTCTCTCACACACACACACACACAGGTACTTCCCCTTGCATGGCTTTCTATAGACTAAGCTTGCTGCCTTGTCTCCTGGCCAAATCGCCTCTCTTTTCAGAACCGTTTGTTGATAGGCAGACATGGAACCAGGGTGGCTTCTTTGAGCTTGGACCATTCAGGAAAAAAAAGAGAAGCTCGGTCCTCTTGGCTTTCTACAACAATCTGTCTCAAAACCGTGGCGGGAGATTAAGGAAGCCAGGCTTGGCCAGTTGGCTATTCCTATATAAGGGATTCCTAGCAGTCAACAAGGGGGAAAAAATAAATAAATCTCAAGTTTCTAGAAAGGTTTGCTGCATTGGCTCAAGTAAAGAGAAGTAATTAGATTGGGCCTGAAAGAGAGGCTGCATTTCTTGGTTCTCTGTTTTTGGCATGTAGTCAAATAGTTTCAGTCAGAACAAAGAAGGGGGGGAAAAGGTCAATTTCCTGCCCTTCAGAAATAGCTTTTGGCAGAAACATTCCTGAGAAATCTAGGAGGGTAACCTTTGTCTGACTGCTTGCTATTTTGTCCAAAAGAGGTATTTACTTTTGGGGAGAATTTCCGTCCCCAAGAGGAGATTTGGGCAAACTCACTCCAAATGGCTATAGCTGTAAATTATTGAAATGTTTGTTACTGGATTACATTTAGCTTTTAATCCTATCCCTTAAAAACAAAAGATCCTTCTCCATTACAGAATAAATTCCTTAAGAATTAGTTTTTAACCTTCACTGATTTACTTAGTAAATGAAGATAACTGAGAATGTTTTCCTTTTTTAGTGCTGCTGCTCCCCTCTTCACAAAACCTACAGGGTTTCTTGAGCAGTGGCTGATAAAGCTGGTTTAAAACTGGCTTATAGCTTGTTGATGTAGATATTAACAAATACGATGCATGCTTGATTTCCTTGTCCCACAGAAATGGACCTTTAAAGCAGTGCTTCTCAACCTTAGCAACTTTTAACTCCCAGGATTCCCCAGCCAGCTTGGGGAAGTGGTTGAGGAATTCTGGGAGTTGAAGTCCACACATCTTAAAGCTGCCAGGATTGGGAAACACTATTTTAAAGTAATTGGAATGTATTTTGCTCTAGACATTTTTTTTCCTTGTGGTTCGCTGTGCGGCCACAATGGAGTTCTGTTTCCTTTTAAGGAACTACATGCCGATACTGCCTTGCAACCCTTTATTGGTGGAGCAGAAGGCAATTGTCAAAACTCTGGGTTTCTGTTCTATGCAGTCTAGGAAAATAATATTGGCAAGCCGTAGGGTTGATCAGCTTAGGAATGGTGGAAAGAGGTTTGGGGAGTTTGAAACTGGAAGATAAAATTCTTGCTGCCTTGGAAGCCAGACTGGGCTACAGTATTATGAGTCCATACTGGATTCGTGAGTTCCCAATTCTTCCGCAGCATCTTTTCCTTCTCTTGTGTCATGTTCTCTGCAGTTGTGAATAGTTTGAAAATCATGAGCCTGTTTCAGAATCTCACTTCCCCAAATATATCTGTACCAAATAGCAGTTTCTCTTTGGATTCACATCCCTAACAAAAATGTTCTGTTAAGACTATTTTCCTCTCTGTATATACTTTTTCTCTCTTAACACATATATTATATATATGTTTCAGTATTGTAATTATGTATACAGATACTTGGGATTTTTTTGATCTTATTTAATGGGACAGACACTGGAAATTAGGAATCCATCATCTCCCCATGCCTTATTGTTATTTTTAAAGGTTTTTTTTAACCACTGCCCCTAATTTGGTCAAGCAGTAAATTACAAATAACAACTCTTTGCTGTCCTACTTGTTAATACTTTTTCTTTGGTTTTTTTTAATAATTTGTGCTTCATTTTTATTAGATTCCCCACCCTCCTGCATTGCTTTGTTTAAAAATGTTAACAAAACAAAATGGAGACCACATTTGTTGAGTGTCTTTGTTAACCAAGGATTAACTGGACTGAAATTCCAACACTGGAAGGTTTTAAGAAGAGACTGGACAACCATTTGTCTGAAACAGTATAGGGTTTCCTGCCTGAGCAGGGGGTTGGACTAGAAGACCTCCAAGGCCCCTTCCAGTTCTGTTCTATTATTTCTGAATTAAGCTATTTATTTTTATGGGATTGTTCAGATCTAAAGCAGCGTTTTGTTTATTGAAGAAGTCCAGGCTCAGAAAGCCTGTACCATACAAATTTCGGTTAACCAGAAGGAGGTGGATTCAAACAACCCAGAGTGATTTAGATTTAGCCCTAAATAGACTAAATTGTGCTGGGAGTCAGACAGATTCCTTCTGGACAGCTAACTGCATACTCTGACATTTGTGACTGAAATCAAGTCCTAGAGAGGCTGTGGTTTTTCTAGGCCCTCCATCTCATTGTACTTTCTATCCCATGCCCTACAAGGGCAGAGAGCGAAATGGGCAGGGATGTGAGACTGTTTGCTTTTCCACTAAACATGCCCAAGGTTGTACCAAGCCTTGCGGTGCCATCGCAGATTTGTTTTCCCCTTCAGAGGGTAAAACTGTAGGAAATGGAAAGGGAGATTACAGCTCCTTTGGCAGCTGCCCAATGAATGATCCGATCATCCAAGACTCGTGTGGACAGGCCTGGCATAGAGGTGGAAGTCCTGGTTCACAGCAAAGCCTCCACTTGGCTCAGCTCTTCAAAGCATTTTATCCCTTGGGTCTCTTACCAGTTTTTTGGGCACATTGCACATCCTGTTCTTTTGAACAGTACCTGGATGGGCACCTGGTGGAATTTCATTTTGCTTTCCTGCTGATCGGTAATATGAAGTATGATGAATCTGCCACGGTCATCGGAGATTTGAACTTGCACACGTTTCGGTTGCAGTTCCTTAACCATTCCTAGGAGCTTAATTAGGCTGGGGAAGCCCTTTACTGGGAGGCTGTGATGCTGGTAAGGAAATACAGCGGTACCTTGGTACTCATCGTCAATTGGTTCTGGGAGGCATGATGAGTACCAAACAATTTTTTTAAAAAAATTCCATTTATATCCCGCCCTTCTCCGAAGACTCAGGGCGGCTTACAAGCTTAGCAGTAGCTTACAAGCTTTTCCCCATAAAGGAATATAGTGAGTCACAAGAGAGCCAACACCGACAAGTTCTAGCTGGGTATGTTGAGTACCAAACAAACCACGAGTACCGGGACAAAATTTTCATGTCAAAATGCACCGAGTACCAAATTGGGTGTTTCAAAGCAGCCGAGTACCAAGATACCACTGTAAATATTTCATCTCTCTTTTTTTTCTACAAGTAATTTCCATCAGATCCCTTCCCCTCTTCCTAGCCCATACATTGTGATTTTGTAGCCCTCCAGATGTTGAAGTCAACTCTTTGGGTTTAGCCCAGAGTTCCCCCCTGTACAGGATATACAGGTAGCCAACGGTGAATTGACAGCTGTACATCATCTGGAAAGTCATTTGTAACTCACATTGGTGAGTGTTCAAGTTTCCTTGGAAACATGGCAGAAGTAGGAAAGGAAAATGAAGCACTATATTGTGGAAGCTAAAACAAGGAGTAAAAGATAAAATATACTGGGATTATAATTATACCTATAATTATATATAATATATATTATATATAGAATTATACTGGGATTATCTTGAGAACCTGATTCTCCATTGTCTTTGTTGCCAACTGAAACCCCACCACCACCACTAAATTTTCATACGTATATTTGGCTTCATTTTAAATAAAGTACAGTAGTGTATGCTAGGCGTTTGCTCACAGCACACACTTCAGTATTATTCTTTTTTGGTGGATAGAAAATCTAAGATTTGAGATATTCTTCAGAATAAACATCTCATCTCTGCTGTCTGTCAAGTTTCCTGCAGAAGGGAAGCAGAGTGTTTTAATTAGCATGCCTGCACCACAGTGGCTATGCTGGCTAGTAGTTGTCAGTTGTAGCCCCAGCCATCTAGAATCTAGATCAGGGGTAGGCAACCTTGGCTCTTTTATAACTCGTAGACTTCAACTCCGAGAATTCCTGAGCCAGCTATGCTGAGGGGAAAGGGAGGTTTCCAAACTGAGCCATGCTGGCTCAGGAATTCTGGGAGTTGAAGTCCACGAGTCATAAAAGAGCCAAGGTTGCCTACCCCTGATCTAGATAGTATCAGACTGCAGAAGCCAGTTTAGATGGCCTTTTATTCCATGATTTATTCTAAACATACATTTGGGAACCTGTGCCCATTTTTGTTAGTGATAGGCCTCTGCTGTTTAGTATATATCTGGCTGCAGTATTTGTAGATCCCAATCCTGCCTAACAGAAAATAATATTTTGGCTCTTCCTGGAAAAGACCTTGGTTGTTTTTTTTTTTTGGGGGGGGGGGAATGAACCATGGTTTCATTTTGTTCACTAGACATTGGTGTAATCAAAACCCACAATAAGAAACCCACAAATGTCCCTTTCCCAAGAAGAGCTCTTCTTCCTGAATGTGGTGACTGCTGCAAAAAACAAAATGGCTCCCAACTTTTTCCAAAGACATATTTGTCAAAAAGCATTTAAAGAAGAACCAATATTTTGGAACAAGAAATATCTTTTTCACTGATGCCGACTCCACTGAAACTTTAGGTGCCTCCAAATTCATCGATCACAGCGAGTTGTTTGGGGATTGCCGATCGCCCTATTCAGAAGGCACCAAACTCTGACTTTCTGGGATGGGCTTCCCCTTTCGTTCCTGCCACTGTTTCCTAGCCCTTTTGACATCCTTCCCAAATTCCTGATGGAGGCAAGGGAAATCCACGTGACAGAATCGTATTTGTTCTACCGGTTTTGGAGACGGGAAGGGAAGGCCTGTGGCCTTGCAACTTGCTTCTTCCTTTGAGTACTTTTGGCTCTTCAAGTGGTGAAATTGGCCTTCTAGCTCAGTAACCAGCGCTCGGAGGTACTCAAATCCCGCCCTGCTCAGAGCACGCACCCAGTCTTCCATGGTCTCTTGATCCTCAGCTGCCATCTTATAGGTCTGATCAGGGAAGTCATCAGGGTAGCAGATTTTAAAAGTATGAGGCTCAGAGGAGGATTCCTGCAACTCCACCGTGCAGCCTTCTAACACGATGAGCTGACAAGAGGCCCGGTCCCCAGGCTGTTCCCAGCAGATAAGAACATTTCCTCGGAGCTCACACCAGCAGCGCTGATAAGAAGCGGTGTGGTTATTTTTCTTGTAAAGGACGCCCTGCCGGTCTGGGGGCTGGTCCAGGTGAGAAGAGGCAAGAATGCTGGCGATGTGGAGTTTGGTGGCGGCCTGGCTCTGAAACTGGAGAGAAAAATCACAGAAAACAGGGATGAGGGAACCTAGAAGAAGAAGAAGAAGATGAAGGAGCTAAAAGAGGAACTGAGCTGAGTATTTTTCCTTAAGCCGGGCTTCCAAAAGTGTGGAATTACATTTCCCCGAGCAACCTGGGCATGTTATAGTTCACTAGCGAAGGATGCTTAAAGGTAAAGGTTCCCCCGCACATGCGTGCTAGTCGTTTCCGACTCTAGGGGCCGGTGCTCATCTCCGTTTCAAAGCCAAAGAGCCAGCGCTTGTCCGAGGACATCTCCGTGGTCATGTGGCCGGCATGACTAGACGCCAAAGGTGCACGGAACGCTGTTACCTTCCCACCATAGTGGTCCCTATTTTTTACTTGCATTTTTATGTGCTTTCGAACTGCTAGGTTGGCAGAAGCTGGGACAAGTAACAGGCGCTCACTCTGCTACGCGACACTCGGGATTCGACCTGCCAAACTGCCGACCTTCTGATTGACAAGCTCAGCGTCCTAACCCACTGAGCCACCGCATCCCACGAAGGATGCTTAAGCCATGTTTAATAGCAAGCCAAAGAAGATCATCTAACCTGGATACCGATGATCTCAAGCAATAGCCACAATGGTGCAGTAGTTAGAATGCAGTATTGCAGGCTAACTCTGTCAACATCCAGCAGTTCGATTCTCACCAGATCAAAGTTGACTCAGCTTTCCATCCTTCCAAGGTCAATAAAACGAGGACCCAGACTGGTGGAGGCAATATGCCTGCTCTGTAAACCGCTTAGAGAGGGCTGTAAAGCACTGTGGAGCAGTATGTAAGTCCAAGTGCTATTGATGTTGCTATGCTCCCTTTGCTTTAAGAAATGGTAGACAGCCATTCCAAACTCTCTACCGATTTTGAGGCACTACAGAGAAGTTCTTTCTCTTTGGCCATTGTGGTCATCTAGTCATGTTCTGCTCCCACCACCTTTGCACCTGTTGGAGGTGTGAGTCCAAGAGCACTAATATTTTAAGTGCCTCGTGACCTACTAAGCATAAGGGGCCAGTGGGATGTAGCTAAAGCAGTCTTTCTCAACCTTAGCAACTTTTCAAGATGCATGGATTTCAACTCCCAGAATTCCTTAGCCAGCATGATTGGCTGGAGAATTCTGGGTATTGAAGTCTACACGTCTTAACCTTCCCAAGGTTGAGAAACATTGAACGAGAGCATTATGCATTTACTCCCTGCACCCTCCTCAATCACTCCAGTCTCGGGAATGTTCATGGGAATACTTCAGCCTCCAACACTGAGGTGCCCAACAGCTGACCTAGTTTTGACCACAGAGGGAGGAAAAGAAAATTACCATTTTTTTCTGCTGCTTGGTTTAGAAGGAGGAAGTGGCAGAATTCTTGTCGATTTCACCTAGTGGAGGGGGGGGGGGAAAACATGCAAGTCAGTTTTCAAGACATGTTAGCGTTTCAATAGTGCTCTATTTCTTTGGTGAAGTTATTTTTTTAAAAAAATAATAATTGGAAAACAGTGACAAGAGAGGCATGTTTCTGACACACACACACACACACACACGCACACACACACACTAACGGTAGGTAGGTAGGTGGGGGTGGTGTTTGCCTACCTTGAAAGGAAATGCAGCAGATGAACCAGGTATTATTGCTAGCACTATTAGACAACACTATTTTTGATATTGAATAGGAAAAGAGGGAGGGAGGGAGGGACCTTTCTGGTGGGCTGGGGGTGGGGGTGGGCAGAGCAAGGATGACAATGTAACTAAACCACAATTTACTTGGGTTTGGCTGAGATATGACTTTCCTGGACAGCCAGTTTGATGTAGTGATTAAGACATCAGGCTAGAAAATAGGAGACCATGAGTTCTAGTCCTGCTTTGTGCACCATGGACTAGTCACTTTCAGCTCTGAGAACAAGACAATGGCAAACCGCTTCCAAAAACCCTTGCCAAGAAAATGGCCAGGATATATCCAATGAGTCACTGGAGTCAAAAATTGATTTGAAAGCACCAAAAATTGCCAGCTTCATCACTGTGACTTGTAACCTGTCAAACAGCCCTATAATTTATTGACTATTGTAAAGGTAAACTGATTGGGTGGCATCCCATTGAGCGCTGATAGGCAGACAATGATCCGAATCTATAATAATCTCAGAGAGAGATTAAGGAGCAGATTCTCCTAGCGGCCCTTACCTTCTTGTATTGGAAAGTTTTGTTTTAAAATAAAGATAAGAGGCTGAGAGCCAGAGAAAGATAAAGGAATAGCATCTTCCTCCTGATCGAAGTCTGAATCTGTTAGGGCAAGAATTCAAGAAGCTTGACAACTTCTTGAATTCTGGGAGTTGTCGTCCGCACCTCTTCAAGTTGTCAAGATATCAAAATATTGTTTTAGGAGATGGAGAAAAAAATACAGGGAAGCAAACAAAATGCTTTGCTTCAGGAATCTGTGTTGTTCCCGAGGAATTAGGTATAGGCAAAACTATTTTAAGTTTTTATCGTTTCTGAAATGTATTCTCTCTATGCAACCTCAGTATTTGTATTTTATTTTATTTCTTGCAATTTTATAAGCAGCTACTTCTACATTGGATCCAGACCAATGGCTTTGCTCAGAGGTTCATATTGTCCTTTATATTTTTTCTAAAGTGCTCTGAAATTTGAGTAGGTTTATATTCCTCCCCCTTTTTTTGCCAATGAATGTTTGGCTTGGGAGAATTTAATGCTAAAAATTGTTTCTTCCTCAACTTGCATTTAAATTATCTCTAGAGGGACTACCTCCTCAACACTAAAGTTCCAGGATTTGGCGCTCTAGATTTTTATTTTTTCTTTTAAATTGGCAGACGAGCAACATAGCTTAGGGGATCCTCTGTCTCACATATACTGGAGAAGGATGCCAAGTAGGGGTGCCCCTTTGAAAACAGTCGGAACTAGCAAGCCACTGCACCAAGACAGGAGAAAGAGGTAGGATATACAGGTAGTTCTCGACTTACAACAGTTCATTTAGTGAATGTACAAAGTTACAACAGCCCTGAAAATAGTGACTTATGACCATTTTTCACACTTAACCACTGTTGCAGCATTCCCCCATGGTCACATGTTCAAAATTTGGAGACTTGGCGACTGACTCATATTTATTACAGTTGGACTGTCCCAGGATCACGTGATCACCTTTTGCAATCTTTTTACATCCTTCCATTCCCCACCATCCAGTCAGAGCTGAAGAAGCTTCTTGAATCAGAAGGGAAATGTCTTCAAAGAAAAACAAGAAAGTCCAGTTGCCTCCTGAAAAAGCATCTTTGGGGTAGGATGTAAAAGCAAACCCAAAATTGGAAACCGAGGACATGGGAATGAAAGGAAAAAGACGGCGAAAAAGCGAAGTGATTTGAATGAGGAAGTATAGCAATAATTTCACAAAAAACTGGTGAAGTAATACAGGCGGATGAAAAGAGACTTTGGAGAGTGGAAAGGCTGATACAAGGGGAATTAAAAATCTACGCTGAAGTAGTACAAAAAAAAACATCATCAGAAAAAGCCTTAAGCTTTTGAGCATGAAAGGAAAGTGGATTGCAAGGAAAGGGAAAGTGACCAATTCTTTAATCGTATGTCTCCTGCGTCACACTGCTTGAGGTAATGACATGCAGCCTTCAGACATGCCCAAATGCGGACTTAAAATAGTGGTGCAGGATTCTGAGTTTGTCCAAACAAACAAACAAACTTTCAAAGGAGGCTGGGTAGGGCACTTTCAGGGACATTTAAGGTAAATTAATCACAAGATCCAGATAGGATAATGAGAGAAAAATAGGACATGCAAGCAGTTGCCAAAGGTATTTTGCCCTTACCTTTTGGGCCAAATTCTTCAGGTTTTCCCCTTAGATTTTCCGCCAGGACAGTTTTCCTTTTAATTCAAAAGCAATAATTTCCTAGGTGAAGAGGGTGGAGCTATACGTTCTCTATTCAAGTGGTACTGAAGTCATTTGATCTCTTGGTCCAGAGTGACAAGAGATAAGAGCAGGAAATGACTTTGATCACAGTTTCTTGTTTACTTCATCCATATCTCCCCTGAAATGTGTTTAAAGGAACAAATGGCTAGAAAAAGGAAGATAACTTGACCACAAGCTAGAGCTTTTTCTGGTCCTAAAGGGAACCAGTTTTAGGAGGAAAATGAACTGAATATAACACAAATTGCTCTGCAAAACGTTTGTGAACTTTTGTGAATTTTATGCAGAATTGACTTGGGAGGCCAGTGTGTGGTGTAGTTGGTTCACATGGTGTAGTAAGATGGAGGGTTTGTTTTGTCACTGTGTGTTGTGGGGTGGGAGCACAAAGGGAGGCTCAGCTAATCTCAATGTACACATAGTTGTACTTTGACAATAAAGGTTCATTTCATTATAAACTTTGCAGGTGTGTAAAGCAAAGAAAGGAAAGCTGAAGTGAAATCATAAGCATTGTCAGTTTCACTTAGTGATCACTTGGCTTAATTACTATGTTGTCAGTTCAAATTGTAGTCACTAAACAAGAAATAGCTATAGCTGACAAATTTTTGGTAAGTTGATCTGCATATGTTATGGCAGATCTCCTCAATGTAATGTCCTCCTGAGGTATCCGATTTCAGTTCTACAAGTCTTAGGCTGGCTATGCTGCTTGACAATTCCCATGCTGTATTTACATGACACCATGAACAAATGAATGAACTTTATCTGGTTATTATATAATATGTTACAGTATGTGAAAATGGGGCTAAGTAAACCCTGTGTAAATTAACCATGGACATGGATAATCTATGTGGAAACAGATCTTTGCGGACAACTGTTATATGACAAAATGTGTTTCTGTGTATCATTGCCCACACATCTGTTGGGTACCCAATTTCGGTAAGCTGCATTAGGGGAACATCTGGAGGATCCTGCCCTTGGTCTCATTTTCAGCATCAAGTATAGAGAAAAGACAATTACTACGTATATCACTATCAGGAAGAATAATGATACCTGTGACTCATAAGATGATATAGTATTGGATTTAATGCCCGTCAATCCATCAGCCAGGTGGTAGCCACAATCTTTTCAAATTTGGCAATTTTTAAGGTGGATGGACTTCAACTCCCAAAATTCCACACATTTTCAAAGTTGCCAAGTTTGAAAAAGAGAGATAAAACTACAGCTTCGGCACTGAACTGAAATAAGGAAGGGCAGCACTTCTGGGTGGAAGAAAGCATATGGATTCTATTTTTGCACGAGAACATTGGATGAGTCTTACCACAATAAGGTCTGAACTGCTGAAGAACCCCAGCAAATTATTCTCTTTTGATCCAAACTAGACTTTTAGGGATGAATGTATGTCCTCTTCTATTTCATGATATCCAGGTAACTGAGGAGCAAACTGACCAGTAAACCTAAGAGTCCAGGTTTTGCTTAAACATAGCAACTGGTTTAATAGGATAGTTGTAGTGGCCGGATATCTCTAATCAAGCTCTTTTGCTGAAGTTGCATCTCCATAATTGTATAAGGCTCTCTGCATGCTTTAACTGGTGGAACACTGGAGGATAAATTACCTAAGCTAAGTGTGAATAAATCTGGTTAATATTTGACTGGAACCAATCAAGAAAAGGTGAAAGCAATAGATATATTGGGAAGGCAACAAAAGGGGGAGGGGGATTAGCAAATCACTTCCTTATTGTTGCCACAAAAAAACATTTGTCAAGTTGCCAGGAGCCAAGATTGATTCAAGGAAAAGTTTCCCTAGGGAATTAAATAATTTTATGAACAGCTCTGTAGATTCATCTAATTCTGGATATTATGTACAGTACATCAGAGCAAGAGGCATTCAGTAACTAAGAAGCAGTGTAAAGAAACATTGGCTATTCTTTTCTACGGAGATTCTATCATCCAGGTCATGGTTGTCCCAAAGATACTTCTTCAAAAGGCAACTGGCCTTTGTTTTTCCTTGAAGACTTTTCGCTTCTCATCCAAGAAGCTTCTTCAGTTCTGAAGAACTGAAGGCTATTCTTCCTTATTTAGAGTCTAATAAAAATAGACTTCCTCTGGCTATGGAGTTTTTATCTAGCAATTAGAATTAATAGTAGGTCCATTTTTCACAAATTTATTTATTTAAAACATTTACATAGCTGCCCATCTTTCAACCAACTCTGGGATCTTCCCAATCAGACGGGATTTCTTTACATTTCTTCCAAGTTTTCTTGGAACAGCAGCACTTCTTAATCGCAACGACTACATCATTTGCGTTCATTACACATCCGTCATTGAATAGAATAGAGCTGGAAGGGACCTTGGAGGCCTTCTAGTCCAGCCCCCTGCTCAAGCAGAACCTCCTATACCATTTCAGACAAGTGACTGTCTAGTCTCTTCTTAAAAACCTCCAGTGTTGGAGCGCCCACAACTTCTGGTGGCAAGCCTTTCCACTGGTATTGCATAAGTGTTGAGGCTATTAATTTAATTGTATTTTAATCTGTATATTGTATCTCTTTTTTAATTTGCCCTGTAAACCGCCCTGAGTCCTTCGGGAAAAGGGCGGTATATAAATCGAATAAAATAAATAAATAAATAAATAAATACAGATTTCAGAAAAGAGCGGAAAAAAGCCAGCAAGGGCTGAAATATAAATATACTATTCCTCCTAACAGGAGGAGCTCCAGAAAGGGCGAAACTATTATTGAGCCGAGAGATCCAATTAAAATAATAATAATCCTCTCTAGCCATCGCGGCATTTTATGAGAAAGAGAAAGGCTTGGCTTCCTGCCGCCAGTTTTGCCCACACTTCCCTTCGGCCAGGTTGGGCAATGAAGTCACGGGTTGCCAGAAACAACGTCACTTCCTGTGCGCCGAGGGAGAAAATGTCTCCACCTATCGCATCATATCCGGCTCGAATGGCAGCAGGAGTCTGATGTCGATTTCTGCGCAGCGCTGCTGGGAGGCTTCGGGTGCTGTGGTTGCAGCCGCCTAGGTACGACCCGGGTCGTGTGTAAGGGGATGGGACGGAGAGGAAGGTGCAAACCCGCCAATTTAAATTTAGGGACTCGCGGGGCCCCCTTGGAGAATGGGAGGAATGGGGGTTCCGGTGGTCCCTAAATCAGGGGTCTTCAAACTTGGCCCTTTTATGACTTGTGGACTTCAACTCCCAGGATTCCTCAGCCAGCATGCCTGGCTGAGGAATTCTGGGAGTTGAAGTCCACAAGTCATAAAAGGGCCAAGTTTGAAGACCCCTGCCCTAAATGAACGTCGAGGTCGCCTCCTGCGTGTCTTCAAACGCGGTTGCTTTAGTGCAGACGTTGATTAGATGCACGAGAAAAGTCGTGGGGAACCCCCGTTGGCTCCCATACGTTTTATTGGTCCCTTACATTCAATTCTCCAGGTTGCCCAGTTGAGAAAGTATTCGGCGGGCTTCCGTTGACATTAATGGAGACGGTTTTGGAGTTCAAGGCAGGGAAGGGAACTTATTTTAAGAGATGGCAACAAAAGCCTCATTTTTGGAAGTAATGGTTTCTTGTCTTTCTTGCCTCCAAAAGAAAGGGGAGAATTGTTGTCCGTAAACTGGGTTTAGCCTGGCGCAGGTGCCAGTCAGAACCAGAAACGAGAGGCGGTTCAAGGAACTTTTATTGAAATACTTCAACAAAAAGGTCTCGGCAGCTAAAGGAGCCAAGACCCCGGACCCTATAACAAATACCAATTTTATACAGCTATGATTAAGGAAGTTAACTCCCTAAGAATCAATCATTCGTTGGTTCCTTGACAGATGTTTCCTTTGATTGGATTCTTCTACTTTACCTTCCTTCTTCATACGTTGCATGTTTATGCTAATAAACTTTCTTATCAAAAGGGTTGTGTTTTATTATTATAATAAGCCAGAGGTTACCAAAGTTTATGTCTATGTGCCTCAGCTAGCATTATTCTAACAGCGTCCTTCTAACTCAGGGATCTTCAAACTTGGCCCTTTGATGACTTGTGGACTTCAACTCCCAGAATTCCTCAGCCAGGCACGCTGGCTGAGGAATTCTGGGAGTCGAAGTCCACAAGTCATCAAAGGGCCAAGTTTAAAGACCCCTGTATCTAACTTGTAGCTTTGTTGTTGCTAGGCCCTAGTGTCCCACCATTCGTTACTGGTCTTGTTACTCATTGCAGCTGCAATTTTCTGCCTCAGCAAATCCTTTAACAAACTTTCCAATTCCAACCTGAGACCTTCAGAATGAAGGATTGTTCCTGTTATAACATTTGGGAATGCCTATTTGGAGTAAAACCATTATGAGGGAGTATGCAGAATTTTTTTAGATTGTGATATTTTGGGCAGTGTTTTGGTTTTGAGAATTCTTCAGTTATATTACCCAAAGGGTAGACAATATGTATTGTGTGCATCTACGCTGGTATGGGTAGCAAAGGCAGAGTTGACAGCTACTTGTTTACAAACTTTCCCCAGAGGCAGTGTGTAGTAATGATAAGGTCCTTATCAGTGGAGAGAGACCAGCATTCTGATAAAGCTGCATATGACACTTATCAAAACTGCCAAGTTCGTGTTTTGGAAGAAGCTCAGTTTGTATCAGTTTGTTAAGTCTCTTTGCTGTTGATTTGGGTTGCGTTTTACAGGGTCGTCATGTCAAAACGGAAAGTCACATTTGAAGACCAAGGTGATGATGATGAAGAGGAGATGAGTCTCCCAAAGAAGAAGGTGAAATAAACCTTTCTAACACCTTTGCCTAATCTGAGCTGTTCTGCCTGTTTTTGGTTAGAGTTCCTATCAGTACTGATCAATCTAGTGGTAGGAGCTCCTCAAAATTGTAGGACAAACCACCTGGATGGAACTTGGGTTGAGGAAGGATATTCTTTAACTTGAGATCCCAGAAAATAAAGCTAAGGGCAAACTTTTCATAACAGTGTTTTTCAATTTGGCAACTCATAAGAGATAGATGGATTTTAACTCATGCTGGCTGGGTTATTCTGGTAGTTGAAGTCTGTACATCCTAAAGTTACCACATTTGAAAAACACCAATCTGTGAAGTTGAAGGGTTATAGGGATAGACCTAAATGCAGGCAGTCCTCAATTTACAACCATTTGTTTAGTGACCATGTTAAGTTACCACAGCACTGAAAAAAGTACGACCATTGCAGCATCCCCATGGTCACATGATCAAAATTTGGATGCCTGGCAACTGACTCATATTTATGGCGGTTGCAATGTCCCGGGGTCATGTGATCACCTTTTGTGACCTTCTGACAAGCAAAGTCAATGGGGAAGCCACATTGACTTAACAGCTATGTTACTAACTTAACAACTGTAATGCAGTCATTTGTTAACAACTGTGTCAAGAAAGGTCATAAAATGTGCCCAAACTCCCCTAAGTGTCTTGCTTAGCAACGGAAATTTTGGGCTCAGTTATGGATGTAAGTCCAGGACTGCCTGTAAGTGCCTCAGGTTATCAGGGGAAAAAATAAAGCTACAGAGACTAACTTGCTAATTTGAAGAGTTAGCTAATTTGTAACTTGACAATTGGGGGAAAACAGATAAATGCTGAACTTCTGCATTCACTTCATCTCTTGAGCAGCTGGTGGAACCTGCCATTGGAGGGCCAGGCAGCCGTTTTAAAGGCAAGCATTCATTGGACAGCGATGAGGAAGATGAAGAAGATGAAGGGCAGGGTAGTAAATATGACATCCTTGCATCAGATGATGTGGAAGGTAAGTAGGGAACTGTATTTATTATAGATTTCAGTAATCAGAACTTCCATATTCTTTCCTCTCTCTGTTAAAAAAAAAGTCAGTAGTCCCCAATATTGTGGATTTTTTTTTAGGAGGCAGTTAAGACACACTGAATTCTGTGGTGACCCACCACGTAATCTTCAAATCTCGATAAGAAGAAATGTCTTGAAGATTTTATCATTCAAGTAGAATGATGATTTTGGAGCAGAAGGCTTCATATTTACACTTTCTACTCCAGTAATTTACTGTTTGTTAACTCTGTTAAAAATTAAAGTTCAGTATTTTTATTGGTGTCAAGGTCAATCAGAAATTAATCTGCTTGCTTTATCTTTTTAGGGCAGGAATCTGCCACGATTGACTATGAAGATGGTATCCGGATCACCCCTTTCAATTTACAAGAGGAGATGGAAGAAGGTCATTTTGATTCAGAAGGCAACTATTTCTTGAAAAAAGAGGCAGTGATTCGGGACAATTGGTTGGACAACATAGATTGGGTAGGTCTTTTTCGGTAGACTTGAAGGGAAGATGACCAGTGCAATATATATATAAGGTTTAGGGAATTTTAGTTTAGAAAGAAGGCAGATAAGAGATGGATACATTATTCATTCAGTTTTGTTTATTTAGCTTGCTATTCCTCCAGCTCCTAAAGTCTCACAGTTGCTATGGAAAAAGTGTGCATAAACATTATTTGAAGTAAATGTAGGGGACTTTTAGGACTGTGAAAGGAAATATCATGGCAGAATTCTCTGCCATCCACTCCATAATGGTCATCAGTTTAAACCAGTGTTTCTCAACCCTGGCAACTTTAAGATGTGTGGACTTCAATTCCCAGAATTCCCTAGCTCCCCCTACATAATACCACTCCACCAATAAAAATTGAGAGCAATATTGACAGATGGAAGTGTGCTTGCCAAAAACCGAAATAACTGCCAGGATAAGCCATTTGTGTTCTTTTTCCAGACCTAGAATCCATTTTAATCCATAATATAGGTAGTTCTTGACTACCGATCACAATTGAGCCCAAAATCTCTGTTGTTAAGTGAGACACTTGTTAAGTGAATTTTGCGCCATTTTATGATCTTTCTCGCCACAGTTGTTAAGTGAATCACTGCAGTTGATAAGTTAGTAATAGCAATAGCACTTAGACTTATATACCGCCTTCACAGTGCTTTACAGCCCTCTCTAAGCGGTTTGACAGAGCCTCTTGCCCCGAGGGCCTAGTCAACCTTGAGCCTCTCAGAATCAAACTCCTGCAGTGAGTTAACCTGTAATGGTGCATTCTAACCACTGCGCCGCCACGACTCTTACGGTTGTTAAGTGAATCTGACTTCCCCATTGATTTTGCTGGTCCAAAGGATCACATGAGCTTAGGGACACAGCAACGGTCATAAGTGTGAACCCGTTGCCAAGCAATTGAATTTTGATCACATGATCATGGGGAGGCTACAAAGGTCGTAAATGTAAAAAATTTATTTATTTATTATTGGGACTTATATGCCGCCCTATCTCCCCAAGGACTCAGGGCGGCTAACAACAATAAAATAAAATAATACAAAAGTTAAAAAGAAATTAAATTAATGGCCCCAGTAGAATAAATTAAAATTAAAATTAAGTTAAAAATTAAAAACATAATTAAAATCCCAGGTCAGCCTGATGGAAAAGGAGTGTTTTGAGGCTGCGGCGAAAGGATCGGAGATCCAGGGCCATCCGAAGCTCAAGGGGGAGTTGCTTCCATAGGGCTGGCACTCCCACAGAGAAGGCCCTCCCCCTCGGGGTCGCCAGCCGACATTGTCTAGCCGACGGCACCCTGAGGAGGCCCTCTTTGTGTGAGCGCACTGGGCGATGGGAAGTCGTTCCCGGCAACAGATGGTCCTGCAAGTATCCCGGGCCTAAGCCATGTAGGGCTTTAAAAGTAAGTACCAGCGCCTTAAATCTAAGTCACTTTTTTCAGTGCCGCTGTAACTTTGAACGGTCGCCGAATCAACTGTAAGTTGAGGACGACATATATATATCCTATATCTCGCTTTTCCCCTTTCCCTTATCTATGCTGTTCTGATTTTCACCAGGTCAAGATAAAGGAACAGCCTCCCGGACAGAAGAAACCATTCAATTCTGCAGATAACAAGGAAGAAGATGAAGAGGACGATGACGATGACGACGATGATCTTGAGGTAGGCCGGA
The DNA here is from genome assembly GCF_964194415.1 of Vipera berus. Taxonomy (NCBI): domain Eukaryota; kingdom Metazoa; phylum Chordata; class Lepidosauria; order Squamata; family Viperidae; genus Vipera; species Vipera berus. The sequence continues at coordinate 14,691,022 of NC_138205.1, forward strand.
CACCTCTGGAGAAGAAAGAACTTCTGGAAAGAATGGTAGACTTAATGTTACCCGGCGAGACGGTAGCTCGAGCCATTCAAAGGTTTGGAGACAAGGGTGGCCCCAAAAGTAGTGGACGTCAGCGGAAGCCCTGGGCCCGCCTCAAAGTAGACGAAGCTGATCCACCCGAGGAAGAGGATCCCCAGAAGCCTGGGTCCCCTGAGCGGAAAGAGCAACTGGAACAGCTGTCGGGGCTGGCTGACCAAATGGTAGCTCGGGGTGTCTATGAGATCTACCAGGAAACCCGGGAGAAGCTGGCCGTGAGACTCCGGGCTTTGCAGCAACCTCCTCCGGCACCTTCCTCTGCCGAACCGGAACTCGATATGTTTGCTGAGGAGATCGATGAAGCCAAACTAGGGGAGAAGACATCAGCAGGTAAGCGTCCTATGCGGGGGAGGGGGGGTGGGCAACAGTGTTCTGGGAGGAGCTGGATTGGAAACACGAGACGGTTTGCTGATTTTTATCATAGCAGACGAGGGGTCACTTCTTGGGGTGTTTTTCACTATGTTGAGGGGAAATTTCCTCTCAAGACTTGCAAAGCTGTGTGTCAAGAGCTTATTTGGGAAAGCATTGAAATGTACAACCCTCTCATCTAACACACTCAACAATCCTTAACTCCGTATTTTTCCACCTTGGGGACTTTTTAAGAAGTGTGGACTTCAGTTCCCAGAAGCCCCCAGCCAGCATGGGATTCTGGGAGTTGAAGTCCACATATCTTAAAGTTCCCAAGGTTGAGAAACGCTGCCTTAACTGTCTGATGTTCGGAATGGGCGGGGGGGGGGCAGTGTAGGTGTCTTTTATTAGGAAATTTAGGAAAATTTCTTCTGAGATATGTGCTTATTCTCCAACTACAGGATGTCAGGTGCGTGGGGAGAGTGATGATAACACACTCTCTGAGGTGATGTGGGAATATAAGTGGGAGAACACAAACACATCTGAACTTTATGGACCCTTCAGCAGCTCTCAGATGCAGGTAAGAGACCAAAGGAGGATAGATGAACTTCTTGTTCGCTTCCTCACTTTGTATCTGTTTTTCTCTATCTGTTCACTATCCTATTAATGTCCTTTCCCCCCCCCATTGGTGCAGATATCCTTTCCCCTTCTCCAGTATCTCATTTATCTTTCTTTTTCCCCGGGTGACTTTTAAAAAGTGCATCTTTCTACAATTCTGTTCATTTTGATTGCCATCTATTTAGTGCTGCTGGTTGTTTGATTTTGCACTTGTATGTAAATCTTTGTTTACGTTGAATACAGGTAGTCCTCGACTTACAACTGTTCATTTAGTGACTGTTCAAAGTTACAGCGGCACTGAAAAAAAAGACCATTTTTCACACGACCGTAGCAGGCATCCCCATGGTCATCTGATCGAAATTCAGACGCTTGACAACTGACATTTATGACGGTCGCAGTGTCCTGGGCTCATGCGATCCCCTTTTGCGACCTTCTGACAAGCAAAGTCAACGGAGAAACCAGATTCACTTAACAACCGTGTTACTAATCTTAACAACTGCACTGATTCACGTAACAACTGTGGCAAGAAAAGTCGTAAAATGGGGCAAAGCTCACTTAACAAATTTCTCACTTAGCAACATAAATTTTGGGCTCAATTGTGGTTGTAAGTCGAGGACTACCTGTACTGAGGGAAGAAGGCTTCGGTTGGTGCACATTATTTTGGCTTTTCTTCCTGGCAATTGTGAGAAGGAAAGCCTGTTCCTAGGAAGATTTCCATATTGACAACCCTATGCATCAGAGGGATTTTTAATCACTTGTCACATTTACATTGTTCATGGTCATAGTTTATTTCCTTGGTCAGAATTCCTTTCTGGACAGTACATTTGCTGTGGGGATGGTGCTTGAGAATTACTTTTGATTGATACAGCATCACTGACCCCAATTTTCATAGTAGCACACCCCAGGTGCATCTTTTGGAATCTGTTCTATTCCTGACATCCTGTGAATGACAATGATTCCCTTATTAGAATTTAAAAGTAACCTAAGCCAAGGGCAAGGGGACGCAGTGGCTCAGTGGGTTAGGACACTGAGCTTGTCGATCAGAAGGTCGGCAGTTTGGCGGGTCGAATCCCCAGTGCCGCGTAACAGAGTGAGCGCCTGTTACTTGTCCCAGCTTCTGCCAACCTAGTAGTTCGAAAGCATGTAAAAATGCAAGTAGAAAAATAGGGACCACTACGGTGGGAAGGTAACAGCGCTCCGTGCGCCTTTGGCGTCTAGTCATGCCGGCCACATGACCACAGAGACGTCCTCGGACAAGCGCTGGCTCTTCGGCTTTGAAAAGGAGATGAGCACCGGCCCCTAGAGTCGGAAACGACTGGCACGCCTGTGCGGGGGAACCTTTACCTTACCTTTTAAGCTAAGGGCAGCATATTGGCAGTTTTGAGTGTAGGATCAGAAATGGTGCGCAGCCTTCGGTTTCCTTGGAATTACCAGATCTGTGATAAATGATCTTCCAGCCCTTTATTAGCAAATCATTTGTGATTTAATACGGTTTGATTTGTTCTAATATGGTCCTTGGTGGAGCAGTGGGCTAATGCCTCCTTAAGTAACACCAGCTGCCTGCAATTAGTGCAGGTTCACATCCCACCAGGCTCAAGGTTGACTCAGCCTTCCATCCTTCCGAGGTAGGTAAAATGAGGACCCAGATTGTTGGGGGCAATAAGCTGACTTTGTAATAGTGCCGCTGGGGGGGGGGGCGAAAGCCCTAATAAGCAGGCATTTACATAGAACGAAGGCTATTGCTAAGCACACATTGGTTTGTGCTTAAATTGTAAGCCGCCCTGAGTCTTCGGAGAAGGGCGGGATATAAATGGGATTAAAATAAAATAAAATAAAATAAAAATATTGGCTAAGGGCATTTCAGGATGACCCTTTTGATAACGCTGCCAATTAAGTGACCCTCTTCGACATTGGTTGCCCCTCTCATGAGGTTCCGTGCCAGATTTTGCTCCGTTTTCGTTCATGAATGAAGGCAGATATATACTGTCACAGGATCCCATCTGGGTCGGTCACCAGGACCAGAGGTTTTGGCTTCCGAGCTTTCAGACTCGTTCTGGAGTCCACCCTCGGGGAACTTCTCTCTAGCACAGCCTGTTTTCTTTCCTTTTCTTCTTTTCCCTGCCCTCCCTCTCTCTTTTCTTTCAATTTCTCTTTTCTGTCTCTTCAGGACTGGGTATCCCAAGGCTATTTCCCTGATGGGGTTTACTGCCGGAAGGCGGATAATTCCGAGGGCCAGTTCTACAATTCCAAGCGGATTGATTTTGATCTCTACACATGATCGGAACCCACCTCCTGTTCTGCCGAGCGCGAGGGATAGAGTTCAACCCAGCGACAGACTCAAAGAACTTGCCAGACTTTGGGGAGAGGTGTGGGGGGGTGTGAGGGCAAGGGGACGATACGTCTGTGTGTGTGTGTGTGTGGGTGCACTTGCCGAGGGGAAGAGGGGTTTGATTCATCATTTAAATGTGAGGATGTTTGGGATTTTGTGACAAAAATAAAATAACTTTAAATTGGCTTGGTTAGTCAGCTCTCTCTATTTTCCTGCTGGCTATTACGTCCCTTGCTGTAAGTTTTGTGTAGGTCAGGGGTAGGCAACCTTGGCTCTTTTATGACTCGTGGACTTCAACTCCCAGAATTCCTGAGCCAGCATGGCTCAGGTTGGAAACCTTTCCATTTCTCCTCAGCGTGGCTGGCTCAGGAATTCTGGGAGTTGAAGTCCACAAGTCATAAAGCGGCCTAGGCCAGAGGCAGGCAACCTTGGCTCTTTTATGACTCATGGACTTCAACTCCCAGAATTCCTGAGCCAGCATGGCTCAGCTTGGAAACTCCCTTTCCCCTCACCATGGCTGGCTCAGGAATTCTGGGAGTTGAAGTCCACAAGTCATAAAAGAGCCAAGGTTGCCTACCCTGTTGTAGGGTAACGGTTGCCAGATACAAATAATCTTGTACAGATAGTCCTCGACTTAGGAGCAGAATTGAGCCCAGCACTTCTGCTGCTAAACAAGACAGTTACAACCTTTCTTGCCACAGTTTTAAGTGAGTTACTGCAGTTGTTAAATTAGTAACACGGTTGCTAGGTGAATCTGGCTTTCCCATTGACTTTGTCAGAAGATCGCAAAAGGAGGAATCACATGACTTTGGGACACTGCAACCGTCATAAATACATGCCAGTTGCCAAGGGTCTACATTTTGATCACGGGATCACGCGGATGCTGTCACAGTGTGAAAAACAGTCATATGCCTCTCTTCAGTGCCATTGTAACTTTGGACCGTCACTAAACAAATGGTTGTAAATTGAGGATTATCTCTATGGATGCAGGATTACTTGGGCATGGCTCATTAACCAGAACTAGTAGGATCACATCCTTCCTATCAGCTGCAGCAGTCAACGTGATTGTTGGTGGAAAATAACACTTTTCCCCTACTAAATGAATGCTTGTAAGTCAAGGACTACCTGAGATAGGTTCTTTCAGCCCAGCGTTTTTAATTTTTTCATGTGATAATTGAAGCTTCTGCTACTCACTAGTCCACAGCTCATTAAACAAGGAAAATGTTTTTTAATAGATAAATACACAGATTTAAAAACACAGAAAAGATAGATGACTAGCCTAATGGGCCTAGAATAAAATCAACATATTTTATACTCAGGCTTGCTTAGTTTACAGCCATATAGTCACATCGATTGTCGTTAGATTTATAGAAAGGAAATTATCTTTTCATCCCTTAAAAATAAAATTTCAGATTTGGGAACATCGCTCTAAATCAGGGGTCTTCAAACTCGGCCCTTTTATGACTCATGGACTTCAACTCCCAGAATTCCTCAGCCAGCATGCCTGGCTGAGAAATTTTGGGAGTTGAAGTCCATGAGTCATAAAAGGGCCGAGTTTGAAGACCTCTGCTCTAAATAGTTCTCTGGATGGACTCAGCAAATTTATGGCAACTGAGGTAGAATCTGCTATTGTAGCAAGATAGTAATGATTAAGTAAATGGATGCCTCAAAAGTATTCCCTTAAGACAGGTGGGCGACTATGGCCCTTTATAACCTGTAGGCCTCAACTCCCAGAATTCCTGGCTGGCTCAGGAATTCTGGGAATTGAAGTCCACGAATTGTAAATGGCCATAGTTGCCCACTCCTGCCTTAAGAGATTCTTTGCAAGTTCAAAAAAGCCTTCAAGATGGGTTCTTTTATATAATATCAAAAGATCTGCTGATGAGACAGAATGATTCTATCACGTTAAAGAAAAGATTTAATATTTTTTTTTTAAGATAAACTGTATGTTAAAACTTTTCAATAAAAAAAAAAGATTTAATATTTTTATGACTAAGCAAGTTGTAAGCAATCTGATGGAAATGTTTGCTAACCATCTTGAAATCCATATTTCTCGAAATTCAACTTGAGCCAGCTCATTGGCACAGGAAGGAAACTATGGCAAATTATTTGAGCAATCAATCCTTTACTGTGTCTAATGAAGCAAGCTAGAGGTAGATAGATGAGTTAAAAAATAGAATGGATCAGGAAGGGGATAAGAACCTCAATTTGAGAGATAGTCTTGGTGGTTCTTATCCCTTCCCCTCACTCTCCTGGGGAGATGAACCATATCTCATGGTCTCTTCATAGAATTTCTGTGAAAATTTCTGCGATTGATTATTCCTCTATAGCTTTATTCTTGGAAGGTTAGCTTTTTGTTTCCTGTGAATTTTAGTTGTCCCTGCCAGGAAGCAGATGTCGTATGTTCCCACAATTTGTGTGATTCCTACAGCTGATTACTCCGCAGCAGAGTAAATTTGGCCCTTTTTGTGGAAAGAAATGAAATTAAGCCTATTCAGTAAATCAGGCTGAAGTTCTAGCCAGTTTTGGTTTTTTAACCACAACTTTGAGCAATGCCATGGCTAGAAAGCTTGCCTGCCAATATCCATCTTTAGGACGCAAGTAGTCTTTGACTCACAACCATTTGTTTAGTGACCATTTAAGGTTACAACGGCACTGAAAAAAGTGACTTAGCGACCATTTTTTCATATTTACGACCATTGCAGCATCCCCGTGGTCACGTGATCAAAATTCAGATGCTTGGCAACTGACTCATATTTATGACGGTTGCAGTGTTCTGGAGTCATGTGATCAGCTTTTGCGACCTTCTGACAAGCAAAACCAGTGGGGAAGCCAGCTTCGCTTAACAACTGTGTTACGAACTTAAGAGCTGCAATAATTCACTTAACAGCTGTGGCAAGAAAGGTGATAAAATGAGGCAAAGCTCAACAACTCTCTTGCTTGGAAATGTTGGGGTCAATTGTAGTCGCAAGTCGAGGACCAGTGCCTTTGAACAGCGGAGAATCTAGTTGGGAATTTTGACTAAGAGGCATTGATAAGATTCCCTGTCAATTTTTCTTAACACCCGTCAAGCAAAATTTTCCTAGGATGGAATTGTAGGAGCGAAACCAGCATTGCCTGTGAGAGTTTTGCCCACTGGGTTCGCCGATAGCAGTAATGCCAAACACTTTTGGCTCGGCATGTCAAAAATTTAGAAAATGGCTACCTTGACCTCTGCTACTGTATCTCACACACACTGAAACACAAAGACCGGACAACGGAGACCTCCTCTCTGGACTCTGAAAATCGCACAAGAGGGTCCTGGTCTTGTGGGGTCTCTGGAAACTCCAAAAGCTGCACAGGGATGCTCACATAATTTTTGGAGCCCTCAGGGGCCACACCAGCAGGATCCTCTTGAGTGACTTCCAAAGGGTCCAGAAGCTTGCCACGTCGCCCAAAAATAGCCTGCCATGTCACCTGTGACGTGTGTGTCAAAGGTCTGCCATCGTCAGCCTACAGCATTAAGCACACACTGGTCAGGAGGAAAAAAGGACCATATAATCACCCCGGTGCTCAACATACCACAGGAAGTGATTTAGAAATACTTTGGCTACAGATTGCACAAAGGGTGGCCAAAGCAGAAGTTGGAAGAACTAAGAATGTTGGGAGGAAATATATATTGGGCGCGCGAAGAAAAGGAAGTGAGATGCAGAGGAGTCACTGAAGAGGCTGAGAGAGATGAAGCCACACATTATGGGTCCTTTCACCAAAGTGAAGCTCTTCTACCAAGCCGTGTTCCTTCTTTGCCTCGGCTGCGGTACGTAGCAGAGCACTGTTGGGTTTGGTGGTTCGGGAGCAAGGCAACAGGTGACCTGAGAAGTACCAGATTTACCTGGCCTTTCATAGATTTCAGAGCATTTCCCAGCTTGGGGGATAGGGAATTATTACTCCTTTATACAACTAGATCAGCATCTTTCATCCAGAACGGGAGAATTGGTTAGGGAGGGTTGATAATTTCCATCCAAAGTAAAGAAGGCCGAGTTGCAAGGGTTGGACATCCCCCTGCAAAATGGAGAGCCTAGAGATGCTCTTGAATTAATTTCAGTAAGGATCACGTATTGGTCTTTTGAAAAAAAAAGGAAAGGTAATATTAGCATAGAAGCTCTTAAGTTTTGCACTGGCTGAACGTTGAGAGGATCGCTAAATATCGCTTCAACTTAGCCCTTCTATCAATCTCTGCAAAGTGGGTTAAATGCTCCTAGATTGAGCCACACAAGCGAGGCTGTGAGACAATGGTGTGCTTAGATTTGTTTAAATTCACTGATCTTTGAAGGAGGGCGTCCTACATCTTACCCGATCTGAGCAGTTTTTATAAAATTAATATTTCTTTAATACTTAATATAAAAAGTAGCATTAGAAAAGATTGGTGTCTATTGCCCCCAGCTCCGGAATTAATTTTCACTGATAGCCTGTTTTGTTTTCTGCCTAAGGAGTTTTCAAGACAATTATTAAAATAGGGGATTGCTTTTAAGCTCCCTTAACTTTTTCTACAGAATTATGCAAAAATCACTGCCTGAGGAGATTATAACATAAGGAACATTCCAAGGCTTTATAAAATGTCATGTTATCCATTTCAGAACATGAAAGATGTAGTCTAATAATGCCATCAATTTATACCTCTCTTTCAACTTTACCTGCTTGTAAAAGGACACAGTATTTCATCCTAATGAACTCCAATTTAATCTGGAGCACTCTAAGCATCTTAAACTAATCCTGGACAGCAGCTAAGAACTTGTGACGCCAGACCAAATGGAAGGAAAAGATAGTGCCAGCTTTTAAATACAATAATTTTTCCAGGAAGGGTGTGTAAAACACATGATTTCAAACTGTTTTGAGGATGAAATTTCCCATTCTGAGATCAAAACTGCTGTACTGAACATTCTGGGAGTATTTTGAACTTGGAACAATAATTTACGAAGTGTGAAACATTTTCAAAATACTTGAAACAGCCTATATTATGTCATTAAAAACAGCCATTTCAGATTTGATATGCTTCAAAATAAGTTGCCTCTAGTTCTTTGCATAATTCAAAGTGCTTTGGATTCCTTTTATGTAGTAAATTCTATTTTTAATCCAGTGTCATTTGCATTCCATTTTTAACTCTATTGTACTTAATCTATCGGGTTTTATTCTGCATATTTTTATAACAGTTTTTACTTGTGTTGATTTATTCTAAGCCATTTTTGATTACTTCTCTGAATTCTAAACTAAGAATAGGTGAGGGGGAAAAAGAGCAGGTTGTACCACTTTCATCTGAATATGGATATTTCATTTTTTTATTTATAATTTGTTTTATTCAATTTGGACGCCATCCAATTCTGACTGGGTAGTACACAAATAATAAATCAGGGTGGGATACAGGCAAATATTCAGATAGAAAACACAAGTAGCAAATGCCTGCAAGGGGGGTTCCTGTCTCATCTCAAGCAAGGAGACTAATCAGGTCTTTAAGGCTTTATGGAACATCAGCTAGGTGAAGCAGCATTAATTTTGGGAGGATGGGGTGTAGAATATCATTCCAAAGGCCAGGCACCACAACAGAAAGAGAAGGCACACTTCCTGGGTCCCAGTGGATGGCATTGTTAATTGAAAGTATCTAGAATGTGCAACTCTGCCAATATAGAATGCTCAAATGGAAACCACGGGAGATAGATGGTCATATAATTTGGGCCTATGCCAGGGGTGTCAAACTCAATTTCATTGAGGGCCGCATCAGCATTGCGGTTGCCCTCAGGGGGCCGGGTGGGTGTGGCCAGGGTGGGCGTGGCTAGAGTGCGTATGGCCTACTGGGTGGGCGTGGCCAGCTCTACATCGTTCGCATCAAGGGTGCCTATGGGGGCCCGGGCAGGAGTGGGACAGATCTGAGGGTCTCTGGGCCAGGGCCAAGGAAGTGGGGGCCGTTCCCTCACTGTTTCCAGGATGGCTTCGCGGGCCACATGAAACCACTTCGCAGGCCGGATCTGGCCCCCGGGCCTTGTGTTTGACATGTCTGGCCTATGCCATGTAGGACTTTATTGGCAATAACCAGCACCTTCATTCACACCCAGAAACAGACTGGCAACCGCTGCAGCTTGTAGAGCAAGAGTGGTACAGGGCATATTGAGGCATACACATCACTGACCGCACAGCTGCAGTCTGGACTGATTGAAGCTTCTGAATGGTTGTCAAGGGCAGCCCCATGCACAGTCATTGCAGTAGTCAAGTTCTGAAGTGACTAGGGTGTGAATGACAGTCCAAAGTGTCTCCTAGACCAAAAAGGGTGGGACTGATACATCAGATGGAGGTGAACAAAGTCCCCCTTGAGTAGGCTGAGTCTGAAGGATCTTCAGATTATATGCTACTTATGAGTGAGGACGTGCTACTGCATCTAAGTATGGATGGAAAGTTTTTGGGTCCCTAAAGCTCAAAGCCATTCAGATCCAACTACAGGTCACCTTTCTGGCTGCCAGAGCAACCCGGGAAGGACTTTGATCCAAAGACTAACAGAGCAGAGAACTTTTTCCTCGGGTGTCACCAACCCAAGCCTAACCAAATCATATAACAAGACTGAGCCCCAGGCATTTCAGCTCAAATATCCTTCTCAAAGGTCCTGAAGATGTATTTGCCTGACCCTCCCCATCAGAACTGGGTCACCCATGGCTATCAATGGACGCCATAAGGGCATGGGCAGCAATTCCAAACATGATCTTTAAGTCCAACTCAACCAGAAGACTTCGCATTGCATTATCTCCAGAGCAAAACTAAAAACCTTGTAGGGATAACATTACTGAGCATACACAAAAAAATCTTTCTGCTTGTTTCTACATGCTCAAATGAGAGAGAGGGAGTGAGTGAGGGAGGGAGGGAGAGAGAGAGAGAGAGAGAGAGAGAGAGAGAGAGAGAGAGAGAGAGAGAGGTTATATTTCACAAATACAGATAGTCCTTGCTTAATGATGGTAATTGGGATGGGTAACTCCATTTCTGAGTGATGTGATTGTAAACTGTGATGTTGTGTGACTGCACAGACTTACAAAGACGGTTGCAGCAGTTCTGGCTGCCATTGTTAAGCAAGTCACCTAAAGGTGACATCAAGCAACTGACTTGTGACCTCTTGCTGGCTTCTCCTTCACTTGGCTTGTCAGAACCATCAGAGAAGGTCACAGATGGCAATCAAATGATTATGAAACGCTGCAACTGTCATAATGGTGCGCCTGAACTACGAGGGTCGGTTGTAAGTCTCATTCAGCAGCATTGTAATTTCCAACAGTCACTGAACAACTAGTTGTTAGGTGAGGACTACCTATACATTCTCTTTCACTAAGACTTTATTTTGAAAATTCAAGGATATTTATCCCTCAGACTGAAATGATCTATCTGGGCCTATTTCCAGTATGTCCCACACTTCAAACAGCCAATTTTTTTTAGAGGAATCTATGCAAGCTGTGTCCCTAAGTAATATTTATTTACTTGTTTATTTGTCATATTTTGATGCTTCTACAATCAAAAGGAGCTGTGGCTCGCATAGGAAAAGAAAATACAAGATGGGGGGGGAGACAGAGATTACGGTCCTGCAAGTTTATACAACATGTCCCTCAAGTAGAGAGTATTCGTGTTTATATGATGTATGATGGGACATGTGTGTTTTAGTGCTCACTTGTGAATAGTTGTGTAGAGTGGGGCAAGATTGCCTGTGTGGCCTAAGTTCTATCAGGGTTGGTGTTTGAGCTCTTCACCAAGTAAAAAACATGATGCCTTTAGCTGCTCTTTGCCAGAATGTAATGGAATGTAATCTGGATTCCCAGCAGGGAGGGGCTGCATTCCTGAGGACCAAGAGACAGCGAAGTTTAGATATGAGTGTCTTGCCTGTCTGTGTGGATGGGGGCGGTCTTAGGGATTCTTTGATTGGGCTGTTTACTAATGGCTCTGTGGCAGTTTCTTGATTGGGGTATTGCTTACTTGACTGTTGGTCTGAAGGTGACCTCGGAGTTAATCTATGCTGATCCTTGGTGGAGCAGTGGGCTAATGCCTCCTTAAGTAACACCAGCTGCCTGCAATTAGTGCAGGTTCGCGTCCCACCAGGCTCAAGGTTGACTCAGCCTTCCATCCTTCCGAGGTAGGTAAAATGAGGACTCAGATTGTTGGGGGCAATAAGCTGACTTTGTAATAATGCCGCTTGGGGGGGGGGCGAAAGCCCTAATAAGCAGGCATATACATAGAATGAAGGCTATTGCTAAGCACATTGGTTTGTGCTTAAATTGTAAGCCGCCCTGAGTCTTCGGAGAAGGGCGGGATATAAATGGGATTAAAAAAAAAATCTGAGTGCTGATTACTGGTGCTGGAGTCTTACCCTCTTTTGGGCTGGTTGATTGTCTCTTTTGCATAATCTATAGATGTTGTTATTGTCCATGTGTCTATCGATGGCTGATTTGTCAGAGTGCCAGGCTTCTAGAAATTCCCTGGCATTTTTGGATTTGACCTAGACTAGGATTGTCACATTTTCCCAATTGAAACTATGGTTAAATCTGTTGTGAAATTAAAGACGTTTTGTCATGCCTTTTGACTGCCAGTTGGTGTTCATTAATTTCAGCAATAGACTAACTCCAAGGTCACCTTCAGACCAACAATCAAGTACGCAATACCCCAATCAAGAAACTGCCACAGAGCCATTAGTAAACAGCCCAACCAAAGAATCCCTAAGCCTGACCCCATCCACACAGACAGGCAAGAGACCAGAATATAAACCGACAGCAAACTGCACTCCTTACTAGCACTGATGATGATGTGACCTAGTTAGGGTAATGAAAGGTCTGCAAGAAAACAAGCAAGCTCAGAGAGCACCAAGGACCCCCCCATTTCAACCCTGATTTACAAATATTCCCCTTCATTGGAAATTTTTAGATAGTTTGGTTGGGATGAAGAGGCTCAGGACAGCTCTTCTCCAGAGATTCTCACAGAACATATCTTTATTGATGCTAGTTGTTTGCTTTAGTTTGGCAAGAGGAACAATAAAGGAAATTGCTGTGGAGTAACTCAGCTCGTTTTGGAGCCTGACAACGTCTTGCACTGTGTTGTGATTCAGGGTCAGCCTGTGGGTTCGGCAGTTGGGTTGGATGACTCAGAGGAGGAGGGGGGTGTTGAAGAGCTTGCTGAGGGGGTTGGAGAGCTTGCTGAGGGGGTTGGAGAGCTTGCTGATGAGAGCCCTCAGCCAGGCCCCTCCCACCTGGTCACGACGGAGACCCAGCTGTGTGAGCCTGACAGCGTGGATGAAGATGACCCACAGCTGGCCCTGTTCAAGGACGCCCGACGCAGGAGGCAGTCAATCAGGAGTAAACAGAGGAAGGCAATGGGGCACCTCGGAAGGAGGCAGAGAGAAGCCACGCCCTGAACTGTATAAAAGGGGAATGCGTGGGAGGGCTGGTTTGCTGAAGGCAAACGCTTGAATAGTTCCTGTTTCATAGCTCCTTTTTCATGGTTGGTGTCTTGTTTTGCTCTGTTTTATGTTAATAAATTTGGCAGGCTTAATTCCAGCCTCTTGCCCTTTGTAAAGGGGTTGTCCCTGCCTTTTCTGCAGGGCCGGTAGCAGGCTGGTACAGAACACACTGTTGCACTCCTCGATCAAGGCTTCTAGTCCTTCAGAAGACATTGCAACTCTTATTGACTGCTTCTCTGGTTCTTTCCTGTTCTTGCTGACCGTATTATCCAGGCAGCCAAAGAGGAACAGCGAATTCATTTGCTTTTTTTTTTTAATGAGCAGACATGCTGCTTATTCTAACATCTGATTCAGCTGGGGCTTTTGTGACACTACTGGGTCACTACTGGGCACCGAGGGCATCTTGCTCAAGAAAAGTCACAGTGATGTAGACAGCAAGGGGACCTATGTGCCTGGAAGTTCATTTTCTATGGCAGCCCTGTGATTTTCTGAGAAAGGACTGCTGTGAGTCACTAAAGAAAGTGAAAGAGTTATTCACGATAATGGACTTCTACTCTCTAACATACAGTTCTGATGCATTTTGTGGGCTTTAAAAGTAAGGGTTTTTTTTAAAAAAAACCTGGAATCAAATTGTCTGTCTATGGGGTAGCTGTAGAAGAGATATAGATTGGTGGAAAAGAAAAATATGTGATTTATCAATTCTGAAGGAATTGGGGGCAGGCAAGATGTTTCAAATGTAGCCACTTTCCTCTGCCTTCATATGTGCCTCAAAACAAAGTGCATTTTGTGGTTAAAAAAAGATGAAATGAAATGGAAATGGAAAAAGTGAAAGCTTTGTTCTAACGCAGCCAGAGAGATCTAGGAGTTTCTCTAGATATTTTGTATGTTCAAAGCATATGATCCATTTTATTGGGTGTATTCACATGACACCTTCAACCACTCTGGAGAAACATGAATACTTAACCATCATTGTGCCCTGAGTGGTACTAATCACACTGCTTGATAATTTTCCTGTGGGAATCTTTTTTAAAAATTTTTTAAAAAATAAGACTTTAAAAATTGATAGTAAGGGAACTAAAGGCTAATAGAAAGTCAAGTTTGTGTTCTTCTCACAACAATTAAAGGAGAAGAACACAAACTTGACTTTCAAGTCTTGACTCAAGCAAATTATTCCAACATTAGACCTATTGTAAAATATTTTTGAAAATGGGCTCAGAGGTTAATATTAATAGCGACATCTGCCTCTATGAAAAGACTGTGTCTCTGGAGAGATATTATGGAAGAGAAACAGGTTTTACCTCAGCAGACTGAGACTGAGCTGAAAGTGCATTTACAAATGACAGGATACAAGAATGACATGGAAAAAGTGTTATACTGGACATACAGCTGATTTTTAATAAATAAAAGAGATATACAGACAATTAACCATGAGAATCACCTGGATAATTTTCCTATCTTGGATTTACAAAAGAGGCTTGTTAAAATTTTGAATCTCATGAGAAGGGACAAAGAAAAAAAAATGAAAAGAAAACAAGTTCTACAACATGATTTGAACGGACTAAAGATTAAGGTTTTTAGTAGTAAAAGGAAGGAATATAAAGTTGGTTTATTTGATCAAGTTTAAAATAAGTAAGTTGTTCTTTCTGGTAGTCTTTAATGGGCTTTTGCTGACTCTAGATTGATGCTTTATGGATTTCTGTATAGGTAAGAGATGGGATATGGAAAGAATAGATTGTTGTATTTTAAGAGGAGGTAATGTTGTTAAAAGGGACGTGGTGGCTCAGTGGTTTAGGACGCTGAGCTTGTCGATCAGAAGGTCGGCAGTTTGGCGGGTCGAATCCCGAGTGCCGTGTAACAGAGTGAGCGCCTGTTACTTGTCCCAGCTTCTGCCAACCTAGAAGTTCAAAAGCACGTAAAAATGCAAGTAGAAAAATAGGGACCACTATGGGGGGAAGGTAACAGCGTTCTGTGCGCCTTTGGCGTCTAGTCATGTCGGCCACATGACCACGGAGACGTCCTCGGACAAGCGCTGGCTCTTCGGCTTTGAAATGGAGATGAGCACCGGCCCCTAGAGTTGGAAACGACTAGCACGCATGTGCAGGGGAACCTTTACCTTTAACCTAATGTTGTTAAAATTATTTATGCTCGTGATGAAGTTAGGAAATTTACTTTCCTTTCCTTTACTACATTCTTAATTTTTTTTTCACTTTTTTCCTTTTTTTTGCACCTTATGCTCTTTGTTTATATTCTTCTAATTTTTTTAGTTTGTATGAGTTTTTAACTGATGTAATTATAATCTTTAATAAAATTAGTATTGAACAAACAACATCTTGCTAGTCAAGAATCAGGGGCATGTGTAGTTTTGACCACTCCAGTATGCTCATGTAACACCATAACTTTGTGAGCTGCTGTGGCTCTCATAGGCTTCTGCATGCAATTCAAGGTGTTGTTTATTACCTTTAAAGCCCTACATGTCCTGGGTACAGGTTATTTCCAGGGTTGCCATTCCTAGCAGTATTCTCAGAGTGCTTCAGGTAGCCTAGGTCAGGGATAGGCAACCTTGGCTCTTTTATGCCTCGTGGACTTCAACACCCAGAATTCCTGAGCCAGCCATGTTGGCTCAGGAATTCTGGGAGTTGAAGTCCGCGAGTCATAAAAGAGCCAAGGTTGCCTACCCCTGGCCTAGATAAACAGAATCACCACGTGGGCTTCAGAAAGCATAAAACAGCTCTCTCCTGAAGTATGCATGGCCCCAAATCTGTTGCCCTTTCGCAAAGGTGTGAAAGTTGTCTGTTCCCCCAGGCACCGGAGCTAGAAAATTAATTATGGGGGCTGTAATATGGATACATATGATTAGCGGTTTCGTGATTTTACAATCTGGATTTATCTGTTCTTTTTAATTTAATGAAAAGTCAAACTTGTTTTTATTTTGCTGTTCCACAAAAGTTTCTTGGATAGGTATGTGGCCATGTCAAATGGATTAATAAAAATTGGATTAATAATATAAATAAATCCTGGCGAAATGCTTATTGTGTTTGAGCTGAACCAGGAGTGGGCTGCAGCCCGTAGGTTGGGGACCCCTGGTATAGAAACCCTGAAGGACACCAGATTGCCTAACTCTGCCTCAGAACACACCAGTGTACAATAGTTACCTCAGAATTATACAACCATAGGGCTAGAAAGGACTTTGGAAGTCTTTTGGACCAACCCCCTGCTCAAGAGTAACACCTAATCAGTATGAAATCTGTCTAGCTCAGGGGTAGGCAACCTCGGCTCTTTTATGACTCATGGACTTCAACTCCCAGAATTCCTGAGTCACCTCATAAAAGAGCCGAGGTTGCCTACCCCTGGTCTAGCTGTATATTCTTACAGTGGACAAATCCATATTGGAAGTCCACAAGCAGACACAATAGGTTAGCTGCCACTTATTCTAGGAATCGCATATAGCTATATATCAAGTAGTCACCTTGATATCTGTATCTTCCACTTCAAAATGCTGGTGACCTCATCACCATGACATACCACAAAATCTCATTGCATGGAAGTTGCCAAAGGAAGGAAATAATTATTATTCAACCCCGGTGAATTATCTTTTCACATTACCACTCACAGAGCTGGAGTAAAGGTTATTTCCTTTTTTGGCAACTCCTTGTTCTGGTTTATGGGTTTTACCCAGCTGACTAACTCTCTGAAGTGGCCACAGATTGAATCAGCAGAGCAGCTAATGCTGGTTCAGTAGAGCAAGCGAGGTTAGCATTCAGTGACCAATACAGAGTAAGCAAAATAGGTAATGTTTCCGTCCAGTGATATACAGGTAGTCCTCAACTTATACAATTGAGCTCAAAATGTATGTTGCTTAAGCGAGACATTTGTTAAATGAATTTTGCCCCATTTTATGACCTTTCCCGCTATAGTTGTTAAGTGAATCACTGCTGTTGTTAAGTTAGTAACACGGTTGTTAAGTGAATCTGGCTTCCCCATTGACTTGGCTTGTCAGAAGGTTGCAAAAGGAGATCACATGATCTTGGGACACTGCGACCGTCATAATTATGAACCAGTTGACAAGCATCTGACTTTTGATCATGTGACCCTGGGGATGCAGCGATAGTAAGTCTGAAAAATGGTTATAAGTCACTTTTCTCTGTTGTAACTTTGAATGATCACTAAATGAACTGTTGTAAGTCGAGGACCAACTGAGCTTTGTTTTCAGGACAGGCCAATCTAAAGATGCGACACCCTGATTGTTTCAGCTGCTGGTGCCCTCAGTTCATTTTTGTGCTTCTGCTTTCAGACAGCCTTTGCTATTTTAACTATGTCATTACAGGTAGTCCTCAACTTACGATCATTCGTTTAGCGGCCATTTGAAGTTACAACAGCATTGATAAAAGTGACTAACAACTGATTCTCACACTTAGGACTATTGAGGTATCCCCATAGTCACATAATCAAAATATGGGTGCTTGGCATCTGGCAGAGTAACAGAATAACAGAGTTGGAAGGGACCTTGGAGGTCTTCTAGTCCAGGACTTTTCAACCTTTTCACCCATTGTACCACTTTTAGGATATGGCAACATCCAAGTACCACCAGTCACCTAGCAAGGTGTCAAAAACGTGACCCAAAAAAAAAAGGAAAAAAGTGATGAAGTACAGGTAGACCTTGACTTACAACAGTTCGCTTAGTGACTGTTCGAAGTTACAATGGCACTGAAAAAAGTGCCCCCCCCAAGCCACAGCCGAGCAAGACACCTGCCTGCCCGCCCGGCGGCGCTCTTCCTCCTGTCCGAGGTTTTCATTGTTGTGAACATTTCTGTTGAGGATTGGCAGGATTGGGTGAGGTGGGGTGTTTGGTTTTTATTCCCCCCGTCTGCTGGGTGGTTGCAGCAGGTTTTAGTTACTTCACATGACCCTGGGACACTGTGACTGTCATAAATATGAATCAGTCGCCAAGCATCTGAATGTAAATCACAAGACCCTGGAGATGCTGCAACATGCCAGCTGATCGGCGCTTCTTCTGGGCCCAGAAGCGCCAGGATCAGCGCTGAGCTCCAGCTGGAGCCTGGCGCTGATCCTGGTGCTTCCGCTGAGCCCTGACAGCCCTGCAGCTCCAGCCATCTCTCGCTCAGGCTTGTGCGGTGCTGCCAATAGTTCAGCTCATTCCCCTCCCCCGCTACCACTTTTCTAGGATAGTTGCGTACCACCTGCCAGGTGCCAATGTACCACAGGTGGTACCCGTACCACTGGTTGAAAAGCCCTGTTCTAGTCCACCCCCTTGCTCGGGCAGGAAACCCTATACCATTTCAGACAAATGGTTGTCCAGTCTCTTCTTAAAAACCTCCAGTGTTGGAACACCCACAACTTCCTGAGGCAAGTTGTTCTACTGATTCATTGTTCTTGAAATTGAAATTTCTCCTGGCATATATTTACCAATAGAGTAGAATAATTATAATAACGTTATTGTCACTTTGAATGTACACTAAATGGCATACATTAAAATGAAATTTCGTTGCATACAGCTCTCAAAGGATCGTCACCTCCGATATACACTACACAAATATCACATAAATAAATAAATAAATAAATAAATAAATAAATAAATAAATAAATAAATAAATAAATAAATAAAGAATTATGCAGATACCCACATATATTATATGACACAGAGAAACAACAGTCTAGTTCGGGTTATGTATACATGTGCATGGCAAGAAAAATGAATCTTGCGAGTTTACCAGATGAATGGCATATAGGGAACAAGGCTATTACAGAATCGGGTAGATAGCAAGAGCAAGAGCACTTAGACTTATATACTGCCTCACAGTGCTTTACAGCCCTCTCTAAGCAGTTTACAGACTCATCAAATTGCCCCCCAAAATCTGGATCCTCATTTTACTGACCTCAGAAGGATGGAAGGGTGAGTCAACCTTGAGCCGGTGAGAATCGAACTGCTGGCAGTCAGCAGAATAAGCCCGCAATACTGCATTCTAACCACTGCGCCACCACCCACTCTTTATGATGCTTGCAGCTCCCCTGGATCATATGAGTGCCATTTGCGACCTTCACAGCTGACTTCCTACAAGCAAAATCAAAGGGAGAAGCTGGATTCGCTTAACAACTACAGTGATTTGTTTAACGACTGTGGCAAGAAAGGTCATAAGATTAGGCATGACTTCCTTAATGACCGCCTTCTGACAGACGTTCCGATCCAATTGTGGTTGTACACTGAGGACTATCTGTATAGGAATAATTCACTATCTTACCCCCATTACTGTCATTGGGCTTCTCCTGTTCTTTTGAAAAATAGATGTTCAGGAGCAAGGGTCTTCAAACTTGGCCCTTTTATGACTTGTGGACTTCAACTCCCAGAATTCCTCAGCCAGCAGGCACGCTGGCTGAGGGATTCTGGGAGTTGAAGTCCACAAGTCATAAAAAGGCCAGGTTTGAAGACCCCTGTTCAGGAGCATTGATTCTCTGCTGCCTTCCTCTCTTGTAGGCCTTCCGTGCTTTTCAGCTTTCAGCCTCTTTGATTTTGAGGCTCCTGTGATTTTCCTCGGGGAGAAAACTGACCAGTTTGGCTATCGCGTTATCCAGACAAGATCCGGTGGCACTTCCTGGTGAGGCTGGAGCGGAATACGTTAAGAACATTGATCGCTGTTTTTGTTGAAGTGATCTGCAGGTCTCAAACTATTAATTCTAAAATAATATTTAAATATTAATTCTAAAATATTATTTCACATCCCTTTAGGTTGGTAGTGAGCGCTCCTTTTGCAAGCAATCGGACAGGTTCCCTTTTCCGATGCTCATATGATACACAGAAATGTCAACCAATTGTCCTTAACCGTAAGTGCAAACTAAAATACGTTTGTGACTCTCCCACATATGGATTTTTTTTCCATTTTATCTTAAGAAAAGAGAGCTTCTTAGAGTACATTGGCATTGACAGCTTAAACTGGTTTTACATAAGTTAGTGGGTTCACATAGGTCCCTGAGCCATAATATTGTTTGATTTTTGTTAGCATATTACATGAAACTATTTTAGTTTCTATATTATAGATTAGCAGGTTAGTGAGCCCAGTTAATCGTGATTTGTCACCAAACCATGATTAAGAAAAAAATGAATTATCGCAATTTAGGAATCCAGTCTAGCTGTAGTCTTAGGAATTGTATTTTATGAGATAATTCTATTAGGACTCCAAGTCTAATTTTCTCAGTCTCCTCTCCTCCAAGGACAGGGAATTATTGCAATATGATCTTATGGTGGGAATAAATTTCAAAAAGTAGGAAAGACTAAATGGTCTCACAGGAAGTAGGACACAATGATTTTACGATTCTTTCCTGGGCTATTTATTAATTAACCACACACTGTTATTTCTGTTTTAATTTTTTCCTCTCTATATTATTGCTACCTTTGCAATCAATTTGCAGAATGTCAGTTATTGGACAGATTAGAAATATAATAGTAAAATCATTTTTAGAAAGTACATTCTTAGCATTAACATTTGATTTGAGCAATTTCTGACATTAATGCACTGCAGTGCACATGTGGGTGTGGGTCCTCAATTCTACTCTGCACATCCCTTCCAAAATCTCTTAGCCAGACAAAGTTGCAGAATGCATTTGAGCCACAAATAAGACCAACAAATCCATCAGGAGATATTCCTTATTTTTTTAAAAGGCTATCTTGGTTAGACACGTTTGTGTGAAAGTGATAAGTCTGTGAAATAGAGACAAGTAGAATAACAGAATGACAGAATTGAAAGGGACCTTGGAGGTCTTCTAGTCCAACCCCCTGCTCTATCTTTTCAGATGCCAAAGACATTCCTAGAATATCCTTGGGTGTTTCGTTGGCTGCTGATGAAGCATCTGAATCCAAAATAATGGTAAGTAAGGCTCAAGCAGAATTAAAAAAGACATACTAAGCACAATGAAAATATTAGTATGAATCCTAGAATCTATGTTGGTTTGCAGAGACTGTAAGCCCACTGCTCAGAGAGGCTTAGTTGCCCTGGGGGTATAAGGGAGAATTCTTGTTGACTCTGCTGAAAATTACAAGAGCTATTTGTCTTGACTCTTCCTACACACAGGCCTGTGGTCCCACCTGGGAACGACGCTGTGGGCAACTCGATTATCTGAATGGCATCTGCTATATTCTGAATGACTTCGATGGAAATGTGAAGAAGATCCAGCCAGCTTTCCAAGGTCAATTGAGAAGATCACGTTTACACATTAGGTTTGAAAGCTAGATTGTGCCAAGATCTTTGCTACTTGAGAGATTTTAAAAATGGCACCCAACTCTCTCACACTCTAGCCAAGGCAAAATATTCTGCAAGGAATTCTTCTTCTCCTTGACAGTAAAAATGACAATGATAGCACATTAAATAAATATCGGTGACCTCTTGTGACACCCACAATTTATTGCTAGAGGTAGCTATCTCACTTGTTCCTACTCAAACCAACCACGATAAGAAACCAGGTTGGGATGCACAGGTAATTCTCGACCTACAGCCCACAATTGAGTCCAAAATTCCTGTTGCCAAGCGAGACAGTTGTTAAGTGCCCCATTTGCAACCTTTCTTGCCACAGTTGTTAAGTGAATCATTGCAGTTGTTAAGTTAGTAACACACAGTTGTTAAGTGAATCTGGCTTCCCCATTGCCTTTGCTTGTCAAAAGGTCACAAAAGGGGATCACCTGACACTGCAACCGTCATAAATACAAGTCAGTTGCCAAGCCTCTAAATTTTGACCACGGGGATGCTGAAACGGTCGTAAGTGTGAAAAACAATCGTAAAGTCACTTTTTTCAGTGCTGTTGTAACTATGAATGGTCACTAAATGAACCGTTGTAAGTCAACCTAGCAGTTCGGAAGCACGTAAAAAATGCAAGTAGAAAAATAGGGGCCACTACGGTGGGAAGGTAACAGCATTCCGTGCGCCTTTGGCGTCTAGTCGTGCTGGCCACATGACCACGAAGATGTCCTCGGACAAGCGCTGGCTCTTCGGCTATGAAACGGAGATGAGCACCGGCCCCTAGAGTCGGAAAACGACTAGCACGCATGTGCGGGGGAACCTTTACCTTTACCTTTAATGTTAAATGAACCAGGCAGTCAAGCGAATCCAGCTTCCCCCATTGACTTTGCTTATCGGAAGCCAGCTGGGAAATGGTTGCAAATGGCAATCACATGACCCTGGAATGCTCAATGGTCACAAATTAATGCCTGAATTTTGATCACCATGGCGGTCGTAAGTTTGAGGACTGGTGTATTTTGAGGACTGGTGCTATTGCAATAGCACTTAGACTTATATACTGCTTCACAGTGCTTTACAGCCCTCTCTAAGCACCTTACAGAGTCAGCAAATTGCCCCCAACAATCTGGCTCCTCGTTTGACTCACCTCGGAAGGATGGAAGGCTGAATCAACCTTGAGCCGGTGAGATTCGAACTCCTGGAGTGAGCAGTGAGTTAGCTTGCAGTACTACATTCTAACCACTGCGCCACCACGGCTCTGTAACTTCAGACAGTCACTAAATGAAAGATTGTAAGTCGAGGACTACCTGTATGTGAACCTCTTCACCGCTGAAACATCTCCTTCCAAAGGTTTTGGGTGTTTTTGAATGACTTTGGAAAGTATCAAGTAGTCTTTGAAACGCAAATCTTAAAAGAGTCTTCACCAGTCCTATACCCACCACATATAGTGGACTTACACTCCCATAATATTTCAGTCAGGCTGCCTTTGATTAACTTCAGGGGACCATCATGCACAGATAATCCGGGAGAATGGTAACACGTCCCTCCAGGCTGTATCTTGGACATGGTTTGCAGAAATGTAATTATGAGTTAGGATAGAAGATAAAATATCCCTGATTTTAATCGACCAGTATCATAATGACATGATAGCAGTGTTCCAGTATCTAAGGGGCTGCCACAAAGAAGAGGGGGTCAACCTATTCTCCAAAGCACCTGAGAGCAGGACAAGAAGGAATGGATGGAAACTAATCAAGGAGAGAAGAACAAATATAAAAATAAGGAGAAATTTCCTCACAGTGAGAACAGTTAACCAGTGGAACAGCTTGCTCTCATAAGTTGTGAGGGCTCCACAACTGGAGGTTTTTAAGAAGAGACTGGACAGCCACTTGTCTGAAATGGTATAGGGCCATGGTGGTGAACCTATGGCACGCGCGCCACAGGTGGCACACAAAGCCCTCTCTGTGGGCACGCGCACCGTCGCCCCAGTCCTAGGTCTTCAGCTGAGTTTTATAAAACCTTTTCACTTTAGGCCTCTGCCACTGTGTGCAAAAAAAAAAAGGTTCAATCAATCAATTTCAACTTCTCACGGGGAAAAAAATGATCTTGCAAAGTTGGAATTGATTGATTGAACTTTTTAGTCCCACCCAGTCTGCTGTTATCACCGCAGCCATGCCCACCCAATTGGCCACCCCCACCCAATTGGCCACCCCCACCCAGCCCCCAATGATACATAAGTGGGTTTTGGGTTTCGGTTTGGGCACTCGGTCTCTAAAAGGTTTGCCATCGCTGGTGTAGGGTTTCTTGCCTGAGCAGGGGCTGGACTAGAAGATCTCCAAGATCCCTTCCAACTCTGTTATTCTGTTATAAACTTGAGCTGACGTTGATGTTAGCTTCTACTTGGGAAGTGATCACATGGAAAAAGGGGTTAAATACCTGAAATTTTCCCTTAGATTCTGCAACCAAGCAGCAAGATCAATTTTCTTTGTAATGTGATAAATGTAATGTTTGTTTATGTATTTATTTGTTATATTTCTATGCCAAATAGGGGAAACCCAGAAAAATGTCCTCACCAAGGTCTGGGAACTTGCTAGGTTTATTTAGTCTCTCTTCCTTCTTGTCCATCCAGAGTGCGTCTTTGGTGTGGACGCTGTGATTTTATACGATGATTCTGGGAGCATTAAAGACTCCGACCAGCGCATCATGAAGGACTTTTTCCTGAACTTGATGGACTCCGTAGCAGGGGCAGATGTCCAGGTGAGGGCAACACTTGAAGCATGTGGAGCCTGTGTGGCCGATAATTTCAACCGTTTTATGGAATAGCCACACGTTTTTTGATTTAGAGCTGCTCTATGCCAGGGGTCTGCAACCTTGACCATTTTAAGACTTGTGGACTTCAGCTCCCAGAATTCCACAGCCAGCTATGCTGGCTGTGGAATTCTGGGAGCTGAAGTCCACAAGTCTTAAAGTCGTCATGGTTGCAGACCCCCTCCTCTATGCAACCCAATATTGGCTAGTTATGTTCTGAGCCCAAATATGAAGGGTATTATTCAAAGCTATCAGAGTCTAATCTCGAATCATGGCTCTTCCTGTCCGTGTGTGTGCCTGTGGGTGTGTGCATGTGTGTGTGTGTGTTCTTCTACATAGGTAGTCCTCGACTTACAACAGTGCGTTTAGTGACCATTCAAAGTTACAATGGCAATGGAAAAAGTGTCTTATGACCATATTTCACACTTATGACCATTGCAGCATCCCCATGATCAGGTGATCAAACTTCAGACGCATGGCAACCGGTTTGTATTTATGACGGTTTCACTGTCCTGGGGCCGTGTGATCCCTTTTTGCGAACTTCTGACAAGAAAAGTCAGCGGGGGAGCCAGATGCATTTAACGACTGTGTCACTAACTTAACAGTTGTAGTGATTCACTTAACAACGGTGGGAAGAAAGGTCGTAAAATGGGGCAAAACTCACTTAACAAACATCACACTTAGCAACAGAAATTTTGGACTCAATTGTGGTCATAAGTGGAGGACTACCTGTATGCCTCCCTCTCTTTTGAGGATGTGGTTAGGGCAGGGGTAGGCAACCTTGGCTCTTTTGTGACTCATGGACTTCAACTCCCAGAATTCCTGAGCCAGCCATGCTGAGGGGAAAGGGAGAGTTTCCAAGCTGAGCCATACTGGCTCAGGAATTCTGGGAGTTGAAGTCCACGAGTCATAAAAGAGCCAAGCTTGCCTACCCCTGGGCTAGGGCCAATCTGTAGAGCAACTTTGATACTTTGATACTTACTGTGGCAATGACTTTAAATCTTTTTTTTTTTTACATTTGGGATAGAGTCCTGTAAATGATTAGTCCAACACATCTGGTGGGTTGATAATAATTCACTACTACATGATTTCCTATACATACTGTGTATGTATGTATGTATGTATGTACGTACGTATGTACGTATGTATATATATATATGTATATGTGTGTATGTGTGTGTGTTTATTACATACACAAACACACACAAACATCTTTTTTCTCCTTCTGTCCCCAGTTTGCTGTGGTTCAGTACTCCTCTATATTCACACTTGTTTTTGATTTCGCGACCTATAATAACACCAGAGAGAAGATTAAAGATCTTATCCACAACTTTCGTCGTTTCAAAGGAAAAACCTACACGCCATCTGCTATTGTCCATGTGGTGTGAGTACCTCCAAGGAAAGGGGGGAGGAAGGGATAAGTCTACGACGGGCCTTTATAGACCCACTCAGTTGCGGTTCTATTTACAGGGATAAAGTCTTCACAGCAAACCGTGGCATGCGCCCTCACAGCAAGAAACTGCTCATTGTCCTGACTGATGGCATCTCCAATGACAGAAGGACCACATTTAAAGAGGCAACAGAAGCTGCCAATAAAAAAGGGATAATCCGCTACGCCATTGGGGTATGCAGGGGAAAGGGGTTGAGACAGTGGTTCTAGATCAACATTTCCCAGTCTTGACCATTTCCAGATGTGTGGACTTTAACTCCCAGAATTCTCATCACTGGCCATGCTGGTTGTGGACTGCAGATCCCAAAATTCCTCAGCCAACATGGCCACTGAAGAACATTCTGGTACTTGAAGTCACACATTTGGAAGTTGCCATGGTTGGAACTACTGCTCTAGATGGACCACAGAGGATGTATGGGAATTTGTAGTGGCACCCTATAGACCAGGGGTGTCAAATTGCTGGCCCACGGCGGGACGTGTCATCCAGAAGCCGCGCCCACCCCACTGCTGGCAATGGCAAAACGTTCCCGATACGTTGCGCGATGTCATGTGACGTCGCGAGTTTGACATGTCTGCGTATAGACAGACGGGAGTTCTCTAGTCATTGCCATCTTGTCCAGATCTGATTTTATTAAAAATGGAACTTTGAGCATTCTTGTCACACTGGGCAAAAGCTAGCCAATGTTAGGAGCTTCTTTAAGGGGTTCAAGACAAGGTTAAACAACCTGATGATCTCTAAGTATTTTACCCCTGCTGGTTGATCATTTTAGAAGTTGAAGTCTGTCTGGATAACATCAGGTTGGGGAAAGTTGGCCTGAGCATTTCGGAAGCCCAAGAGTCTGTTTAAAGGACCAGACATGCTGGCTAGGGAATTCTGGGAGTTGAAGTCCACATTTCTTAAAGTTAACAAGGACGGGAAACGCTGGTTTAGTAGAATAGAGATGACTCAGGAGTCAAAGTACATAGGACAGGTGAAATAATTACGGCTTCTGAGGCAGAAAATGGCACAGATTATGCTGAGCTGAAATCAAACAAACTGTGTTGGTTTAGCAAGACATGAATCCAGGTTCTGAGGTTTACAATTGATAGTTTATGGCAGAAATATATATAAAAAATGTGATTCAGGGGTAATTTTGGCCCACTAACATCTGTTTAGTAGCTGTGAAACAATGGTCAAGTGTTGGAGAATTCTTTTTAATTTTTTATTTCTTGAAAGCTTGTGGAGAAGAGATTTCACTCCTCAAAAGCTTTGAAATCTCCCCCTAAACTGGGTCCCCTCACTCCACTTTTGGAGGATGACGATATGCTGGTGTGTCCCTCAAGCTTCTGGTAGTGTTGTGCTCCTGGTTTATAACTTAAAACAGTGTTTCTCAGCCTTAGCCATTTTAAGACAGGTGGACTTCAACTCCCAGAATTCCACAGCCAATATGGCTGGCTGTAGAATTCTGGGAGTTGAAGTCCATCTGTCTTAAAATGGTCAAGGTTGAAAAACCCTGGTAACATGTTTTGCAGACCCAACCACTCAGACATATACAACTGGCTAAATCAAACCGCAGGTTAGTATGAAGGGGGAATCCACCCACTCTCACCCATGTTTACCTATTGTTGGGCAGGATAGCAAAGTAGCTCTTTTTTTAAGTTATAAGACTAAAAGCAATATTTCTGCTTGACTTCTGACTTACCAAGGAAGACTATGGGAACAGTGTATTAGTTGATTCATTGGAAGTCACTTTTAAGTCCAGGAAACATCCTGGATGAAATTGGTCTAACTGGTAGCTAGAAAGCAAAGGGAATATGGAGTTCTGGGAAGTTAGTACAAATTTGTTTTTACAGGTAGTCCTCAACTTACAACCATTCATTTAGTGACTGTTCAAAGTTACAACAGCATTGAAAAAGTGACTTATGACCATTTATCACACTTACAACTGTTGTAGCATCTCCCTGGTCATATGATAAAAATTTCAATTGCTTGGCAACTAGCATTTATTTGCCGT